>NC_134373.1:26636742-26939772 GCF_035582795.1 Mycteria americana
CATCGTTGTGCAAAGGGCTGGGAACCTGTCCCTTACACAACCAGGACGTTTCCGCCCTGGCTTGGGCAACTGGGCCTGGCAGCGGACTGGGGTAGAGGGGCTGAAGAGGGGACTGTGACCCTGCTGGGGTTCCCCCTGCCACCCTGTGTGCCAGGTATCAGGGTGCCTGCCCCAGTGTGCCCAAGCATCTCTCCATGGGGGTCCTGTACTGCTCCTCCATCCCCCTGATCCAGGCTCCCGGGAGTCCTTAACCATGGGGGCATCAGTGGGTGCCAGCCGTGTGCTGGCTCGTGGGTGGGTACAGGGGTCACCTGGCACACATGTGGGGAGCCCTGGGGACTCGGGGCTGGGCAGGGTCAGCGGGGGTGCTGGGCAGGGACAGCCCATCACCTTTGCATCTGGGAAACCTCTTGCATAAGCGGTTCCTTGCAGCCTGGCAGGAAGCCGGGTCTGTTGGCCAAGAGCCGTCTCCCCTGCCCACTGCTGCCTCCCCGCTGTGGGATGGGGCAGATGATGGCTCAGCCTGGCTGCAGCTGGGACACCCCTTATGGGGACGGTTCCCCCCAGGAGGGCTCAGACACCCCCATACCGGCATCCCCCCACCCTGCACCCAGCCTGGGGGTCAATCCGGCAATGACCGATAGATGACACAGGAGCCACAGGGGTAGTAAGAGCAGGTTGTTTTCCTCTCTGTGGACCAGCCACAAGAAAGACAGGTCTCAAACACGGAACATCAGGCAGCAGGACCTGCCTGCCGACCCCGGACACCTGGGTCCCCTGTAAGTCCGAGAGGAGGCAGCCAGGGCAGGGGGTGTCCCAGGCACGGCGTGAGGGCTGTGGTCTTGGCTCATGTAGCCTGTGGGTGCCTTTGCTGGTAGCAAAGCAGGCAGCAGCGGCCCTGCTTGCCCGCGTCCACGGAGCACGCGTGGCACACCTTGCCCTGGCACAGCCTGCCAAGAGAGCAGGTGGTGAGAGCTGTGCCATGCCGGTGCCACCCCCAGTGCCCCCCATCATAGCCCACCTGCAGCTGTACCGCCGGGAGAGGAGGCGGAAATCCTTGTGGCAGCGGGCACACAGCCCTGCATCGCGGGGTGCCGGGCTGGGCATCGGGGTATCGATGCCCTCTGTCTTCTGCCACAGAGCATCCTTCTCTCTGTGGGAGCGGACAGGTCAGCCCCGGCAGGAGTGTGCCTGGCAGCAGTGGTCCGGGAGCGTGCCCTGGCACTCCAGACCCACAGTGGGCACCCAAGTCTCCCCCTGGGTCTCCCGAGGTGGTGTGTGGGATTTTCCTGGGCTCTGGTGCCCTCCTCTGGGGCAAAAGGGTTTGCCCCCCCCCCCCCCCCATGCGTGGCCCCACACCGGTGGGGTCCCCGGCGCTCTCACCGCAGCAGCTCCAGCAGCCGCCCCTTCATGTCGCGGATGAGCTCCTGCTGCCGTGCCTGCTCGGCGCCGCGCGTGGCCTCCCGCTCCAGGGCCTCCCGCTGTGCCCGCTGCAGCGCCGATGCCCAGCGCTCCCCGTCCTGCCGGGCCCTGGCGTGGGGCAGTGGGGAGATGGACCCCTGTCCCTCAGCTGGCCGTCTCTCCATCCCTCCCTCCCTCCCTCTCTCTCTCTCTCTGCTGCCCATCCATCCCCAAGCTGGCTCCCCATCCTCACAGCCACCTTGCCATCTGCCGGGCCAGCCACCCATCTGTTTCCCCGCTGTTCATCCGTCCTTCCCCACACCCGTCCCTCTGTCCGTCTGCCCACCTGTCCATCCATCTACTCGCCCCAAATTCATCCCTCCATCCCTCTGTGGGCCCACCCATCAACTTACTCACCCCAAGTTCATCCCTCCATCCGTCTACACGCCCCAAATTCATTCTTCCACCCCTCTGCCCGCCCACCCCTCCACCCACCTATCAGTCCCCAAACTGATGCGTCCCTCCAGCCCTCCCTCCCCAAAGCCTTCCTTCCCTCCCCCTGGGGGAGGGTCCGAGTGGGGCATCACGGGGGGTCCCTGGGGAAACCCTGTGGCGGGTGGAGATGGGGGGACCCGCTGTGGGGTGGGGGGCGGTGGGGACGGGGGTCCCTGCCCGACCTGCCGAGCTGCTCCTGCAGCCGCGCCACCTCCTGCCGCTGGGCCTGGAGCTGCTGCCGGCTCTGCCGGGCCTCCTCCCGCGCCGCGGCGGCCAGCGCGGCCAGGCGCTGCGGGAGAGCGGGGGCTCAGCCCGGGCCCGGCCCCCCCGCCCCTCCGCCCGCTCCCCGCGGCCCTCGCCCGTACCGTGGCCATGCCGGCGGCCGTGCCGGGCTCCTCCTGCGCCCGGGAGTCCGGCGGGGGCTCCTGGGGGCCGCGGGCGAGCTCCAGCGCCCGCCGCAGCACCTCCTCCACCGCGGCCGCCTCGCCCGGGGCACCGGCATCCTCCGGCGCGTCCGTCCGTCCCGCCGCCGCCAGCGCCGCCTGGCAGCCCCGCAGGCGCGAAGCCAGCGCCGCCGCCTCCGCCAGCGCCCCGGCCAGCCGGGCGCCCCGCTCCTCCGCCGCCTCCCGCCAGCCCCGCGCCTCCTCCTGCGCCCGCGCCAGCGCCCCCGGGCCCCCCGCTGCCACCGCCGCCGCCAGCGCCCGCCCCAGGAAGGCGTTGGTCTCCCGCAGCGCCTCGGCCTCGCGCGCCCGCAGCCGGGCCCGCCGGGCGCCGGCCTCCTCCCGCCGCCGGTGCCTCCGCTCCTCCCGCGCCAGCCGGGCCGCCAGCGCCCGCCGCGCCGCCTCCCGCTGCCCCAGCTCGGCCCGCAGCTGGGACACCAGCGCCCGCAGGGACGCCTCCGTCCCGCCCGGCTGCCCGGGCACCGGCGGCGGGGAGCCGGGCACGCACCCCGTGCCGGGCGGCGGGGACGTGCCAGGCTCCCCGTCGCCGCCGGGCCGGGGTGCTTCGCCGGTGCCGCGGGCGTCCTCCAGCTCCTCCGCATCCCCGTCCTCCACCTCCTTCTCGTCCTCCTCCAGCTCCTCTTCATCCTCCTCTTCCGTGTCCTTCTCCACCTCCTCTTCATCCTCCTCTTCCGTGTCCTTCTCCAGCTCCTCTTCATCCTCCTCTTCCATGTCCTTCTCCACCTCCTCTTCATCCTCCTCTTCCATGTCCTTCTCCACCTCCACGTCCTCCTCCATGTCCTCCACCTCCTCTTCGTCCTCGTCCTCCTCCTCATCCTTCTCCACCTCCTCTTCACCCTCCTCTTCCACATCCTTCTCCACCTCCACACCCTCCACCTGCTCTTCATCCTCATCCTCCTCCTCATCCTTCACCTCCCCTTCATCCTCTTCCACGTCCTTCTTCACCTCCACGTCCTCCACATCCCCCTCCACATCCTCCACCTCTACACCCCCTGCCCGCAGGGCAGCCAAGGCGGGTGGGCATGGGTGGGCTGGCACCCCACGGGGTGCCGCGGTGGGATGGGCGATGCCATCGGGCCATCCATGTGCCCCAGTGCCGGTATCGTCTGTCTGTGGGGCCGTCTTTGCTGGGCTGCTCCTGGCCACGGGGCTGGGCCGTACCAGTGTCCTAGAGGGGACACGGGGCTCAGGGCCACCAGGTCACCCCCAGGATGAGCAGGGCACCGCCACCCTCCCGCAGGGCTCCCTGGGCACAGCCAGCCTTTGGGGGTAGAGAGGGCAGCGGGACTGGTGACACCGGGTGGCACCTGGTGACAGGGGACCAGGGATGCTGGTGCCACCAGCCTGGGCACCGACAGAGCAGGTGGCACCCAGAGACCCCCGTGGTGGTGGCAGGGGGGATTGGGGGCTGCGTGTGTGCTTGTGGCAGTGCATGCACACGAGTGCGAGCGGCAGAGCAGGCGTGAGTGTGCCAGAGTGGCTGTGTGCATGAGTGCCCCCCTGCGAGTGTGCCCGGGGGCAAGGGTGTGCACGCACACACGTGTGCCCTTGTGTCTCAGATGTCACAGTGTCATGGTGCTGCAGCAGACCTGCGCCTGGGCACGTGCTTGGCAGAGGACGGTGGTGTGCGAGCGTGCGTGCACACGTGTGGCATGTTTGTGGGCACGGGCATGCTGTGCATGCCGGTGTGGGTGTCCGTGCCAGCCTGGGGACACAAACGGATGGCTGGCACAGCTGGGGTGCCACGTGGAGTCTGGGGTGACAGAGGGAAGCCCGTGTGCTGCTCTGCGATGCTGAGCCCCCAGTGCCCTGATGCCCCAGCATCCCCAGTGCCCCCAGTGCCCCCCACGTCCCCAGGCTCACTCGGAGAACATGGGCCAGGCAGTGTCAAGGTCAGCCCTGCGCAGGGCCAGGTGGAAGGCGACACCGTCCAGCTCGTAGAGGCTGCCCAGGATCTCCGCCCGGCGCTGGGGACTCAGGAAGGGGCTGCGGGCGTAGTACCACTCGCTGCAACCACAAAATGAGCTCACGCAACCCTCCGTGCCCTGGGCGGGCACCTGTGCCTGCAGCACCCTTGCCAACCGGGTGCTGCAGGGCGCTGCCCGCCCTGGCTGTGCCCCCTGCCACTGCAAGCATCCCCTCCCCGTGCCCCCCGCTCTCACCGGAGGCTCTCGGGGTCGAGAAGGCAGAGCTGCAGGGACTCTGCCAGCTGCCGGTGCACCAGGCAGTATCGCAGGAAGGCTCGGCCCCTGCCCACGGGGGTCTTCAGCTGGGGGGAGAGGGGTTATCCAGCCCTGCCATGCCAGTCTGCCCCCACCACGCCTCCCCCCAGCCCATGCAGGGGGGAAAGGGGTCGCCAGGGCCAGGGCTGGGGGACAGTGGGGACCCCAGAGGGGAGAAAATCCTTTACAATGCAGGTGGGTGAATCCTCAGTGCCTGGGTGAGTGTGTGCCCATGCACAAGTGTGCGTGCACCCGCAAACAAGCACAAGCGTGTGCACATGTCCATGCACAGCCCCCGGGCACCCCGCCAGCCCGTGCCCACCTTGTCCAGGGAGGTGACGAAGCGAACGCCCTCGTGCTCCTGCCGGCGCCGCGCCAGGCCCTGGCACAAGAAGTCCCAATAGTCCTTGCGCTGCCCGAAGAAGCTCCTCTTCTCCTTGAGGTCGAACTGGCAGAGACACAAGCTTGGGCTTGCTCATTTGGGGGTGTCCCCTGTCCCCCCAGCCTGTCCCCTGTGGGGCTGGGATCCAGCCAGCTCCCCCAACAGGGTGGGTCCCGGTGTCCCCTGGCTGTCCCCTCTTCACTGGCTCTGTGCCTCAGTTTCCCTTTTGCAGCATGTGCAATTACACATGTGGATGTGGGTGAGCCTGGTCCGGGTGCTCGCGTGGCTGGGGATGCCCAGGGCCAGACAACGCTGGCTGGGGTCATCCCACCCCCGAAACAGCCAGCACGGGGTTCCCTCTGCTCTCAGCTGCGCCCTGGGGAAACTGAGGCAGGGAACGGCAGGGATGGTACCTGGAGGAGGAACTCCAGCTGGGCACAGAGGCTGTGCAGCTCCCGGCTCCCATCCGTCACCGGCAGGTTCTGCTCCCGGTAGCTGCGGTTCAGCTCTGCCACGGTCTCTGTGGGACAGCAGGGCTGAGCTGGCACGGCCCTGCCTGGGCAGCGGGCGCCCTGCCCCATCCCACCCCCCTCCTCGCTGCCTCCCAGCTCCCAGCCCGGGGATTTCTGCCGGTGGGTGAAAGAGGAACCTGCCCTGGGATGAAAAAGGGGAGCAGGGGGAGCAAAGGCCACAGGTACCCGCCAGGCACTGCTGGTCCCCTGGGGCTGGCAGTGAGGACGGGAGCAGGCAGCAGAGGCAGCATTGGCACTGGGATGCTCTGGAGCACGCCCGGCAGTGACATCCCCCCACTGCCCATGGGCTGGGTGCGAGGAGGGACCCGGCATGGCCAGGGCGAGATGTACCATGCAGGGGACATGCTGGCAGGGGACAGGCTGGCACACTTACTCTGCAGGTCCTTGATGACACGGTTGAGCTCCCCGTCCCCTGCCATGGCTGTCCCTTGGGGGTCTGCAAAGGCGGGGCAGAGATAAGAGGTGCCAGGCTGGCACTCCCCTGGCACCCCCAAACTCTCTGCCCCAAGGAGAGGGTCTGCCCCCCAGCTCCACCCCCGGAGCTGCTTGCTGTTAAGGTAAGAAGGGGTGGGCTCAGGCATCCCCTTTCCCTGCCCATGTCCCCCCACTACATGGGGTATGGGGTAGACAAAGGTGGCTCATCCCATACCCCCTTAGTTGTCCATGTGTGCTGTCCCAAAATGCCCCCAGGCTCTGCCCCACATGCCGTGCCCAGCCTCTGCCCCCATTCCGTGGGGTGCTCCTGGGGCTGAGGCCCCCCACCACCATGTGTCCCTGTCCTCGTCCCTGTCCCCGTCCCGCAGGATTCAGGATGTGGGTTTGGCATGGCGGAAGCACTGCCTTTGCTTCTGCTCTCGCTTCCCTTGCTCACACCACGAACGGCATGGGGGGCTCCCAGGGGGGCAGGGAAGGAGGGCACACAGCCCCCAACATGCAGCCCCCCAAACCGAGCTTCTCCCCAGGCAGAGCCCCCTGGCACAGCATGCCGCCTGCAGGGCTGGCGTGGGGTTTGGGGGTGCTGTGGGCATGGGGCAGGGGGCCGGGGGGCACAGTGCAGCGGGGATGTTTTGGGGGGGTGGTGGGTAGCACCCTGGGGACAGGGCGAGGGACAGTGCCCATGGAGGTGGCAGGTCCTGGGCTCGTCACCACGGGTGGTGGCTGGGCACAGGGCTGGGGGAGCACATGTGTATGCACGGGGGGGTGCACGGCCAGGGTGCACGTGCGCTCACAGGAGCGGGTGTGCACAAGCGTGCCCAAGTGTGCCCAAGCGTGTGTGAGTGCCCCATGTTCCCCGCTGCAGCAGGGTGGCACGGCAGGCAGGGCAGGACACGGGACGATGGATGCCTGGGTTCCCCTCCCGGTGCCCTTGGGTGACCTTGGACAAGCTGTCTTTCTGCTTGCCCACCCTGCCCGTGCCTCAGTTTCCCCCGGGAAGAGGAGCACCTTACCTGTGGCCGGGGAGCTGCGGGGTGCCCCGTGGCGCTCGCTGGGTACTGGGGGTACGCTGGCGTGTCCCTGCGCCCACGCTGCGCCTGTCTGCTTCTCCTTTTGTACCTTGGCCAGGAGGAAGTGTGGGAGGTCGGGGGGGGGGCTGCAGGAGCCACTCCCTGCCTGCCCCGCACCACATCAGACACTGTGGCTTGGCCCCCCGGCACCCGGCTCCCCAGTTTGGGGGATGCCAGTTTTGGGGAGGGGGTCAGGGAGGCCCGTGGCAGGCCTGGGGGGGACCCTGATGCCCTCCTATGGGAATGGGGCTTGGGAATGCTTTGAGGGACCCCCCCTGCAGCTTTTGGGGAGGGGGTCCGGGACCCATACCCAGCTAGCAGCACCCCTGGGGCAGCAGCAGCCCCTGGCCCAGAGCCCCCCCTCCCATGCACAACAGACCCCAGGGGCAATAGCCCCTGGGCACAGAGACCCCCCCCAGAAGCCGCAGCCCACCGCAGCAAGGCCCACAGCCCCCCCCGGGCACCTGCCTCCCACATGGGGGCTGTGCCCAGAGCCGGGGTGCAAACTCTTCCTGGGGCACCCTGGGCAAGCCCCCCCCTTTGCTATCTGTGCCTGGGGGGCCCCCAGCCCCGCAGCACCCCTTGGCCACCATGCCCGTCCCCCTTTGCCGTGCCAAGCCCTGCGCTCTGGGCTCCTTCTGGGGTGGGGGCTAAATCCCCTGGGGGGCGGCCAGGGGCGATGGCAGCTCACCCCCCCAGTGCCAGGCATGGGGACCCGCTGCCATCCTGCTCCCCACCACCGTCCGGTGTGGCGGATGCCGCCGGCAGTGCCCCGCTGCCCCCACATCCTGCCCCCCGCTGCGCCCCCCTAGCAGCACCCGCTGCCCCTACCTGTGCCACCCGGGGGGGCCCGGGGGACACCCACTGCCCCCAGGCCAGGCCTCGGCTCTGCACCAAAGCGAAAGAAGGAAGTGATGTTGAGCGGGAGCCTGGGCCTCCCTGCACCCTCCTGGCTCCCGGAGGGGGGGAGCGTTGGGCCATGGGGTGTCCCCGAGCAGCCGGGGGGTATGGGGGAGCTGGTGGCAGTGCTCAGGGTGACCCCCAGCCTCCCCAGCACCCCATTGCCCCGTTCCACCCTGCAGCGGGTGGCCCTGTGGGCACAGAGCACAGCACCCCACATCGGATGTGGGGGACAGACAGGGCGTTGAGGGGGCGGTGGAGCATCACTGCGCTGTGCTGGGAAGGGTGCATGTGCATGTGCATGCGTGTGCATGGGTATGTGTGATTGCACGCGTGTGCAGGCTGCGTGTGCACGGCTATAGGGGTGCGTGTGTAGGTGCAAGCCGTATATGTGTGGCAGGCATGGGTGCAGGGCTGAGAGGGCACCCGTGTGTGTGTGCACACACGTGCGCGTGTCCGTGGTTGCATCCCCCCGACAATGCTGCCCACCCCGTGCCCGGCACCCCGCACTCAGGACCCCGACACTGTGCCCCTGCCCTGTCCCTGCCCCAGCCAAGGGCGAGGGAGGGGATGCCGGGGGGCTGGGGGGGGAAGACGCCCGCCCCATCCTTGGCGCAGGTGCAATTCAATTAACGAGGCCTGGCCCTCGTTCAGCACAGCCAATAAAGCTAATGGCCCTGCACAGGCCTGGCTCTGCCCGGCGGGGGGGTCTGGGGTGTGGGGGCCATCTGCTAATTAAATGCGGGTGGGGGACTGTGGAGCCAGCAGTGATGTCATCTCCCTGGCACTCGGGGGGCGGGGGATGTACCCCGGCACCCCCTGCCCGCCAGCCCTCTGCCAGTCCCAGGGTGCCAAGCAGGGCTGTGGGGGACAGCCGTGAAGTGTGTGGCACCCCCCCAAACCCCCTACCCCCTGTGCCCCTCCCTGGCGGTGCCGCTCGTTAGGAGCCTTCCCGCAGCAAATGCAATTAGTGCCCCTGCCTGGCATGGCCGCTGCCCACGCCTGGCACTGCCAGCCGCCCCGCAGGGACGGGTCCTCGCCCGGCATCACCGTAGCATCATGGCGGCATCCAGGGGTGCTGCCGCCAGCCCCCCTTGGCACCACCCCAATGAGTCCAAGGGGGATGTGGGGTCCCCGGTGCAGCTGCAGGGTGGGGTGCCCCCCATCCACCTGCCCTGGGCAAGCCCTGTGGCGGGGTGGGGGTGCCTGGGGCCGTGTTGGGGTGTCCTGTGGCAAGGCGTTCCCCTGGGTAACTCTGTGCCCACAGCATGGTGCATCAGCCGGGCACTCTTTCAGAGAGGGGACCCCACTGGGGGGGGTCTGGGTGGGGGGTCCTGAATGTGTCCTCAGGATCCTGGGGAGGGACTTGGTGGGGTGCCAGGGGGGGCTGGCAGACGGGCAGGGAAGCCCCCCCATGTGCAGGCACTGCCAGTCAGGGCTTGGGGTAGACAAGGGGTGCCGGAGGGAAACTGAGGCAGGGTCGGGGGGGGCGGGAGGGGGGGAGGTCGCGGACTGAGTTGTGATCGAACCCAGGCGTCCGGGCTCCTCCACCCCCAAACCAGAGGGGGATGGAGGGGGCGGCACGGTTAGGGTCTGGCATCCACCCCAGGGGATGCCGTGCCCGGGGGGCAGGCGGGTGAGCCCGGGGGGTGCCGAACCCTGAGCCCTCGTGTGCAGGAGGAGGAGGAGGAGGAGGAGGAGGAGGCGGGGGAGCGTGGCGGAGCTGGCTCCCACCCAAGCACTGCAGGACATGGGCGGGCACGGTGCTCCCTGCCTGGCTGCCAGCGCGCAGGCGACGCTGGGGGACCGGCGGGGGGGATAGGGCCCGGTGGGACGCAGCCCCCTCGGCCCATCGCCGCACGGCCCCTTGCCCTCCGCTGGGCACCGCCTGGGCACCGCCCGGGCACCGGAGCTTGTTGCAACCGGGGGGGCACGGCTGGGTTTGGCCGCCCCCCCGAGTGTGTCCTGGGCAGGGGTCGGGCCCAGCACCCCCCCCCCCCGCCCCCAGCCGGGTGACCCCCGGGCAGGGGCACCATGACCCGGCTGAGCTGGTGCTTTGCCACCTTGGTTCGCTGGGGGAAGTCCCTGGTGTCCTGCCTCCTGCCCCTCCGCGCCTGCCGCCACCACCGCCGGGAGGTAAGCGGGCACCGCCGGGCACGGCGTTAGGGTTAGGGTCCGCAGGGGGGGCACGGAGGTGGGGCGGGCTCCGGGGGGTGCAGGGGGATGGGGGTACAGGCTGGCACTGGACCTGCCTGCTGCGGGCAGCGGGGGGTTAAACCGTGCATATGCATGCCAAGGTGCCGGGCATGTCCTTTGTCCCTCCTTGTGTCCCCCCCAGCGTGGCACTGTGACCCCCCCACCCTATAACCCGCACCCGCGGGCCCCTGCAGTGCCTGGCTGGAGGGGATCTGCTGTACAGCGCTTCATGCAAAGGGATCTGCTGGGATCCCTGTGTCCTTACAGAGCGAACGCGGAGGCGGGGGGTGTCCCTGCGTCCTTACAGCACCCACAATGGGGAGACCCTTGTGTCCGGCGTGAGGGGACCCCTGTGCCCATAAAGTGCCCAGCGTGGGGGATCCTTGTGCCCGTAAACACCTGGCACTGGGGAACTCTGTGCCCCCGTAAACACCTGGCACTGGGGAGCTCTGTGCCCATAAAGTGCTCAGTCTGTGTGGGATCCCTCTGCCCAAAAAAGTGCCCAGCAAGAGGGACCTCCGTGCCTGTAAGCACCCAGCGTGGGGCATCCCTGTGCCCATCAGCACCTGGTGTGTGTGGGATCCCTGTGCCAAAGGATTGACCCGCATGGGGGATCGCTGTGCCCATGCAGTGCCTGGCACAGAGACCCGTTCTGCTCTGCTGCCCGAGCTGGGGAAACTGAGGCAGGGAGGGGAGAGGCTGGTGGAGGGCGTGGGGCTCCCGCTGCACCACCCTCACTTGGTTCCTTAACCTTCGGGAAGCTGCCCCGTGCCCGGTGGGGTGGCACAGCCACTCTGGCTGCACCATGCCAGCAAAGCGGGTGCCAAAGCCACCGCTGGGCAATGCCTGGGGGAGTGTCACTGCAGGGTGGTGACAGGCCAGTATGTGCCTCCCAGGGACCCACCCTGGAGGAGGGAGAGGCCCCTAGCTGCTTGGGGACCCCAGCGCGTGCAGGGGATGCAGGACCGTGAGCTGCCAGGGACACGGGTGGGTGCTCAGGGCTGTGGGTGGGGGGGTGGCACCAGTGGGGTGTGGGGCAGCAGTTGTGCGGTCCCATGTCCATCCCTGTGTCTGTGTGTCCCTGATGTGGGTGCGAGAACAGGGACTCATGGGGTGTGTAACGCACACGTGTGTTCGTATGTGTATGTGTGTTCACAAGCGTGCAGATGGGACTGGGGCGAGAGTGGACTTCAGCTCGCATGAGTATGGGTGCATAGCATGTGGGGTGTGTATCCCTGCGTGGGTGCAGGTGTGGGCATGTGCCCACTGGTGGGGGGTGTGCATGCGTGTGCGTGCCCCCTAGCATGTGCGTGTGTGCTGGGTGCAGTAGCAGTGGGGCTTTACGCTGGTGTGAGCTGTTAGAGGGGTGTCCCCCAGACCTTCCTGTGCCCAGACAGGCACCCGTGCCCACCCACCATGCGTGACATGGGCCGTATGTGTGGTGTGCATGAGTGTGCCCCAGTGTGTACGCGGGGGGGGTGCTTGTGCAATGTCTGCGTGCACCCCGTGCACCCAAGGGCAGTGCGGGGACACCTCTGCTGGAAGCCGGTGTGGGGGGCTTGGGAACATGGTGACCCTGGGAAGGGGGATGCAGAGGACTCCTGCCAAGGCTGGCCCTGCACTGGGGGTACATGCCTGCACCAGTGGTACCCATGGGGGGGGGTTTCCTGGGTTAAATGCCCCCATCTGAGCCACCCCTGCTGAGAAAATGAGCCCTAAATGATGCTCACAGGCAGTCTCCCTGCAGCCACCCTGTCCTCGTCGCATGACCCTTGTCCCTGCCCTTCTGAGGGGCCCGGGCTTGTCATGGCAGTGAATGGGAGGGGGTGATTTATGGGGGGGTGGGGACACCCCTCTCCACTGGGGCTTTCATTTGTGGACAGTAACGAGGCTGATTAATGAGGGCTGTAATGATGGGGGGGGTGCATGGATGGGCGCTCCCTGCCTGCTTGGTGCTGTGAGCAGGATCGGGCCCCCCAGCCTCCCTCTGCCCCTGGGCCTGGCTGGCATGGGGAGGCGGGGGGTGCTGTCCCCATCTGTCCCCTGCCCCAGCTGGCACATCCCCACATCAGTACCTCTACCATAGGCTGGGTGGGCACAGCAGAGTGGTGGGGTGGAGGGTGGTGGGACAAGGATAATTTGGGGAGGGGGTGTGCCACTTTGGGGGATCAGATGCCACCCCAGAGCCTGGGAAGGGCAGCCCACCCCCCTCCCCCCCATCCCACCCTGCCCTTCCTCTCTGGGCTGGCAGCTGCACGGAGCGTACAGATGGGAAACTGAGGCACGGTGGGGCGGGCATTACAGTGCCCATGTCCCTGCCGTGCCCACGTCCCCGCCGTGCCCACGTCCCCATGACAGCCATGGCTCATCCCGCCAGCGTGTCCTTCCCCCCAGCACGTCCCCCCATCCTGACTCACACCCCCGTGGCCAGGGCCAGCTTGAGCACAAGTTTCCAGGCTGGAGCCAGAGTCACCGCTGGCGGGGGGGGGACAGTGTGCCGCCCGGCCGGCCCCCCCCAGGAGGGGCTGGGGCAGCCCCCTGCCAAATCCATCCCTGTCAGGGCCGCGGGCTGCCAAGCCCCTCTGCATCCTGGAGATTGTCCCCCCTCGCTATGGCCCCCCAGCTTGGCGCATGGATGTCCGCCGACCCCTCCCTGTCTCCCATGCCGGGACCACCCAGGGGACACGGTTGGGGATGGGGGGGGACACCCCGCTGCAGGACCCGCTGGCGGCCGGAGGAGGGATGGGGGTGCGGTGGGTGGCGGGTGCCCCCGGGCCAGCGGAGGAAATGGATCCCGAACGTGTGTGGGGGGAGAGGGGAGCCGGTGGGGCGTGGGAGAGGGGGGCCGGGACGAGCCACGGCCCCCACTTCGGCCTCCCCAGTCCCGCAGCCCCTCTGCTGGGGGGGTCCCGGGGTGCCGGTGGGCGTTGTGGGGTCGGGGGGGGCCTTGCCGCCCCCCTTCTCCCCCCGGCTGGAGGGGCGGCGTGGGGCCGGGGCGGGGCGGGCGGGCGGAGCGAGGGGGCCGGGGGGGCTCGGCCGGCCGCGGGGCCGCGCCGCGGGCAGCATGACCGGGCTCTGCCTCTCCTGCCTGCTCTGGGTACGGCCCGCCGCGCCCGCACCGGGGGGCACCGGGGGGGGGGAGCGGGACAGCAGCGCGGTGGGGCCCGGCGGCGGGGTCTCGGAGCGGGGCCGGTCCCGGGAGCGGGCGGTGGATGGGGGCTGGTTGCGGGGGGAGCGGGACGGAGCGGGGGCGTTTGGAGCGGGACGGGCGGACTGGGAGCGGGGGGAACCGGCGGTGCTGGACCGGGACCCAGCCGAGACCGGCAGGGACGGCCGGACACCGGGGCGGGGCTGGGGAGACCGGACCGGCGGCGGGGCCGGGAGGAGCCCCGGGGACCGGGGGGGAGCGAAGCGGGACCCAGCCCGGGAGCGCGGCGGCGGCGGGCAGCGGGCTGGGGGGTGCACGAAGGGGGGAGCGGGATGGGACGTGGGACAGGGACATGGGACTGTAGGGGGAGGTGTCTGTGGGGGGGTGTGGGGTTGGGGATGGGGAGGGTGGGGGGCTGATCCCCCACAGCCTGCGGCACTGGCCGGGGGCCCCCGCCATTCCCCGGGTCGGGGCTCTGCTGCCCCACTGGAAGGGAGGGAAACTGGGTAGGCTGGGGGGGATCCAGTTTGTGCTGGGGTTTGGGGCTCTGCCCCAACCCCCCTCAGTCACCAAAGCGAGCTGGGCTCCGGGGTGCAGTGGGGTGCAAAGTGCTGGGTGGGCCTGAGCCCACAGGGCTGGACCCAGGTGTCCCAGTGCCCCCCCCCCCCCCCCCGGCTTTGCAGCCTCAGGGGAACTGGGTGTCCCAGTTCACCCCCCGCTGCACCTCTCTGCAGTGCTGGGCAATGAACCCAGGCCTCCCAGCTCCTGATTAATCTGGCATCTCTCCCCAGTGCCTCTTCCAGCCCAGGACACCTGGGTCCCCTTCCAGCCTCCTTGGGTCTGCGTCTTGGGGGGTCCATGGCCAGGGGTGCCTGTGCCCCTCCCCAGGTGGCATCCCCAGGAGTCCCCCCAGCCCCCCTATGCATCCCCCCAGTAGCTCCTGGCCCTGGGGGTAGGGAAGCTAACTGGGATCCTGCCAGTATGGAGCTGGGACTGGGTTGTTTCGTGGGATGGGCTGGTTCCCCGGGTGGCGGGGTGGCACTGGGTGGGCAGGGTGCCCCCCAGCAGGAGGGAGGTGGGGGTGTAAAGCCAGGCGCTATGTCGGCAGCCCCCCAGCATGGGGATGGTTTTGGCAACGGGACAAGCAGAGGGGGCTCTGAGGGGTGGGAACAGGGAGGGGGGAGCTCTTTCCCTAGCGAGGATAATTGCCGTTAATGAAGCAGGCCCACGCTAACGTGTGGGGCCAGGGCAGGGTGGGGGGGTCTGTGGGTGGAAGACGCGTCGGCATCTCCGGGCATCCCGGCCAGGTCCCTGGGAGCGGGGGGCAAGGCCTCTTCCCGGGGCACCCTGCAGCAAAGATGCTGCTTTGCATATGCAAACGAGCTCATGGCATCGTTAGGCCTCGCTGTCACCCAGCAACTGCGGCGTGGGAGCCCCTGGCCTGGGGGAGCTTTTCCCACGGCTGCCAGATGGGTGACAACACGCCCGTGCACACGTGTGTACATGCGTGCATATACGCCCAGCCGTATGCGCCCCAGTCCCTCGTAGGGTGGCACAAGCACCGGGGGCTGCCGAGGGACCAGTGAGTGGCCCTGCGGGAGCAGGTGCCCTGGGAAGAGGGGCTTGCACACGCGTGTACAAACCCATGCGAGTGTGCACACGATTGCACGTGGACCTGCATGTGGGAACATGGAAATCTGCCCATGTGTCTGCTACTGCTGTGGCTGGTGGGGATGTGCACACTTGCACATGCTCGCACACTCGCACGCTCGCAGGCGTGCATACGCGTGCAGCACCCTGACACATGCGCCGCGTGTAGCACACGCAGCACCCTCACAGCCCCGGGGGTGTTTGCACGCGTGCAGGCGTGCGGTGCACACATGCGGCCCTTCTGCCTGTCCGTGTGTGCACTGGGGAAACTGAGGCAGGGAGGTTTTGGGGGGGGTACCCAGCACCCTGACACTTTGGCACCGCCCCCCTGGGTCTCTGGCGCGGTGCCAAGGCTGGAGGAGAGCGGGGCGCCCGGGAGGGGAGGGGGCGCCGGGCCTCTGCTTAATCTCATTAGTCTTGGCATGAAAAGGCGGATTTACGGGGGCTCACGTCTTCATCTGGCGGCGGGTGGGTGGGCAGGTCTGGTGCGCTGCCAGGGGGTGGCCCCCCCAAAAAACAGCCAGGGCGGGGGTCGGGAGGGGTGCTGGCTGCCTGCAGCTGTGCCAGGACACCGCCCCCCGCCCTCATCCCCCATGCGTGAGCACACACACACGCTTGCACGCTCACACCCCGGCTCCTGCACGTGTTCGGATCCATCCTGTGCTCACACTCGTGGCATCGGCCTCCCCCCGCCGTGGGCTGTACCAGGCAGGGGGGGCACGGCCGCTCACGCTCGGGGGGCACCGCACCCCCTCTACACCCCCGTGAGACACCCCAGCACACGCTGCCCGGCGTGCACCCCGAAACACAGCGTGACACTGAGACACCCCCCTGCACCGGCACCCTTCTGGCAGCACCTGCACGTACCGGGGCGTGCGCATGCGTGTTTGCACACATAGCTGTGTATTCACACACGTACGTGCAAACACATCCGTGCACGCACACGTTTGTCTGTGTGCATTCACATGCGCTCACACGCACACAGGTTTGCACACACATACGTGCTACGAGCATGCTCACCCCCCCCCCCCCGCACACTTGTGCCTGCACGCGTGCGCTCGTGGAAACGCTTGTGCACAGGCATGCGCGCTCGCAGGGGCACACGTGCGAAGGCACCGACGTGCAGGGAGACGCGCGTGCACACGCGTCTGTGCACACACACACACACACACACACACACACACAGAGGCATGTGCACGCACACGTGCTCAAACACGTGTGGACACACGTGCACGCAGGTGTGCATCTGCTCACGCATGTGCATGCATGGTGTGTACACGCGCGCGTGCACACGCGCGCGCGCATGGCCCTCCGGCGCGCACCGCCAGGGGGCGGCAGAGACTATTTAAAGGGGCCGCGGCAGCCCGGGGGAGGGGGGTGCACTGCCCCCTGCCCACCCGGGCACGGCCCTAGGTCCCCCCCACGCCGTGCCCACCGCCCCACGGCCCCGGCCCTGCCGCTGAGGACACGGCCCCGGGTGATGGGGTGCAGGGGGACACACATTTCTTCACATGGGGGGGGGGTGGGTGGAGGATGACCCCCTGCCCAGAGGGAAACTGAGGCAGGGCGGGGCTGAGTGCCCGGGTCGCCGTGCCACCTCATTCCCGCTGATGAAGCCCCGTGTCCCCCCAGCCCCAGGACCTGGAGGCCCCCCCAGCACACACCTTCAAGATGACGAGCTTCAAGAAGGTGAAGGCATGCGGGATCTGCCGGCAGGCCATCACGCGCCAGGGCAGCACCTGCCGAGGTGAGCTGGGGGCGCGGGCACGCGCGTGTGAAAGGGGGTGTGCCGGGGGGGGTCAGGACATCGGGGGACTGCATGTACAGCTGCGTGCACGAGGATGTGAAGGTGGGAATACGTGCCTGTGCCAAGCTGTGCGCACACGCGTGTGTGTGCGTGTGTTAGCGGGGGAGCCTGTGGGTGTGCGAGAGTTGCATGTGGTGCCTTTGCGGGTGGGAAAGTGGCTGGGAGGTGAGGGTGGCCCGTGGAGGCACTTGCACGTGTGCATGTGGCCGTATGTCAGCCGCATGCGCGTGCAGTGAGTGTGCAACTGTCGCCGCATGAGTGTGCACACGCGTGCAGGTCTGTGCCCACGGGTGAGTGCTCACGCCCTCTGCCGTGCTTGCTGCCCGTGGTGCCTGGTGGGACGCAGGCGGTGCCGCGGCCCCTCGCACGTGTGCGGTGCTGCCGAGCCCCGTGCGAGGGGCGGCAGGCGGAAACGCCGCTGGGCCGCGGGAACAATGACGCTTCCTGCGCCGCAGGAAATGGCCCCAAGGGGGGACAGGGCCTGGGGGGCGGCCGTGGCCAGGGCCACGCTGCATGGGGACCCTCGTGTCCCCTGAGGATGGGACATGTGGCTTTGCAGGGCTGCCCAGGCGGCGTGGCGGTGCCCTGTATAACTGCGTGTCCCCAGCAGCGGCAAACACACGCCCGCACTGACTGTGTGCCTGTGCCATCCTCCGCAAGGGCGCAGGCACGAGCGTGCAACAGCAGCGCGCGGGCAGGCGGGGGCACGGGCACCGGCAGCACCCCCGCGGTGCTCTTGTGCATGCCGGTGCACGTGCGAGGCCTCGTGAGACGTGCCCGTGCACGGCCTCCCTTCACGCCGTTAACCCCCGGGCACTGGGGTTTGCACGCGCGCACGCTCCCCAGCACGTTGGCACCAGGGGGGGACGGCTCACGCACGTGGGTGTGTGCCCGAGTGCCGCATGCGTGTGCGCGTGGTGCTGTGCTGTGCTGGTGCCACCCGGAGCGTGCATGCGCGTGTGCAAGGCACGGGCATCCATGTGCGCATGTGCACGCCCCAGCAGCCTGTGCCCGGTGCCAAGGTGCTCCGTGCCCCGCAGCGTGGGGTGCCACCCCCTGTCCTGCCCTGCACGTGGGGCACCCGCGGGCTGTCCCCTGGCAATGTCCCCTTTCCTGCCCGCTCTAACCCTCTCTCCCCTCTCCCTCCTGCAGGCTGCAAGCTCTCCTGCCACACCAAGTGCCAAGCCAAGGTAAGGCTGGCGCCCCGAGGCATGCCCGGCCCTGCCCGGGGGGGCACCGGGGACTTGGAGGGGGGATGCCACGGTCCATGCCAGCTGACCCCACTGGATGGGCACCCAGATGGGCGAGTGGCTGTGGGCTAGTCGTGGTGGTACTGGTGTCACCGGTATCCCCAGTGGGTGAGGCTGGCAGTGCCATCCTACTGCCTGGCCCCTGACGGCACGTGCCCATCCGGGTGTGGGGCTGGGTTTTGGGGTGCAGCCCTGCTCAGAGGGGGCTGGCAGGGATCTGTGCCCTGGCACCTGGAGTGGGGTGCCCTTTGCCAGGGTGGGTGCTGCTGCGCGTGGGTGCCATGCGCTGCGGCCGAGCGCTGCTGGCGGCACGCACGCAGGCTGGGCACCTCTCCTGATATCCAGCGCCGCCGGGGGCGGATCTCGCTGGCAGGAGGGAGCGGAGCCGAGGATGCCCCGTGGTGATGTCCGCCATCTGTCCGGCTGCCGCGCTGGCGGAGGGGGACCCTGTGGCAACCCAGGTTCTCCGGGGAGCTGGAGGTGGGCACGGCGCCCGCTGCTGCGCTGCCGGGGCAGGGGAGGCTGCGTGTTCCTGAATCCCTGGGGAGGCACGCGTGCCAGCCGGCTCTGTGGCTCGCATCTAGGGCTGGAAGAGGCTGGCACGCCCCGGGCGGGCAGCGTAGGCTGGGACATGCCCATGCCCGTGCCCGTGCCCGTGCCTGGCTGGGCAGGGAGGGAGAGGAAGGGCCGGGGGGGGGCCTCTGCCGGGGGCCGGGCACGCGTCAGGCTTCGCAGGGTGCTGCAGCGTGGGTGGCAGCATGGGACAGGCGCTGGGAGCAGCCCTGGCACCGAGCCCCGGCCGCGGTGTCGGAGGAGTTGGGGGCTGTGGGGGCACGCTGGGGACGTGCCTGGCACCCTGGGCCCTGAGTGGGCAGGGCAGAGGTGGCCGGGAGGCTCAGCGGGGCTGTGCCGCCCCAGGGACCCTGTGCCGCCCTGGGAAACCCTATGCCACCTTGGGGACTCTCTGCCATCCCAGGACCCTGTGCCACCCTGGGATCCCTGTGCCAAAGGCGCCTGGGGGCTGAGGCCAGAGGAGCTGGCTTTGCCTGGATGCCGGGGTGCCGTGGGGAGAGGCGAGGGGGGTGTGGGGTGAGGGGATGCCTGCAGTACGGCAGGCAGTGGCGGGGAGCATCTGCCAGTGGTTTCCAGGCAGGAGGGAGCATCGGGAAGCGCGTGTGTCTGGGTGTGTGCCCGGTGGGGATTCTCTGATGTCTGATACGGGGTTGTGCACCAAGAGGGGGGTCACACCAGGGTCCCAGCATCTGGGTAGCCTGTGTGCAGGGGCAGCCTGTGGCTCACTCCCACAGCCGGCTGCATTTCATTAGCCTCCGTCACCCTTCCCACGCTCGCTGGAAGCTGAAGCCCCCTCGGTGGGGCTGGCTAGCTGAGGGGTGTGCTGCTGGGGGGGGTGTGTGTGCATGGGGCCAGGGCCAGGGGCCTTCTGCAGAGCTCCTTTGGGCCAGCGCCCAGGGAGGGGCTCCTCCGGCCGGGCAAGCGGCCAGCTGACTCACACGCCGGCTTGTTATTGTAGGGTGTCCGGGGAGGACGCGTGTGGGGAGGGGGCTTGGCACAGAGCAGAAACGGCCCCTTGTCTACCTGAAGCCCCTCACGTTTAACCCCTGCACCCCCAGGATACTGGAGCGGGAAGATGGGCTCACCCCCCAAAGTTCTGGCAGCTGCACCACCCAACGCTTCCTCCTCCTGCCCTGGAGATGCTGCCGAGGTCCCAGTGTCCCCCCCTCTGGCGGCTCCTGGCCCTGGAGCCTGTCCCACCATGCTATTGGCAGCATCTTCCCCTTGGTCCCCATATTTACCCCCTTGGGACCTGCCCCGACCCCTTGTTCCGCCCCCCTGGCTGCCCCCCGGCTTGGCCGGCTCCCGGCCAGCAGCCTCCTTGCCCAGCTGGGGGGAATCCCCAGTTACAAACTCCAAATGGACTGGGTATGGTGGGAGAGGGGGAGAGGGGAGAGATAGGGGTGTGGGTAGGGGGGCTGGCGGGGTGTGAACAGTTGTACCGGGGGTGATGGGTGTGGGGTGCGAGGGGGTATCATGGGTGTGATGGGGATGCGGGGGGGGGGGGGGGGCACGGGGGTTTATGTGGGGACACCAGGGAGGTTTTGGGGTGCTGGTGAGTGCCACGTCCCAGAGGAGGCAGTGAGCAGGCAGAGCTGTGCCAGGGCAGGCAGGACCTGCGCCCCGGCAGTGACCTGCACCCCTTGAGGTCCCCCCTGCCCAAGGGACAGTGGAGGGGACAGCAATGGGACCTATGCCCTGTGGTGGCAGCGATGCTGGCCGGGTGCCCAGGGCCTGTGGGTGGCTCTGGGGGGGCCGGGGAAGCCGCATACACATCAGCTGGGAAGCACGACGCCGTTCCCATGCCCATGTAAGGCCCTTCTTGCGCCCGGCCCCTCCGTCGGGGATTTTTCCTTGCTTAGCAAGCCTCTCTCCCTCCCTCCGAGGGGGACAGATGGACAGATGGACACTGGTGTGTATCCGACACTCCTAGCCTGCCCTCTCCCTCCCTCCCCACACTGAAACTGCCTACCCAGAGCAGGGGGGTGTAGCTTCCTTTGAAAAGTGGGGAAACTGAGTCACAGAGCCCTGCCCAGGGGCAGCCGGAGGTGGGGTACATGGCATGGGGTGCAGTGCTTTCCGTGGCAGTGGTCAGGCGTGGGTGAGCCCGTGTGTTGGCATGTGCCGGTCATGGCACAGCCAGAAACTGGTGGTGACACTGCCCTCCCGGCCAGGATGGAGGGAGGAGCCCGGGGATGCTCCAGGCAGTGGGGCCACGCAGGCATGTCCCGAATCATGGAGCAAGGGAGGTGCTGGGGGCGTCCCTGTCCCCTGGGATGCGCTCGCTCTGACTGGGGCTGGATTTTGCCATGATGCTGCTTGGAGAGGCTGAGAAAAAACGGGGGACGATGCTTCTCCCTGTGGCGGGAGCCGGCCTGGTGACGGCTGGTTTGGCTGGGGGACGGGGAGAGCTGCAGCATTTGGCTGCTGAATCGGCTGGCGATTGCCGGCGGGTGGTTCTGGGAAGTGGCGGCTGTGCCAGCCCCTGGGCCTGGCGGGTCTCCAGCCTGCCCCGCTTGCCCCGTGCCACCCCAGAGCCCACAGGTCCTGGGGGAGCGGGGGTGCCAGGCTGTGCCAAGAGGGGAAACTGAGGCACGGCACATAGCGTGGGGCTGAGGCGTCTGGGGGCTGCCTTGTCCCCCGGTGTCTCCCCCTGGGGAGCTGACAGCAGGTGCTGGAGCCGTGCCGGCCTGCTGGGCCATGTGTGTGAGTATGTGTGTGTCCGTGCATGTGAACATGTGTGTGTGAGCGTGCATGCGTGTGCCCAAACACGAGTGTGTTTGCACGATCATGTGTGTGCACGCATGTGTATGCTCGCAGATGCGTGCATGTACGTGTGAGCCTGCAGGGGAATGCATGTGCCTGCAAGAACATCCATCCGCGTGCACAAGTGTGCTCGCACACGGGCGGGTGGTCACACGCGTGTGCTCCCAGCTCAGTGCCATCCATCCCCGCTGGCCTTGAGCCAGGCCCGCCTTGTTTTTCGAGTGCCCCCCTGCGATGGGACTCTGGCGGGGGGTGTTTGTCCATCATTAAACCGGGGGCTGGAGCGGGGCCAGGGCTGGGCACCGAGGCGCGTCCTGGCCAGAGCAATCGCTCCCAGTGCCCGCGGCGCCGACGGGCCCTTGGCAGCGGGGGGACGCAGTGGGACCCATGCTGGGGAGCGTGGTGCCGGCGAAGGGGACGTGGGCCTCCTGCCCTCAGCTGGTGCTGGGGACCCCCTCCCCTGCAAAGCAAGTCAGATCCAGGAGGGGAAACTGAGGCAGGGAGCGGTCGGACCCTTCTGGGCAGGCTTGACTCATGGTGATGGGCACCCCGCAGCCGTGTGGTGGCTGGGGGCTCCGGGCAGTGCTGGGGTGCACGGCCAGGCTGTGCATCGCGGGCTGCCTGTGGCTGTGCCAGGAACGGTGGCCGCAGGGAGGGGACATCCACGTCCCAGCTGCGGCAGGCTTGTGCTAGGGGACATGTGGCTGTCCTGTCCCCGCTCACTGCCCCAGCCACTCTGCCCTGCTGCGTCCTCCCTGCACAGCGGAGGGGATGGCGTGCCGGTCACACGGGGAGCTGCCTGTCCTGTCCCTGTCCCCGATGCCCTGTTAAAAGCCAGCCCTCCAGGGCTTTGGGACAGCTAATTAGCAACACCCCTGGTCTCCACAACAGAGCAGGCGGCGGGGGGGGAAGGGGGGGGAATGCCGCAGGAATGTGTCCTTGGCCCTGGCACGGGCCCAGCCGGGGTAGCGGGATGGGGGGCTGCGGGGGTCAGCCCTGCCCCGGTGCCGTGCCAGGTCGTGTTTGCGCAGTGGGTCGTGGAGGGGGTTCTGGGTTTTTTTTCGTCCTTCTTTCCTTTTTCCCCTTCTTTACGTCACCACCCAAATATTCGGCCTCTCTCAGCTCCGGCGGGGGGGTGAGGGGGTGTCGGATTGGCTGCTCGGAGGAGCTGGGGCCCTTCTCTGCACCCTCCGGGTGCTGCTGGGTGCAGGGAGGGCGAGCAGGGGAGCGGGGATGCTGAGACCGCCCACTCTCACTGCACTGGTGAGCGCTGGCGGGGGCTGGCCTGGGAGGTGTCAGCCGAGGCAGCGGGGACCACCGGCCTCCCTCCTTGGGGGCTCCCAGGGCCGGATCCAGCCCCCCAGGGCCCTGCAGTGGTGGGAGGCAGGGTCCAGGCTGGACAGGGGCTCCCGCGGGGGGTCTCTGCCTCCTTTCCCATCGATTTTGTCCCTTCCCGGGCCACTTTGCATCCCCCATGGCCACTCCTCCTGGGACCTGCCCTGGGAAGGGCGCTGGGTCCCCGGGGACCCCCAGCACCCTCTGAAGGGTGGCACTGACCCCAAACCAGCCAAAAGGTCTGGCTGAAGAAGGGGCTGTACAGACCCCGTGCTGGGGCTTCATCTCCTCCCTGCGTGCTTTCACCTCTGGAGATGACCCCCCCTGGTGCCTGGTCCCTGGGTCCCCCTTTTTCCGCTGGGATCTGGGGTGGTGATGCTCAAGGATGCTTGTTTTGGGTCACGGAGGAGCTGGTTCAGGTGGGGGCTGGTTTCTCTGGGGGTGCTGGGGTGACCCCGTGGGGCGCAGGGGCCACCAGAGACACTCAGCTGACCGCCGGACTTGCTCCCACTGGTGCTTTGGCCCCCATGGCTCCAGGAGGTATTTGGTGGCTGGAGTTCAGGGACGTTGTCAGGACTTCTCTGGCCGTGTCCTGCGAAGGGGATGCGTCATCTCCCCAGGGGACAGCTCCCGTCACCTCCCCGGGGATGGGGACGTGCTGTCAGTGCCCTTTGCTCACCCACTCGCTTCCATCCTGCTTGGCCGCTGATACGTTCCCATCTGTCCCCGGCTCTTCTGCTGCTGCTGTTTCCCAGGGTCCGGGAGCTGTCCCATGGCCACCTCCCGAGGAGCTGGGGCTGGGGGGGTCCATGCAGAGGTCTGTGCCGGAGCTGAGCCAGGGTCTGTGCCTGGCTCCCCTGGTGCAGGGCGTTCATTGCCCCTCCATCCCAGTCACATCGCTCCCCTTTTTTTGGGATGCCTGCTTTTGGGGTGCTGTGGTGCTGGGGGGGCTTGTTTGGGGGTGCCAGTGGATCCTGGCGGGGGGGTTTTGTCCCCAGAGCAGTGGCTGTTGGGGTCCGGCCCCATGCCCTTGGGTGCCGGGGAGGGCAGTGGGACTGGTGCTTTCTTGGGAAGGGGGTGAGGAGGTGCCTCCTGGGGACATTTGGGCTCTGGCACTTTGTCCTCGGCAGCGGGAAGGGTCTGCCAGTGCCTCTCAGTGCTCTCATCCCACAGCACCGTCCGGCTGCTGGGGAAACTGAGGCATGGAGGGGCTGGGCAGGATCTGCTGGAGTGGGATTGCACTCACAGGGGTGATGCATCTTATGGGAGTCTTGGAGGAGGGCAGAGGGAGAGCCCCTCGCCACCAACACCTCCCTGGTGACTTTTGGGGGGGTGGCAAGGCAGGAGGGGTCCCCGGGGTCCTGCCCCATGCTGGCAGAGCCAGCCCTGGCCTTTTGGCTGAGCCTTCGGCGTGAGGACGGAAATGCAAACAGGAACGGGGAGGCGTTGGGTGAGAAAATGTCAACAGCGCTGGGCCGGGTGCCTGGTTCGCCGCCTCCCCGGCTGGCTCGCTGCTCTGTGGGGCACTTCTGGGCGGGCTCCCCCCGGCCCGCACCGCTGGGGGCTTCCCCCCTTTGCTCCAGGGTCTCCTGGCACTGAATGCTTGCTCGAGCAGCAGGGCTGGGCTGCCCCAAGGGTGGCCGGGGAGAGCAGGGCTCCATCCATTGCCACACAGAGCCCCCGAGGAAGAGGAGGAAGGGAGATGGGAGGAAGGCGAGGGGGATGCTGGGCACACCCCAGGTTTGGGACAGGCGAGCGGGGACTGGCGTGGCTCCATGTGCCGATGGACAGCTGGGGCTTTTCCAGCATTTCGGCTTTGCTTTTTAATTAGGGGGTGGGCTGGTAAATTTTCACATCCCCCCAACACCGGGGGTGCGGGGCACCCAAGGGACATTAGTCGGGCACCCTGTCCTGTGCGCGGCAGGGGGGGACCAAGTCGTGCCAGGGGGTGCCAGGCAGAAAAGGCCCCAAGCAGGGCCCCACACCCCCGTCCCTGCCACCCCCCCGCCAAGGGCACGGGGACGCGGGTGGCGTCACGCGGGGCGATAAGGCCCCGACCCCGCTGCGCCCCGCCGCCCGCTGTGGCCCCTCGGCACGGGGTGCGAGGCGCTTTGCAGGGGGAGGCGGCGGAGGTGTGGGAGGGTATTTTTTGTGGGGGGGGCTCTGGCCACTGGCCGGCACCCCTCGCCCAGGGCCAGCTGCCCGAGCTGGGCTCCCGGTTGCCTTTAAGGGCGTTTTTGGGGGAGGCGAGGGGAGCGGAGCGGGGCTGGACTTGGAGCGCGCCGTGCAGCTGGGGAGAGAGGGAAGAGGAGAAGAAAGAGGGAGAAGGAGCGAGAGGAGGGAGGGGAGCAGTGGAAAAAGCCACCCGGGACCCCCTTCCTCCCCAGGGCCGGGGCCGGCGCCCCCGGGCTCCCCAGCCCCGGCCGCCCCGGGGGTGCGGAGGGGAGCGGGGGGCCGGCGGGACCCCCCTGCGCCCCTCCATCGCCGGGGTCCCGCTTGCGGGAAGCGAAACCCTTCGGCTCTCCCCCTCCTTCCCTCCCCTCCCTCCTCCCTCCCTCCTTCCTTCCTTCCTTCTCCAGGCTTGGCCCGGGGAGGGAGGGGGGCTCTGCCTGCGCTCTGCCTTCACGCGTGCCCGCCCGGGCGACGCCGGGCTCCCGCCTGCCCCCCCGGCCCCTCCGGCCGCCCCCCGGCCGCCCCCCGCGCCCCCCGGGCCAGGTGAGGCTGCGCTGCCGTCCCTTTCGGATGTAGGCAGGCGAGACCCCGGATGGATTTCGGGAGCGTCATGAACCAGGTACGGGCGGGCGGCGAGGGTGCGGGGGTCCCCGGCCCCCCCGGGGGGGTGTGCTGCGGGGGGCGGCATCTCTTCAGGGGGCGGGGGCCACGCATGACATCCGAGCGGTGATGGGGTGGTGCGTGGGTGGGAGGGTGCTGACCCCCCGTGCTGGGGGGTCCCCAGTTGTCGGTCCCCAGAGGGGGTCTCGGGGTGCGGGGGGGGCTTGGCGGGGGCAAGGCGGTGCTCGCAGGGAGGAGGATTTGGGGAGGGGGTGAGGGCCGGTTTGCTGCCGGCTGGGAGCTGCGGGCGGCTGGGGGGGGGGGGGTCGTGCCCCCCGTGCCCACCTCCCCACCTCGCGGGGTGCCCCGGAGGGGGACACACAGGCGCTGGGGTTTGCGTCCCCTCCGCAGCGCGGAGGGACCTGTCCCTGGGGAGCGAGGGCTGCGCGGGAAAGCGGGGTCCTCCCCCGGCACCCCGCTCCCACCCCGCGGCCGGGTGGGCGATGCCGGGCGGGTGCCTGTCACCCCGGGGGAGGGGGACACGGGAGGGGCAGCCCCTGGGCTGGACGCCCTGGCAGCCCACGGGTTAACCCCCCTCCCCGGTCCCGCCGCGGGACCGTCAATGGTTAAACCCCGGGTTAATGAGTGGCGAGGAGCCCGGCAGCCCCGGCGGGTGCCAGCCCCCCCCCGGCCCGGCCCGGGCAGGGACCCCCGGCCCCTCGGCGCCGCCGGGCCCGCAGAGGGTTAAATCCGGCAGGGCAGGTCCCGGCGCAGATGTTTTTGGGCTGTGCTCCTGGGAGAGGAAACGGCCGAGCGAGGCATCAGCCCTCTTGGTTTTAAGGGGAAAACAAGAAAAAAAGAGAACTGCTCCATTCCCGGGGCGCCTGATCCCGCTCGGCATCGGGGTCAGCCCCCGGTGCGGGACCGCTGACCCCGGTGTGGGTGCTGGGGGGCAGCTGGCAGGTCCTCATGGAGGGTGCTGGGGTGGCATCTGCTGCGTGACGAGTTTGGGGGTGCTGGGGGGCACCCAGGCGGGCGCCGCTTGTCCCTACAGCGTGGTGGCACTGGGAGGGCTGCACGTGTCCCGCCTGGAGTCTGAAGCCATCCCTGGGGGTGACAGCCCCGGGTCGGGAGAAGACGAGCCCCCAGCCCACGCCCTCTCTAACGAAGCATCTCCGTTAGCGATCCCGCTGGCCCCTCTTTCAGGAAGGGCAGGGCTGCTGCCACCCTGGGTAGGGCGCTGTGCCTTGGGGCTGTGCCCCTCTGCGTGTCCCCCTTTTGGGGTCCCGAGCCGAGAGGTCTGTTTGCACCCTGACTTGTTCGGGGGGGGGGCTGCCGGAGCAGAGCTGTGCCCTGCCCTGGGCCACCCTCCTGCTTGCTTTGCCGCTGCCTGGCCTCGTGCAGCCCATCCCCGGGGCGTCCCGTCACCGCGCCGGCAGCCCCCGATCAGCACCGGAGCCGCCCCGCTGGGTGTTGGGGCGCAGGGAGAAGAGCAGCCCCACGGCACGGCCCCTGGGCAGCGCGGAGCGGCTCTGTCTCTCTTCCCCCTCCTGTTCCCACCCCCCCGACACTGTAGAGGGGGGACACCAGTTTTGGGGGTGCTGCTCAGCGGGTCAGCTTCACTGCAGCGTATTCAGCTCCGTCCCGTGGGGTGGGGACACAGCGCTGGCCCCAGGCTCCGTCTGCTTGGGGCTTTCCCCATGAGGGGCGCCCCCGGGCTCGGTGCTGGGAGGCATAGACCCCCTGGGGCAGCCAGGGCTAATTTGGGCACCTTGACCACCCCTTGAGGTGGGTCACAGCCCCATGGGCACTGGCAGGTGCCTCTGATGCCATGGGGCAGCCCCAAACCTGCAGTGGGGCCTCTATGCCTGGGGATGAGGCTTGCCTGGTGCTCCACCAGCATGGCAGAGGGGATCTGTGGGGCAGAGGGGATCTGTGGGGCAGAGGGGATCTGTGGGGCAGGGTCCCACACAGGGCTCACGATGGGGCACAGGCAGCCAACCTGCTGCTTATGGGGCCGTGCGCTGGCCAATCCCACGAGAGTACCCGTGCTCCGACCAATCCCATGTCAGAATCCATGTGTTGACCAGTCCCATGCGAGAATCTGTGCGCTGACCAATCCCCTGCTGGAATCACTGCTCTGACCAATCCCGCATGAGAATCAGTGCTCTGACCAATCCCATGTCAGAATCCATGTGTTGACCAATCCCGTGTGAGAATCTGTGTGCTGACTAATCCCACCTAAGAATCCATGCACTGCCCAATCCCAGGTGAGAATCCATGCACTGACCAATCCCAGGTGAGAATCCAGTTGCTGCCCAATCCCGTGTAAGGATCCATGCACTGACCAGTCCCGTTAAGAACCTGGGTGCGGACCAGTGCTGGTGAGCCCCTGCGGCAGGCTGTGTCCCAGCCCATCCCAGGGGGACTCTGCTCCCCGCCGGTCCCTGCCACGGGACTCCCACTGGTGGGTTTGGGGCCCGGGGGTTGATGAGGGGCCGGGGGGACCCCCGTGCTCTTGGGGCAGCTGGGTGCAGGGGATGGTGGCCCCGTGCTCTCCCTTGGGGCAGGCTGGGTGCAGGGGATAGTGGCCCCGTGCTCTCCCTTGGGGCAGCTGGGTGCAGGGGACAGTGGCCCCGTGCTCTCCCTTGGGGCAAGCTGGGTGCAGGGGACAGTGGCCCCGTGCTCTTTGGGCAGGCTGGGTGCAGGGGACAGTGGCCCCATGCTCTCCCTTGGGGCAGGCTGGGTGCAGGGGACAGTGGCCCCGTGCTCTCCCTTGGGGCAGCTGGGTGCAGGGGACAGTGGCCCCGTGCCTTCTCTTGGGGCAGGCTGCTTGTGGGGTCCCCATGGGACTGGGGAGAGGGGTGTCCCTGCAGCGGGGTGGCTGCACCCATGGGTGGGTGCCGGCAGCAGGGCATGGCTGGGGCTGTGGGGCCGGTGCCAGGCAGGCACTGGCCTGTGGGGCCGATCCAGACCTGCTGCCTGCAGATGTTGCCTTTTTAGGCACTGGAGCACAGCACATCCCTGCCTGTGGCCGGCCCCGTGCCGAGCCAGTGCCCACTGGTAGAGCGGGGCTGGCCCCTGTCCTGCGCATGCGGAGGCACCTCTGTCCCCCTCCTGACCCCCAAAACCCCCTTTTCCCCCCAAATGGGCCCGGGGATGCTACCTTCTCCCCCTTCCCCTAGTCGGCACTTGGCAACCCTGGGGCCGATTGCTCAAATCGCCCCGGAGCTGGGACCTGCCCTTATTTGGGTTGAAACCAGGGCTATTTTGGTGCTGCTGCCTCCATCGCAACCCCTTGGAACTTCCCTGTGCGTTGCCTTCCCCGTCCCATCCCGTCTCCCTGTGCCGGGGCTGCTGGCCTGGCCGGCCGCGGGCTGCTGGGGGCTGTGCCGTGGTGGCTGTGCCGTGGGTCCCGGGCTGTGTTGGGGTGCCAGTGGTGGTCCCCGGGGCTGTGGCGGGGTGGAGTGTCTGGTGTCCCCTGCGGTATCTCAGCCACGACCTGCAGGGCTGGGCGCACCGGGTGACCTCTGTCCTGGCCCTGCTGCCGCCTTCCTGGCGGGGATGGGCCACGGGGCGGCTCCCTGGGGACGTACGGGGGGAAGACAGAGGGGATGGGGTCCGTCCCGGCTTGGGGGACATCGCTGGCACGGTGGTGGCTCTTTTCTGTGCAGTACCCTCCTTGGGTACCACCGGCATCTCTTGGGCAATGCAGGGGCAGGGCAGCCCGGTGGCCTTTGCCCTGGCACGGGCGCTGCCAGGCATCCCGGCACAGAGGGGACGGCACGGTGACAGTCCCTGGCCCAGCTGCAGGGTGGGCCGGGGATGCTTGGAGGGAAGCCTGGGAGCGGCGAGACCTCCGTGCCCCGGCGTCGGCCCAGCCTGACTCACCTCGAGCCGCTGGCCAAGCCGCTCCCCGGCCCTTCGGCGCAGCCGCCGGTTACCCCCACCCGAGGGGAGAAAGCCCAAAAGCAGCAGAGCCCCTGAGCGCTGGTGGGGGCAGAGAGGGGCTGCGTGGTGCCGGGGTGCTGCCCCCTTCCCGGGACCCCCGTGCCAGGGGCCAGGGCTCTGTGCGGCCGCCCCGTGCCTCGCACACCGGGGCTGTGCCGGGCAGGGTGGAGCTGGGGCGAGGGGGGAGCGGGCGCGGATGGAAACATGCCGTCCTCCCGCCGAGGACTTGTTGCATAAACAGGAGATTTGCCAGAGCTGCGAGAAATGTGAGGGCAGGAGCAGGCAGCACGTGGTGTGGGCAGGGGGACGTGACCCCTGTGCAGGGCAGTGGGGTGGCCGGAGGGGCACTTTCTGAGTCCCTTATGGCTGGCAGGGGGGAAAGATGCTGTGGCTGGTCCCGCCAGGAAGGGGGGAACAGGGGTGCTGGAGAGGGGGAAACCTTCCCTGATGTCCCCAACTTGGTGGCCCCAACCTGTCCCCTTAAAGTGCCTTCTGCAGTGCCCACACTGCGGCTAAGAGGGGGTTCAGCAGGGCTTGGTGGCTGTGGCAGGGCTGGAGGGGCTGGCGAGCAGGGGCTGGGGGGTTGCTGTGGCCCGTGGCTGTCCCTGGGACCCCCCTTGCCTGGGGCAGGGTCTCGGGGTGAACAGACAGCCGTGGGGTGCATGGGGAGGTGATGCGCAGCCCAGCTGGGACGTGGGTGACACAAAGCTCATGTGACCTTGCTAGGGAGGAAGAGGTCCCTCATGGGGTGACGTGGGACGCTGATCCAGCCACCGAGTCACCATCCTCTTTGGCAACCGCGTTTCCAGCCCGCAGGGTGGTTTGGGCAGGGGACCCCCTTCCTAGGGGCTGGAGGGAGTAGGGTGCCTTGCTCCCCTCTTTTGGGGTCCACATCCCTTCTGGGTAGGGAGGCTGTGCCTGCCTGATGCTGGCTTGCTGTGGGGGGGGTCTGGGATGCTGGGGGAGCCGCTTTTGGCTCCAGCCGCACCAGCCGGGCTGGCTTGCCGGTGTCTCAGTGCCTGGCTGCGGGAAGCGGCTCTGGTGTGCCGGGGTCTGCACGAGGGCCGCGTTGGCTGGCACTGCGGCTGCTCCCGGCATCGCAAGGGTCAGCAGCGGCCCGGATATCGGCTGGCTCGGGAATGTTTATCGGAGCTCCTGGGGAAGGGAAAAACAAAACCCGCCACCCAAAGGAAGGGATATGCGTCAGAGATGGGCCTGCATCGCCCACCGGCAGCTGGGCGGGCCGTGCTGCGGGCCGTGGGCCAGCGCTCGCCCGGCTCCGGCAGCCCAGCCGGAGGGACCTCTGCGCTCCCCCAGCCCGCCCCGTGTCCAGTGCTGCACTGACCCAGCCCGCTCCCGAATCGCAGGGCCCCTCCGTGGAGGTTTGTCTCCCCCCAGCCCTGCTGGCATCCCGCGGGCTGGGGCTGCAACCCACGGGGATGCTCCGGCTGGAGCGGGAACCGACGATGCCCCCGGGCACCTCCGCGGCTGCAGGGGTTATTTTGCTGAGGGAGGAGGAGGAGGGAGAGGAGGGATTTGGGAGGGAGGGAGATACGAGCGGTGGTTGCAGCATGGAGAAGGCTCTAGGGTGTCTCATCACGGGCTACGTGGTGGATGTCCGCATCCCTCCAGCCTCGCTCGGTGCTTGTGAGCCGGTGCCAAAGTCCCGGCGGGGATCTGGGGTGCAGAGGCCGGTCCCCGAGCTGCAGCCGATGGGGTTTGGTGGAGGAGGGCTCCCACGGGCTGCTCTGCCCTGGGGCGGTGTGACCAGGGGCTGCCCGGGGTTTGCTGGCCAGGTGTTTACTTCTGGGCTCGGACACCTCGAGGGTATCGAGCTTCTTTAGGTACGGTGACAGCTGGCTATGAGCGAGCGAGCCCATCGCTGCTCTCCAGGGGAAGGCTGCAGGGTGTGCCCAACCCTTTACGAGACATCAGAGAACCCGCACCGCTCGTGGTCGTGGGGCCTCGTTTGCTGGGAAACTGATTTTGCTGCTTGACAAAACCCGGGACTCAACGCATTGGCTCGTGGGATGTGGCTGCTGGGAGGGATGGGGGCTGCGACATGGGGGGCCGGGCGAGCGGGGGGCCATGGGGGGCTGGCGGGGTGGGCGGCAGCCCTGCTGCGCCTCGTTCCTCGCATTCCTGGGCAGGGCGGCCGGGCGGCGGGGTCGCAGCGGCGGGGGCCGGGCAGCAGGAATGCAAACACCGGTGGGGGGGAGAAGAAAGGCCGCTGTGTCTGCAGCAGCAAGGCGAAGCCCAGAATGGGGGTGTGCAGGTCCCCCCGCCTTTCCCACCCCTCCCTGCACCGGGGGATGCAGGGGTCCCTGGGGATGGAGGTGGCAGCGGTCCTGGGGGTTCCCGCGGTCCTGGAGGTTTTCGTGGTCCTGTGTGGGGTGACGCTCTCACCAGTCCCGTGGGGCAGAGGGATGCTCCTGCATGCCTGGGTCAGGAGCTCGGCTTCCCTAGGGAGGGGTCTGCTGCCTGGGGCAGGGTCTTCCCCCCTCTCCTTGAACCCGGGGCATGTTTGAGCCAAACTTGAGAGAGGGATGGATGCTGAAAACAGCGTTACGTTCCTGCGGTCCTCGTAAAACTGCCTTTCTGGGATGAGAGAGTGCCATACAGCCCGGGTTGGTGTCCCCTGTGGATGGGAGGAGCGGTGTCGGGTGAGCACAAGCCCATATTAGACATCGGAGAATCTACTAGGGCAGGGAAATACAACCATGGGCACCCCAGTTTTCTCCCTTCTCCAGCCGAAGGAGCGTTTGTAACCTGCAAACCGCCTGGTGCCGACAGCAGAGGAGGGGTGGGCACGGACCCTACCTGTCCGTGGGACCACCGTGTCCCATGGCGGGGGAGCTGTGCATCTCCCCCGTCACCGGCTTCGGGAGCTGGGGCTGGGCGGGGGCCGGGGGCCCTTGGTCGAGCATCCTGGGGGGAAGAGCGCGGCGGTGTGCGGGGCACGGTGCGGGACGCAGGGCGGCCCTTGCCGGCCCCATCCGCGGCGGCTCGCTGCCGGAGAACATTCCAGGGAGGCTGGCGCAGGGCCAGCGCCGCGGGGCAGGGAAAGGGGCCTTTTATGGAAGCGTTTCTGCATTAGAATAAAATCATAATAATAATGCGCAGGGGAAGGGAGCAGGAGGAGAAACAACCCCTGAAGAAAACAAGGAGGCGGGATGGGAACGGCCCGTGGCCGGGAAGGGGGCAGGCGCTGGGCATCGCCCTGCGAGGACCGGGATGGGGTGGGATCTGGGTGCTCCGACTGGGGTGCTTGGGGCAAATCCTGCTTTTTATGGCCCAGGGCAGGGGAGGCTGAGTGGGAGTGCTGCCGCGGTGGGGGACCAGCCCCTGGGTGGTGTTTGACATGTTGGCTCGATGCTGGGACCGGGCAGGGGATGGCTGGCTGGGGGTCACCGTTCCTGGGGGACACACGAGGGGGTTCGGAGGGGACGAAGTGTCCCAGATCATACCCACCCACTACCGCCGGCATCTCTGGGCCGATGCGGGGCTGGGGCGGCCGTTCCCGCTGCCCCTGGCACCGACAAACAAGGCGCTGCCTCTCCCACCCTGGTGTGCCGCTGCTTCCGAAGGACTGGGGTGCACGCAAAACCCAAGGTTAATTGTCAGTAATTGCCGCTGGTAATTAAGGTAACAATAGCTGGGCTGTTCAGCTGGCGGCTGCAGGAGCGCTCACGAGGCCGGGCTGGGGTTTGTTCCAGGAGCTGCTCTTGGCATCAGGCAGCCGCCCCGTGCCGTGCCCTGCCCCGCCGTGCCCACCCGGGGCTGGGGCTGCCCGGGCTCCCTGGCCGAGGACCAATGGCACCGCTGCCGTGGCCATGAGCCCGCTCCTGTTAGCAGGGAGCCCAGCCTCGACCTCGGGATGCTGCCTGCGCTCCTGTCCGGGGCGGCAGGGCCACGGGCCACGGGTGCCCCTGCCACCGCCTTGGGCGGGCGCTGGGTTTGCTCAGGGTGGAGGGTGGATGCTGCAGCCCAGCCCCTTCCCATGCCCCATGCTGGGCTGGGGGCTGCGGGGACTAATCCTGGCCTTCTTTCTGCTTCCTTGCAGGCTGTGACCCCCTGCTCCCCCGCTGTCAACTATGAGCCGGTAAGTGAGCCCCCTGCGAGCCGTGGGTGGCAGGCAGGGCTCTGGGGACTCTGGGTGGGACGGGACACCCTGTTCTGCGCTAGGCATGGGGCTTTCTCTGCCTGAGGGCTTCAGGGTGTGCATCCCCCACCCCCAAAGCCACAGGGGTCCTGTGCTGGGCACCCCCCTATTTCTGTGCTGTACGCCCCAGCATTGCTGGCTGCAGGGCATCCCACGTCTGAGCAGCACGAGTTGGGGCAGCCCAGCCATCACGGGACTCCTGGAGCTGGAGCTTTTGGGGAAGAGGGGCTTGCGGGATTGCTGGGAGGGACAGGCAGATGGGACGTGACCAGCCTGGGCTCTGGGGTCCCCCGGCGCCGAGGGCCTCCCCTCCCTGGCCAGAGCCGGGGCGGTTTCTTGCGCGCCCGGAGATGGCTCTACCAGATGTGCCTTTGGCTCAGGGCGCCCAAGGCCGTGCATTTGCAGCCCTTGTTATTGTCACCCCCTTCTTTTGTCCCTCCTGGGGACCTTTCATGAGCAGCCGGGGCCAGGGTGACAGACAGCCCTTCCCACCCCGTCCTCTCCGGACAGCTGGGCGCCCCACCTCCGTTCACCCCGTCCTGGGGAGGACAGGCGCAGGGGCGCTGGGCGGGCAGCCGTGCTCCCTCGCCACGCTGCTCCGGGTCGTGGCAGGGCTCTGGGGATGGCAGGGCGCTGGGATGGTGCTGGGAGCAGGGCCGTGCCCGGAGCAGAGGTTTGGGAAGCGTGGCATGGCAGTGCCCACCAGGCAGCATCTTGCCGGCAGAGCAGCCCCCCTGCCCCGTCCCCAGCCCAGCCGTGCCCGTCATGGCGGGCAGAGCGGGCACGTGGCGGTGGGGAGGCCGGCATTGCTTGGAGCCGGCACGGCCGCCGTTCTTTCTCGCTCCGGACATGTGCCAAGGCTTGCCGGGGCAGGCGCCGGGGAGAGGAGGCCCTGGCAGGGTTTCAGCTCCGGGCTCAGCAGCCTGGCAGTGCCGGGGTGGCCGTGCCCCACACAGGGCCCTGGGCTGGGCACCCCATAGCTGGGCAGGGGTCTCGCCCGAAAAGTGGGTTTAGGGGATGGCCCCCTGCAAGCTCATGAAGGCAGCATATGAGCTCAAGCGAGCGAGGGGATGGGGAGGGAGCAGAGCGTGCTGCCCGCCCCGGGGCCCCGCGGTGGTTATCTGCCCCGCGTTTAATCTCTGCCTGCACCCCCCCACCCCTGCCCGCCTCCTCGGGCACTTATCACCAGCAAAAACATGTTGGCTTCGAGCTGGGACCGTTACTGCGGCTTCGGGAGGAAATCGAAAGAGGTTTGCCCCATCCCATGGCTGGAAATGGCAGCCCCAGCCCCGCTGTCAGGAGTGGAGCAGCCTGGTCTTGGGGGTCCCTCTGGTCCCAAGACCCCCGTGAGCCACCCAGCTGGGTCCCTTTGCTGTGCCACCCCCAGGCACCCCAACCAGCTGTCCCCAGGCAGAGAGGTCTGTCCCCTGCTCCCTCTATTTGGGGTCTGGACACTCTCCCCCACCCCGGGAAGCTAATTCCTGTCCCCAGCCCCATTTCAGAGCTCTCCGTGGACTCCAGTGGCATGTCACCAAATTTGCCCCCTTTTTTTGAGCATCTTGGACCCTGCGGGACTGAGGTTATCTTGGGGATCTGGGCTTGTCGGTGGCTGGTGGCCAGGCTGGGCGTGGGGCTGTGCTGGGCTCGCCCCGTTGTTTACCTCCTGGCTGTGGGGTCTGATCATGGAGGATCCGGATGGGATCCCGGAGATGTGGGGGGCACTGGGTGCCCACCACAGAGCGGGCGCAGGGTTCGGCCGAGCACTCTCCATCCATGACAGCGGTCCAGTGCGGGGGGCGGCTGCCGGGAGGCAGGATGGCAGTGCCCTCGGTACCCGAGCATCGCCCCGGCTCTGTGCTTGGGTTTCGAGGGATTCCCGACCTTTAGGAAGAGCGGACACGTTGGCGGGCAGGGAAGGAAGTGGGACCGCGGCACATTTCCTAGGAAGGGCCAGAAATAGCCAAGGGGGAACTTTTGACCCTGGCCCCTGCTCCGTGTGCGTGTCTCTCTCTCAATCTCTCTCTCCTCTCTCGCTTGCTTTTTTCTCACCCTCCTCTTCCTCCTGCGTGCCTGCCTGCAGCCATCCCCTGGGGAGAGCATCATGAAGCGGGTAGACACCCTGGTAAGTGCTACCAGTCGCGGAGGCTGATCTCTGCCTTGAGACCTCCGGGGAGGTCACTTGTGCCTGTCCCATTGCCGCAAGCTCCTCCTGCAGCCAAAATCCCTCAGCCCGGGATGTCCCCGTGGTCCCCCAACATCCCTGGGACCCCCCAGCTCTCCCTCCCTGCCAGCCAAGGTGATGATGGCCATGGCAAAGGCCAAGCGAGGTGCCCAGGGTCGGTGGCAGAGGCAGTGGTGGAGCCCAGCGGAGGGGAGGCCGGGGCTTTTGCCGCAAAGCCGTCTTTCCTGTCTCGGAGCTGGGGATATGTTATTTAATCTGCGGACATGAAATTGCTAAGACAGTGTAGACAAATGCACTGCCAAAGTCAACGCGGATGGCTTCCCCCTGCCCACAGCCAGCTTGCCGGCCTCCCTGCACGCCAGGGCTGGGACCCGAAGGATGGAGGCAGAGTGGTTCCCACGAGGAAGAGGGTGAAAGCCTTCGTCACCTGCGAGCCAGCTTTGCCCCGTCCCTTTGGTTGTCCAGGACATGTTTCCAACCCCTCTCCAAACTGGAGAAAGAGCATCCACAGCGAGAAATATCCAGCGCGACAGTCAGGAGCCCCCTTTGCTGGCTTTGCTCTCACTTGGGGAGGTTTCCTGGTATTTGTGCAGCCTTTCTCATGCCTTGCATCACCCTTTCCAAGCAGAAGGGACCTGCGGGTTTCGGATGTTGCCCAGCTCCTGGGGACATGCCGAGCCAGCCTGGGGCTGTGAGGCGGACACTCGATGGGGCTGGCAGGGTGGTCCTCAACCCAACGCGGTTGAGACCAGCCTGTCCTGTGCTAGGCTGGACTGGGACATACTGGCTGGCCCGGGGTCTCTGCTCCAGAGGGGACATGTGCAGGGTCTCCCAGCCCGGCGGCGGGCAGGAGCGTTTAATAACACGAGCACTTGCTCCTATCAGCTGATCGTGGGCTGACTCTTCCTTGTGCAGGGGCTGGCAACGGAGACAGCAGGGCGGCCGCGGTTAGATCGGGGGGAGAGCGGGGCAGAGCTGGGGGACTCCTGCCAGGGCAGGGGACGCTGGAGGGCCCTGGCTGCAGGCACACTCCCCCGGGCCGGGAGGGTGCCGGGACCGGAGCCGCCATGCCATGGAAATGGATTAGCAAGGGTCTCGCCGCCGTCAAGGTATGGAGAGGGAGAGGGGCTCTGGCGTCCGTGCCTTGCTCGTCCTCCCGTGCCTCAGCTTCCCCTTGTGGGAGAGGGGGGGTGAGTCCCGGTTGCCCCATGTCAGCTCCTCCGTCGGGCAAGGCTGCGGTTTGGGAGGCTGCTGTGGCTGGGTGGGGTGACAGGGGCTGCTGGGGTGCGGGCTGGCAGGTGCGGGTGGGGGACCCCAGACGTCTCCCGGTACAAAGGTTTGGGGCAGAGCAAAGCCTGCAGCGGGGATCCCACCCTGGTCACCGGTGGGTGATGCAGGGACAAGCCCACGCTCAGGTTCAAGCTTGCTCCATGCACCCTGGCTCTGCCCAGGAAAGGTTTTACCTCTCTTTTTGCTGCATTTTAACTCCTTCTTTGCCCCCAGCGATGCTGGGGGGTTTCTGGGGGGAGCAGGAGATTTGGGACACCATGGGAACAGCCTGGGTGGGGATTGTCACTGCTGCCTGCACGCCCCTGGGTGCTTGGACGGGGCTTCAGCTGGGAGGGGGGTCTGTTGTCCCCGGGCCGCGCAGGCTGCCGAGCCCGGCTCTGCTCCGCCAGGCAGCCTGACCTTGAAAGGGGGACGCGAGGCCGATGGAGGGTGACGCCGGCTGCCCGCAGGAGCAGCCCCGGGACTGCACTGGGTGGGCGCCCGGGAAACCTCCGCCACCTCGTCCCATTGCCTCTGGCGTGCTGGTTGCGGGATGCCGCAGCCCCGAGGAGGGTGGCAGCAGGTCCCGCAGCTCCGTGGACAAAAGGGACATCCCAGGAGCTGGCTGTGGGGTGCACCTCTTGTTTCTGGATCCTTCCAGGGGCTCGGGACGTGCTGCCTGCACGAGATGAGTCTTTAAATGACTCCTGCTTGTTAGCTGGAGATACTAAAACTAATGAGGTGTGAGTGTGTTTTTTCCTTAGCGGTTTTTTTTGGAAACCCTGCTTTGTTTTTCGGCTGAGGTCACGAAGTCACCGAGCAAACCGGCTGCAGATGAAATTCTTGAGGCCGGAGAACATGCATAAATAGAAGTTTCCTGCTCCGAGAGCTCAAACATTTCCTCCCGGCGTTCGGCTCTGCGGAGCCGGGGCCAAAGCAAACTGCTGTGCCTGGCTGGCTCCTTGCCGCTGCTCAGGCAGCGAACCTGTCCCTGTCCCGGGCAGGGCCAAAGCCACTCTGTCCTGCCAGGTGTGTGCCCGGAGTCCGGCTGAGACTGGAGGGACTCGTGACATGCCTAAGACTGTCCCCCCACCCAGAGCATCCTCCTCAAAGTTCCTCTGGGACCCTGCGCCAAGGCACCGGCCCTGCAGTGCCCGTGGTGGCTGGTCCCAGCTGCGCTGGGGTTGCGAGAGCTGGGTTTTGCTCATGTCCATGTTGGGGGGACGATAGTGCCGTTGGGGTGTTTGGTGCCACCAGGACGCTCAGTGGGTGGGACTTGGAGACAGCGATATTTTGGGGGTGTTACGCTGCGCAGCGCAGCGTGGCTGGGATGGGATGGGATGGGATGGGATGGGATGCTCTGGCAGCACCATCACACCCAGCTCTAGCAGGACCCCTGTGCTGGCTGCAGGCTGGGTCAGGGCAATAACTTGCATTTCCTCTCTGGTTCTTTAGGATGCCACAAAATCCCCCAGGAGCGGGCAGTCACACCGAAAAACGTCCAGGTAGGTGCCTCAGTTTCCCTTTCTGGTGACCATCTCTGCCCTGCCTGAACCTCACCCCCGCCAACGCTTTGCTTCTCCAGATGTGGTACAGCTGGGGGATGCTCCCCATGGAGAAGACATGAGGAGCATCATGACCCACCATCCCCAACTTGGGGTCCCCAAGACACCCTGATGGGGCTGGGAGCAGGGGAAAGGCTGTGGGCAGCCCTGCCGCTGCATCCCTGTGTGTCCCACTTAACCCCAGGGGCTGTGCACGGTGCGGGAGAGTCACAGTGTCCTTTCCGCACGCTATGTCCTGACCACGGTCCCCTCCCTTGCCCAGGAGCATGAGCCTGACTGCGGCCATGGAGAGCAGCTGCGAGCTGGACCTGGTGTACATCACGGAGCGGATCATCGCCGTCTCCTACCCCAGCACGGCCGAGGAGCAGAGCTTCTGCAGCAACCTCCGTGAGGTGGCCCACATGCTGAAGTCCAAGCATGGGGACAACTACGTGGTGAGGGACATGGCCGAGTCCCCTCCAGTCTGGGGAAGGGGCTGGGGTGCTCAGGTCCTGGAGATGGGGTGCTGCAGGGGATGGGTGCTGCATCCTTGCCTCCGGCTGGGCTCGAATCTGTTGAGGGGGGTCTTTGCACCAAGATGAATTGATATTTTCCTTCCTTGAAGCTTTCCAGTCCCTTTTGGACCCCCTCGGAGTTTTTGGCCATTGCGTTGTCCCATGGCAAGGCGTTACTCGGGTTAATGTGTTTGGGGAAGCCTCTTACGGGGGGATTTGGGGAGGCTTTGAAGGGAGGAGGAGGTGGGGGGTGGCAGCGGGGGAGGAAGGTGTTCCCTCACTCTGTCTTTCCTCTTCCCTGAAGCTTTTCAACCTGTCCGAGCGGAGACATGATGTCAGCAAACTTCACCCCAAGGTGGGTCACAGCTGTGGGGAGCAGAGGGGCTTGGGGCTCGGGGCAGGGCTGTCTGCGGGACCAGCTCCCTGCTGCAAGCTGTTTGGGGGAGGAACAGACACCCTTTCTGTCCTACCCAGCTGGTGGGTAGGATAGAAGTGGGTAGGATAGGGACTTCCCAATGAGTTTGTGGGGCCTCAGCTTAATCCCCACCCCTGTCCCCAGCCGAAACCTGGCTGTTGGGGCCTCTTGGAGACCTCCCTAAGGCATCATCCCCATCCCTGTGAACATGGGGGAGCCCTGGGCAGCTGAGCTGAGTGACCCAGAGGGGGGCTGAGATCGGGGACTCCGATGGCCCCCCCCCAGGGCAGCGGTCTGGGCAGTGGGTGCAGGGTTGGTGGAGAGGCTGGGAGGGGCACGTCGGGGCAATGCGGTGGTGCCTCTCCTGGGTACGTGCCCTGGGCTTTGCACGCCGGCAGGCTGGGGACTGTGGAGGGGGCAGAGCCCAGCGTGGATGTGACCCCTGGCTGTCCCCCGCCACCACCCAGGTGCTGGATTTCGGGTGGCCCGATCTGCACACCCCGGCGCTGGAGAAGATCTGCAGCATTTGCAAAGCCATGGACACGTGGCTCAATGCGGCGCCGCACAATGTGGTGGTGCTGCACAACAAGGTGGGCTGGACCCTGACCCCGGGGCGCACGGTGATGGGGGGCTGGAGGGGCTGGGGGGCTGCAGGAACGGGGCTGAGCAGCCTCAGGGGCTGAGCGGTACGGGGAACACAGTGGTTTGTGGCTTGGGGTGTCTGTAGGTGTCGGCATACGTGTGCACTGGCGTGTGTCTATAAGGGTTGGGGTGTGCGTGTGGGTCGGTGCATGTGTGTAGGGAGCGGTGTGTGCGTGCCCGCATGTGGGATGGCCGTGCCTGGGTGCTCGCAGGCACCACCGCCCCCGTGACGTCCCTTCTGCTGTGTGCCTGCAGGGGAACCGTGGCCGGCTGGGGGTGGTGGTGGCTGCCTACATGCACTACAGCAACATCTCGGCCAGGTGAGAGGGACACGCGGTCCCGGGGTGGCCCTGGGGCCCACTGCCGACCTCCATCCCGGCAGTGCCAGGGTGCTGGTGCCGATGCTTTCCTTCAGCCTCATCTACCCTTTCGTCCCCGCAGCGCTGACCAGGCTCTGGACAGGTTTGCCATGAAGCGCTTCTATGAGGACAAGGTAGTGCCAGTGGGACAGCCATCCCAGAAGAGGTGGGTCCTGTTTTGCCCCCGTGGCCAGGGTGGTTGGGTGCAGGGGGGCCAAGGCGGGTGCTCTGCTGTGGGTCCTGCCCCTGAGCTGCCTGTCCCCCCTCCAGGTACATCCATTACTTCAGCGGGCTCCTGTCCGGCAACATCAAGATGAACAACAAGCCCCTCTTCCTCCACCACGTCATCATGCATGGCATCCCCAACTTTGAGTCGAAAGGCGGTACGTGCCCCCCACGCCTCCCCTAGCCCAGCCCCCACGCACACACCACCGCCCCACACTGCCTGGCCGGGCTTGCTGTCCACAGGGGATGTTTTCCACAATTTCCTCAGCAATTTGAATTTCCCTTTCCCTCTCAGGGACTGTTCCCTCTCCATGACTGTTCACTGTAGCAGGGTGCTATGCTTTTCCCACGGAGATGCCCTGGGGGGGGCCCCCCTGTGCAGGGCTCCTGGGGCTGGGCACTAACCCAAGCTGCAGGGTGACAAGGCTTTTCTGATGGCTTTTTGGAGGATGGCACCAGATTGGGGTTGGCGTTTGGGATGTAGCACCACGCCCGGTGCCGGTATCCAGAAGCGGTCCCTCTCTCGGAGACCATCATCCCTGTCATCCCACCTCCATCCCCAGCCCAGCGCTTGCCCCAGGGTCCTACAGGACCCAAACTGGGCTATAGGGGCTTTCCCCCTTTCCCACCCCACCTGGAGCATCCCTTTCTGCCCTTCCCAGATGTTGCCCGTGGCCGGTGTGGGCTGGCCGGGGCGGGGAGCGGCTGTTTGCCTTGGCTTCCTCCCTGTTTGGATTTCTCCCCCGTGACTAATCCCTGCCCTGGCCCCTCCGCCCTGCCGGCTAACAGCAGCGCGCCTTCTCTCCCCGCCTTGATGTCTTCCAGGTTGTCGGCCCTTCCTGAAAATCTACCAGGCCATGCAGCCCGTCTACACCTCGGGGATCTAGTAACTATCTCCTCGCCGTGGGGCTTCCCTCCTCCCCAGCGCGGGGGGCTCTGCAAGCGGGGGGAGATGGAGAGGGTCAAGGCCATAGTCCCCAGCAGTCCCGGTGCCCTGTGCTTAGTCTGTTTGTGGTCCAGGGAACCAAAAAAAGGGGCTTCCCTTTCCTTGGAGGTGGTAACTGGCTATACTGGGCCATACTGGGCCCTTCTACTGGGAGGGCTGTAGTGACTCTGCGTATCAGCAGAGGGAGCCCGGGGCCGCGTAGAGCCTGGGGCTGGGTGTCCCCGGAGGGAGCGGGGACAGGGATGGGGACACCTCCCTGGGGGATGGAGGCGTTTCTCCTTTCCCTGCCCAAAGAGCTGCTCCTCCTGCCCAGAATCGTCCTAAGAGCCCTCTTTCTCTCCCCAAAAAAGAGTTTCCCTCCATTTTATCCTCCCCATGATTTACCATGACACCATTTTCCGACGCTGCTCTCGGGAGCAAGTGCTGGCGAAGGCAAAGCAGGAGCCGATTTCTCCAGCCGCCCAGATGCTCTGCCGGGGCTGCATCCCAGCCTGGGACCCCCGGCTCCCAGCCCCCCTGGAGGGAGCAGAGCCCCTCGCCCCGGGGGTATTCCCGTCGCACCCCCCTGAACTGGGATCTCCCTTCCCTGCAGCCGGGCATCCCTGTTAGCCAAGATTTACTGCCATCCCAGCCTCGCCTTTCAGCTTTTAATAGACTGTTTATGGGATGCTGGTAATAAACTCCAGGTTTATCTTGCCTGTGAAATCCAACTCCTTTCTTCCCTTGTCCCCCGCTGCCGACGCCACCGCCCGGAGGCAGCCCCCCGGCGCCCGGGGAGGGGAGGGCTTCTGGCAGGGAAACTGAGGCAGGGAGGAGAGCCTTCGTCAAGAGCTCTCATTCTGCGTCCCGTGCTCCACTCGACCCGCGGGAGCAGGGCGGATGGCTGATAGCACAGCCCCCGCACTCGGACCCTGGCCAAACCCTCCCACCCGGGATTTTTAGCCTCCTCGTCGAGCTGTGCCTCAGTTTTGCCCTCCTGTCCACCTCTCCTGGGAATGGGTGCCCCTTGGGGTGGGGGACGGGACCCTCCTCTGTCACCGAGAGGGCCAGCTCTGTGCTTTGTGCCTTTCCTGGCTGGGTTTGGGTGCTAGGGGCTGGCGGAGGCGGCACTGGGAGCTCTGGGGGGTCTCTGCACCGCAGCTCATGTCCTCCTACTGTCCCTCTCTGCAGCAACGTGCAAGGGGACAGCCAGACGGGCATCTGCATCACCATCGAGCCCGGTTTGCTCCTCAAGGGCGATATCTTGGTAAGGAGCCTCGGCTCAGCCCCCCGTGCAGGGCGCAGCCGGGTGGATGGGTGCTCCTCGTGCCTTGGGGCCCTCCGGTTCCCCCTTGCCCAGCCCTGGGGGTCTGTCCTCGTGGTTCAACCCCGTTCCCCTCCGCAGCTGAAGTGTTACCACAAGAAGTTTCGCAGCCCGACCCGCGATGTGATTTTCCGCGTGCAGTTCCACACGTGCGCTGTGCACGACCTTGACGTTGTCTTTGGCAAGGAGGACCTGGATGAGGCCTTCAGAGGTAACCGCCCCGGCACCTCCCCACTCCGAACTCCCTCTTCCTCCTGCGCCTCTGATGTTGCTCCCATTGCTGGGACTTCTGGGCGCCCACCCCAAGTCCACCCCCGATGAAGCAGGGTGCTCCTGCTCCATCCACAGGGTGTGGTGCCACATGGGGACCCGTGGCAGTGTCATCCCCTTCATTGCCCAGATCTGGTACCAATGCAGAGGGGCTGCCTTGGGGTTGTTTGGGGGCTGAGATGTGCTGCCCCATGCTGGGATATCCCCTACCAGCTCCCGGCCTTGCACTGGCCGGGTGGGTGCCCCGTGCTCTGGGCACGTTCAGGGTGGCTGTCTGGGTGCTGTTGGAGGGATGGATGGAGATGGTCCCTTTGTCTGCTGTCTCCCTTCCAGATGACCGCTTCCCTGAGTACGGGAAGGTTGAGTTCGTGTTCTCCTACGGCCCCGAGAAGATCCAAGGTACGGCTGGCTCACCGCTGTGGGGTTTTGGAGCTGGATGCTGGCTCCTTTCCCACTCCCCCTCTATCCCCTGCCGCCTCCCTTGCGACCCCCCCGCCCCGTTTGCAGTCCCTTTGTCACCAGGGTGGGATGAGGGGTTCAGGCAGTGATGCTGATCTAGGAGCACCCATGGGTGCCCTATCGCCCTCACTCTCTTCCCTGGGAGGCCGCTCTCTGCAGCACTTGCTAGCCTGGGAGAGAGGGAGGGGGCACTTGGGAACAGAGGACCCCTCACCCCAAAAAGTCCTGCCCTAGGCATGCTCGTTGTCAGTCTGTCTACCTGTCCCTAGGCAATCCCAAAAGCCCCAGCCAGCCCTGTGCACCTTGTCTGTGGGTCTTGACGTACCTCCCATGCCCATCCATCCCTCTCGATGCCCCTGTTCCTACGTGACTCTCCTGCCTTGCCCTACGGCTCCTGCCATCTTTCCCTTGCCTGCCCCTTCTCTCCATCTCCTCCCTCCATCCCACCTGCGCTGGCTCCAGTGTCTCCCCGACTGACCGTCCTGCCTCTTCCCAGGCATGGAGCACCTGGAGAACGGGCCCAGCGTTTCCGTGGACTACAACACGTCTGACCCACTCATCCGGTGGGACTCCTACGAGAACTTCAACATCCAGCGTGAGGACAGCACGGAGGGCACCTGGGCTGAGCCACCCCTGCCTGGCAAGCACCTGGAGAAAGGTTAGGGCTCACGGGGTGGTCGGTGGCCCAAGTGTCCCCATGGGAATCCTCCCCACGGCAGGGAGGGGGACGCTGGCGGGCAGCAGAGCTGGGGGCAGGTGGCCGCTACCGGGAGGAGCGTGGCCATGGGATGGGAGAGGAAGATGTTGTGGACTTTCCCTTCCACCGCAGTGCCAGGGAGCTCAGGCTCTTTTTTCAGTGCTTTTGCTCTCAAAGCCCTGTTTGCACAGAGCAAGGTCCAGCCCTGGTTCACGCCCCAGAGCTTTGGGAAACCCAAACCCCCAATCTGTCAGGAGTGGGACCTAATGGGGGGACCTTTAGGTCTCCCAGCTCCTTTCTCGTGGCGCAAGCGTGGTGGGACATAGCCGTGCGTCAGTTTCCCCTGGGAGAGGCGGACGCCTCACTGGCCCCGAAGGGTCCGCACCATCGCTCGGAGCTGGGAAAAGCTCCTTGAGCACCCATTTGGATGCGGTGAGTTGGCCGCCCTCGCCCGCTTGGCAGGAACAGGCAGGACTTCTATGTCGAAGGGTGGTGGGCCCCCGTCCCAGCGGCAAAACCACCTGTGGCCAAGCAGATGCCTGAGCTTTCCTGGCCCGATCCGGACAGGCGTCCCCGGAGCGGGGACAGCTGCGGTCCCTGACGTCCCTGAAGGTCACTGGCTGCTCCAAGTGGGAGCTGTGGGTGGCCGGGCTCTCTGGCAAGCCTGGGGGCTCTGGGTGCCCAGGGCAGGCGAGGGGGTCCCTGCCTGCGGGGATGTGTGGCTGGACGTGGGGTGGCTGCGCGGAGCTGGCACAGGCGCCTGCCTTGGCACGGGGCAGTAAACAGGCAACTCGTGACGCGCGGGCTCAGCTATGTGGTGGGGAGCTGGGGGCTGTGGGTCCAGCCCTGAAGGGAGGAGATGTGTGTCCCCACCATGAGCTCAGACCATGGCTCTGCCCCGGCCCCAAGCTGGCAGGACTGGCTGGCAGCCCCCTCCTGCGGGCAGAGACCCGAGTGCCTCGGTGCATGTGTTACTCTCTGGCCCCTGGGGCAGAGCCAAAGCACTCCCAGCTCCTTGCAGGGCTGCGGAGGTACCCCAGGGCTCCTTTCCGGCCCCTCCTGGGGGTCTCGGTGGGTGTTGGGGCTGTGGAGTCCGTGCACTGGCCGTGCTGTCCTCCCTGCAGGGAGGGTGGTGATGGGGAACGAGGGCACCTTGGATTTGCAAACACTGCCCTGGTTTGGGGATGAGCCGGGACTGCCGGAGGGCGAAGCTGCAGGCAGGAGGCTGCCCTCCGACCTGTGCCAGCGCAGGCAGCTGTGAGACAGCCCATCTATAGGGGGTCTCCCCCCGGCCGCCCCATGGGGCACCTTGAGCAGCAGCAGGGAGAGCCAGTGTGGGCTCAGGGGGCTCCCGTCGTCCTCCCTCTCTGTCGGCACTTTTCCTCTTCTCTAGCCTGTTCCAGGCCGGGATGGGGACCCCGGTGCCTGGCTGTGAGAGGGGGGTCCCTGTTTATGGTTGTTCTCGCCTTATTTGGTCAGGGAATTGCACGCCACATTTTTGGCACCACCAGGCGCGAGCGAGCGGCGGCCGGGGGCGGAGGAGGGTGAGGCTGGCATGGGGACCTGCGCCGGGGTGGGATCAGCCGCTGCTCCTCGTCCCTGCCGCTGCCCGTCCCCACCGCTCGGCGAAGGCAGACCGGCACCACAGCCCGGGCCGATGGGATCGGGATCGCCTGCCAAACGGTGGGTCCTCCCCGCGATGCGTCTCTGCCGGCTGCAGCCGCTCTCGCTGGAGGTTGATGCCCTTTCTCCGGCAGCTTTGGCTCAGCGTGGGGCAGCCATATGGGCTGGGGGGGTGCCTGACAGGGTGGGGGTGACCCTGTGGGACCCCGAAGCTGGAGGGGCAGGTGGATGGCTGGGGATGGTGCCTGTCCTGGTGTTACCCTTGCCTCCGCTGTGCTTATCCGCAGCAGCTTGGGGAAGGGGAAACTGAGTTGCAGCAGGGTCGCTGGCTGACCAAGCTCGCCCAGGGCAGGGGGCATGACAGGGGGATCTAAACCCCCACATCTTGCTCTCTGGATGAGGGGACCCAGCTGGGTCCAGCGGGCGGGGGCTGCTCTGTGAACCCCCCCCAAGGCACAGGCTGGCCCCGTCAGCGAGCTCACCCTCCCGCCTTACCCAGGCAGGGTCCCTGCTGCCCACGGGGCTCAGGCTGCCCCATGGTCCTTAGCAAGAGTGGGGTGTGCTGGGATACCCCCACAGCCCCGTCCCACTGCCTGTCATCCATCCCCGTGCGGCACGGGGGAAGCAAGTGGCTCTGCCTGCCCTCCTTCCTCCTCCTCAAAGGGGCTTTGGGGTCGGTGCCGGCTGCGTGGTGGGTTCCTGCTGCAGTCCCCATAGCCGCTGGTTGGCTGAGAGGGTGTTTGGAGGCTGAAAGGTGGTGATGGGGCGCTTCTTCTTTTGGCTGTTTTTGGGGTTCAGATGTCCTTTATCCAGGCTGGATGAAGGATGCTTTGCCAGCACTGTGGTGGCTCTCCTTGGCGGGCCAGGCTGGCTCCAGGGAAGCAGGAGGAGACCTGCGGCTGGATGCAGCGCTGCTGGGTTTGCAGCTGGTTGGAGGATTGCCACAGAGAAATTTTTAGGGTACCGCAGAGGCAGGTGGGCAAACCTGGATGGGGAACATCTATTGCCTGGTTTGGTTTTGCTGAGAAAACCAATGCTGATGGAGAACAGGGTGCTGGGGCCAGCACAGCGCCAGTGGAGGGGTTGTCCTCAGGGTCCGGATGTGTGACCGTGGTGGGGGGACACCAGGCTCTGCCGTCCTGGGGCAGCGTGAGACAATGCGAAAGGGCCGGGCGTGTGTCCCCGACCCAGCAGCTCCCTGTAACGACTGGCCCTTGGACCCACCCTGGCTGGTCCTGCCCACCCAGCACCCACCCCCCTCCCGCCTCCCATCTCTGTACCATCCCGTCCCCACCGCGGGCTGGCCCTGCCTGCTCCCCCTTTTTACTGGGGCTGGAAGGGGGGTGGCCAGGGCCTGGCCAAATGCAACATCTGCGGGAGACTTGCTAAATCCCCACCCGAGTCATGGTTCTGGCGCGGGGCTCCCCTGCAGCTCAGCCCCGCACGCAGGGCAGGGCAGGGCTGGCCAGGGTGGGGAGCGGGAAGAGCATCCCAGCCCTCCGGGGCTGGGGGGTCACAGCAGAGCCGGAACCCCATGTGGCAAAGGTCGGGGGGTCCCAGAGCCCCCCACATTGAGCTGGATGCCAATCCTGCACCTTTCCGTGGGGCAGCAAGCCCCTAGATGGAGCCGCTGTCATCCGTTGGTCCCCCAGGAGGGTGGGCATCTCGTGGGGTACACCTTCCCTAGTGGGGTCAAATCCTGCCCCACTTATCTGGGGCTGAGGCTGCCCAGGAGGGCGAGCCAGGCTGTGCAGAGGCAGAGAGCCAAATGGGCCAGGCCAGAGCTGTTAAATCCATCGCCGGAGCTGCCGGCGGGCTGCTGCTCCCCCCGCGGCTGGAGCCGTCCCCTGGCCGGGCTCGGCGGGGAGGGGAGCCGCTGGCTCTCCTCTCGCCTTCACCAGCTGACTAAAGCCGAAGGAATCCGCTTCCCCCTCCCCATCCCAGCCCTCTCCGCAGCTCTCAGCTCCGCAGCGGCAAGGTAAGGGCTTGGCGGGGCGGGCGTTTTGGGGGGCAGCGGGGATCCGGCTGGGCTGGATGGGGATCCACAGGGAGTGTCTCCCTCTTCCTTCTGGTTATTCCCCATGGGAGAAACGCTGGAGCATCTACGGGCTGGGCTAGACGTTTCAGCTGGAGCGTGGCTGCTCCCAGGGCAGGGTCTGTCCTCTGACCTGGTATGTGGGGTTGTGATGTGGGGGGGTGACGGGTTTTGGTCCCGCTGGGACTGGGAACCAGGCAGAGCTGGGAGGCAGGGAGAGAGGGACAGGCTGGTGGAAGCTCAGCCCCTTCTCTTCCCCTTTTAAACCGTCCTTGAAGTCAAAACCTGCTGGAGCACATGTGTGTGGGGCTGGGGCTGCCCGTGGGCAGCCAGGCTGGAGCGGGGAGCTCTCGGCCTGCCCTCCCACGGGCTGCCCGCAGCTGCACAACCGGGGCAAAAAATAAAATGTCAGAGAAGCAAGCAAACCTCGGAGGTTTTGGGAGGATGCTGACTTGGCGTGTGCCACTGTTTGGGAGCAAACGGGGCTGTGAGTCAGGGGGCCGGCTGGAAACACTGCTCTCATCCCCTGCTGTCATCCGCGGGGGTGTGGGAAAGGCACGATTTGGGCAATTAGAGGGGAGGGAGCCTCACGTTTTGCCGAGTATGTTGGATCAATCAAGGTGTGGAGGCTTGAGCACGGGTTCAAGCAGGGACCCGGACACAGGGTGGGCTCGCCATCACCTGGACCAGCGAATTGTCAGCACCATCCCAGCACGGATTTTGCCGGGGATGGAGCAGCACAGTCGCAGGTGGCTCTGGGGTGGACGGGATCCGTGCTGTGCCTCCTGCCGTGGGACGGGGCAGCACGTGCCACCCTGAAACCAGTGCTGGCGTGGCCGTGCCGTGCCATGGCGCTGGGGGGGCAGGGAAAGGGGGTTGTGAAAACGGGTTGGGTTTGGCGCTGGCGGGGTCGGTGGCTCGGCCACGGTGGGTTTCCACTCCTCTTTGGCTGCGTATTTATTTAAGATGGAGAAACTCAAGTCTCCAGCAAGACATCTGGGTTTGCAGACCCGGCTGGGTTACAGCATCACGTGTGGCCTGAAAGGACATCCCCACCCTGAATGTGTCACTGCTTTTTGGGGACAGGTGTGATGTGTGCACACAGGAGCCGGGCAGGGCTGGGGGTCTTAAACTGGGGGGGGACATCCAGCGGGGTGGTGCTCAGCACCCGGTGTGGGGTAGGTAGGCTATCCAGCTATACGTCTGTCTGTCTGTTGTGCCTAGGAAACAGTTAATGCAGCGCAGCCCTGCCTGTGGAGGAAGTAGTTAATATTCATAGCTAGGAGCTGTCTGTCCGGCTGTCCTCCCTCCATGGCTCTCACCCTCCCGGAACCTCGCACCTCGTTGGGGTTAACCCGGGCTGGGGCTTAGGCTTGGGCGGCCTCAGCCGCCTTCCCCGCCGCCTCTCCCCTTCCCCTCCCCACTCGTCCCTGTGTGGTCCGGGGCGGAGGGGAGCACAACCGCACCTCCTCACCTCCAGCCCATCTCCTGCCTCTGCTGCCTTCGTCTCCTCCATCCTCCCCTCCGGCGCCCCGTGTCCTGGGGGTGCCCCGTGTCCTGGGGGTGCCCCGTGTCCTGGGGGTGCCCCGTGTCCGAGCCCCTCTGGTGCCCTGCGGCTGTCAGGGTGCCCCTCTCTCTGGCCCCGTGGGACACCGCGCTGGGGAGGGAATAGCTCCCCCCGCAAGAAGGAAAGCAAAGCCAAAGGGACAAACGCCAACCAAAGCCAGCTCCGGGCCGTCGGCTCCTGTCCTGGACGGACACTCGGAGCCGGCCGCGGACGCCGTTCGAGCAGCCACCGCACCAGGTCCCCCGGAAGGCTCTGGTGCTGGAAGGGGCGAAGGAAAGGGATTTTGCTGCCCGCTCCTTCTCTTCACCTGGGATCTTTTCTTCCCCATCCCCTTTGGTAAGTCCTGACTTTGCTTTTCTTTGAGCCGGATGGGATGGGGAGAAAGGGCTGGGGGTGGGTGGGGAATTCAGGGGCTGGGGTTACTTCTTGCCATCGTATCTGGGCACAGGATGAAACCGGAGCTGGGGGGCTGAGCTCTTCCCCATGGGACTCAGCCCACATCCTTCATCCTACAAAGGGTCCTGGGACCCCAGGATCTTCCCTGCCAGCTGATGCTCTGGAGATGCCCTGGGGCCAGGGCTCTGGGTGGTGGGGAGTGGAGGCAGCAGGTGGGATGCTGCTGGGGGCAGGACCAGGGGAGACACGGTGGTGCCCCAGCCTTGTCCTCTGCACTGATGCAGAGCCCCGGCCAGGATTTGTGCTGGTGCATGATGCTGTATGGCGCACCCCACTGAGCGTGAGGCTGATGGCTCGGATTCTGGGGATGCGAGCTGACCCTCCTTCTTGTTGTCACGCGTGCCCTGGACCAGTTTTTCTCCTGGGCGTAGCTGCAGGGTGCTGGGGAGGGAGAGGGCAGAGCATTGCCCTGCTGGGGCAGTGAGCCTGGCAGCAGGGGTAGGGCCAGGCTGGGCTCAGCGCTTCCCCCAGCCGCCTCGATACAGCCGGAGCAGATAGAGCCGGAGCAGAGCTGCATCTGGGGCTGAGCCCTGGGCAAACCCAGCCCACGCTGGGATGGCACAGCCTGCCAGGCTGGAGCTGCTCGACCTTCAGGGACGAAATCTGACCTTGCTGGGAGTTGCAAATGCTTTGCAAATGGGGACCTGGGAGCCTGCTGCTCTGGGGACGGCTGCTTCTGCTAAGGCAGCCTGTCCCCCCTTTCCTTGTTCTTTTTTGGGGGATTTTATTCAACTTCTCAGGTGACAAGCAATAGCATGGCCCGGGGGGGGGGAGCCTGGGAGTGGCAGGGAACAGCAGGATTTGGCTCTTGGCATCCGAGGCCAGGGTTCCGTGGGGATGAGGACAGGGTTGGCAGTCAGGTACGGGGCAGAGCAGCTGTGGGACAGTTGCTGATGGTGGAGGTGTCATGGCCCCTTCCTTGCTTGCTACCCCAGTACCGCTCTTGGGGTGGGGGCCACAAAACCTCCCATGTCCCTGCCTGGCCAGGGGGTCCGGGGAAGGTGGGACAGGTTGCTCGGAGCTTTCTGGCTCTGCCATGAACTGCGTTGTGCCCAATCCTGACCCCACTTTCGAGACGTTTCTTTCAGCTGTGGGGTGGTGCCCAGCCCACAGTCTAATTAAAGCCTTTCCCAGCTATTTTCTCCCTTGGCGCCACGTGCTTTCACTTGTATTTATTTATTCCCTTTTCCTTTCTATTCCCCTGCCCTATTTATCCCAGCCCCCAGCCTGGCTCTTGCCCTGTTTCCCGGGACTGGCCAGCACCCATTGCTGCCATCAGACAGGAGGGCTGGGCAATGGCCCGGCTCCAGGCAATGTCTCAGCCTCTCCAACATTGACACTGCCCCTGGACATGCCGCTTTTTCCTTTCTCCCTCCACGGGAAGGAATTCCCTCCCTCTCTCCCCCTTTTCCCCAGTATGGGAGGTGTTGTGGAGTCAAATGCTGCTGGTTCCTGGCTACACCGGCTGGATGGAGGAGCTCTGAGTCTCCGGGAGAAATCGTGGACTCCATCCTCATCCTTTCCCATGCGGAGTGCCCGTGGAGGACCTCGCTGCACGGTCCTGGGGCATCTTCAAGCCAAGGGAGGGCTTGGGGCTCGGCTGCCTCCTTTGGATGCTGCTGGCAGGGATTTGAGAGTGGAAAATCAGCGGCAAGGAGGGGGCCCTGACTTGGGAGGACAAGTGCTGGGTGTTATTGCCCCCCTCCGCTTTAGGGCCATCGGGGACGGTGGTGCGGGAGCTGCTGGGGCACAGGCGCTGTGGCATGGGACTGGTTAAGCCGTCCCCGGCTCAGGGCTGGCTTTCGGAAGTGTTTTGCTCGCAGATAGGAGCGCTCTGATTTCACACTATCACGTTAGGGCTGTCTTCCGTCCCTGAGTCAGCCGCCTGGCCCCCCGCCAGGGAAGAGTCATTTTTTCCTCCAAAAGAAAGTGTTTAATGCTGCTCGCAGGCCCTTCCAGGAAACCTCAGCGGGGAGCTGGAAAAATAGGAGTCTGCAGCCCAGCCGGAGCTGCGCACGCTCCGGCGGGGGGGGGGACACAGCTTGGGGGCCGGCCCCATTGCTGTCTCAGTGGCTGGGGTCCCTCTGTGCCCCCAAAATCTGGCTGCCCCGTTTGGAGAGGTTTAAGGGGTTCAGCTGGCTGTGGTGTTGGGGCTGCCCCAGGAGTGGTGGGACCTGGGGGCCTCAGAGCTGGGGTGCAAGGTTGCTGGTGGTGATGCTGCCATGCCCTGGCTGCCCCCCAGCCTTTCGGGCCTCGAATCGCAGGGTCGGGGTGCTGGGTGCCTCCCCGGGGAGGAGATGCTGCGTGTTTGGGACTGGGCAGAGGCGCTGCCTGCGCGGGAGCTTCGGGGCAGCGTCCGGCAGCGAGGAAAGGTCTGGGGCAGATCCACCTGGGCTGAGAGAGGGAAGGGGAAGGAGAGAAGGGGTGGGAGCCTGCCTATAGCCGGGGGAGAAAATGTCAAGGATGGGCGGCTGGCTGGATCCGTGCATCATCTGGGAGGAGAGCGCGTGGGGAGGGGGAAGGTGGGTCTGTAGTTCATCTGTCCTTCACCCGTGGGCCGAGTACATCCATCCAGCTGGAGATGCGCAGAGCTACGAGGCCAGATCCTGACCGCCTCCGCCCATCCTCCTACGGCCCCTGGTGCATCTCCCCCACCCTCCTTGCTCACCTCCCCGGTGCCGTGTGGCCCTTCGGGGCCAGCCGAGCCCTGCGGAGCAGGCGGTGAAGCGACAGCCGACTGCGTGGGCAGCGCCGGCCCTCGCCGGCCGTGCAGGGGAATTGCCAGGAACGATGCCTGGAGCCGGGGGTGGATTTTGGTGGATCCCAGCAGAGCAGGCGGTGCTGGCAGGGCAGGGCAGGACGGCATGCGGAGCGGGGGGCGCGGGGGCATGGGCCGGGGGGGTCTGGCTACAGTGTCTCTGCATGGTGGCGCCCGTGGGATTGCGGAGGGTGCCGAGGAGACGGTGATGCTGGTCGTTAAGCGTTCTGGCGGCACGGAAGAGATCGAAACCACCGGCTAATGGGACCCATTAGCTCCGTGCAGAGAGCCAGCAATTGATCTGGGGTCTCGTGTTCATTTCTCCCCTTGCAGAGGTTGGGCACACGCAAGGGCCCCTGGACGGGAGCCTCTACGCTAAAGTGAAGAAGAAAGACTCCCTCCACGGCAGCACCGGTGCCGTCAACGCCGCCCGCCTCCCGCTCTCGGCAGCGCCCAACCACGTCGAGCACACGCTCTCGGTGAGCAGCGACTCAGGCAACTCCACCGCCTCCACCAAGACCGACCGGACCGATGAGCCGGGGGTGTCCGGGGCGCCCGGCGGCCAGGCGGTGCTGAGCCCCGAGGAGAAGCGGGAGCTGGATCGTCTCCTTGTTGGCTTCGGCTTGGAGAGCGCGCCGCCCATGCACAACCACGCGCCCGGCCCCGTGCCGGCGCGCCTGCCTGCCATGCCGGGCCGCCACGTGGTGCCGGCTCAGGTGCATGTCAACGGGAATGCTGCGGCACTGGTGGCCGAGCGGGAGACGGATATCTTGGACGATGAGCTGCCCAACCAGGATGGGCACAGCGTGGGCAGCCTGGGCACGCTCTCCTCCTTGGACGGCACCACCACCGCCAGTGAGGCCGGCTACCAGGAGGCACCCCGGGTGGGCAGCCTTTCCTCCCTGCCCAATGGCCCCTTGAGCTGCAACGGGGCCGAGAAGCTGCTGAAGGAGGGGCTGTACGATGGCGAGCCGCTCTCCAACGGCGGCTACCCTTACAACAACCAGAACGCCCTGATGGGCCACCAGCTCCGCGACCCGCTGCCTCCCTTGCGGCCCTCAGCATCTGCTCAGGACCACCTGGCCGGCTACCTGCAGCGCCCGCCGGGCTCTCACGCCCCAGGCTGGCTCCAGCCCCAGCCGCTGCCCGGCTCCCAGCCCTACCTGTACGGCTACGACCCCGCCGGTGCCTACCGCTCCCGGTCCTTCCCGGCGGTGGACGCTGCCAAGTACGACACGACCCCGGTGCTGCCCCAAGCCCCGGCTCGCAGCACCAGCAGCCGGGAGGCCGTGCAGAGGGGCTTGAATTCCTGGCAGCAGCAAGGAGGGAGCCGGCCACCTTCCCGGCTGCAGGAGGGCGGCGTGGAGAGCCACAGCCCCAGCATCTCCAGCTGCAGCCCCCAGCCCAGTCCGCTGCAGCCGGTGCCCCCGCACAGCCACAGCATGCCCGAATTCCCCCGGGCGCCCTCCCGCCGGGAGATCGAGCAGTCCATCGAAGCGCTTGACGTCCTCATGCTGGACCTTGCGCCTGCCGTCCACAAATCGCAGAGCGTGCCTTCCACCTCCCACCAGGACAAGCCGGCGGGACCCCTGCTCTCCTCCCTTTCAGCCCAGCCCATTGCTGGTCTCTACGCCCGGCCAGCTCCACAAGTGGTCCAGCCGAGGTCCTTCGGCACCTCCGTGAGCCCCGTGGTCTCCGAGCCTGGAGGCAAAGCCTATTCCCCTGGGGAACCGGACTATGGGGTGCACGAGTACCGGGAAACCTATTCGCCCTACAGCTACCAGCTGGCACCGGTGCCGGAGCCGAGGAGCTACAGCCATGCCCCGGCCGGAGCACCGATGGGCATCCTCCCTCTCAGCACCTCCTACAGCCCTGTGGGGTCTCAGCAGCTCCTCGTGTCCTCCCCGCCTTCCCCCACCATCCCGCCACAAACCCAGATGCCCCCCAAGGGACTGGAGAGCTACGAAGACCTGTCGAGGTCGGCAGAAGAGCCCTTGAACCTGGAGGGCCTGGTGGCCCACAGGGTGGCAGGTAGGATGCTTTGATTCCTTGGGGGGATGGGGGGGACCGCGTGTCCCAAGAAGCCGGAGCCTACGGGGGTGGTGCACAGTGGAGCCAGGGACGGGAAATGCAGTGACTCCTCGTCCGTGCCGGATCCAGGCTTGGGGCTGGACCACCCGCCATGGGGGCTTGCCGGCCCGAGGACAGCCTGTGCCCCTCTCCTTTGCTGAGACCCTCCCCTTGCAGCTCGCCGTCTGCAGCAGCATCGCCTAGAGGTGGGGAGAAGGGGTGGCCGAGGGGGTCGGGCCCCCCCTCCTCACCCCTTTGGGGTGTGGGGCTTGTCTGTCCCCTGCGGTGGGGGCACTTGCTGGGTCCTGTGGGGATTTCTTCCTTCCAGGGAGAATATGGCTGAGTTTGGGAAGATGTTTTCAGCTCTGGCTGAGGGTGTCCTGCCTGGACCCTGCCTTGGACATGATGCTCTCCCTGCCTGGAGCATGCGCTGGTGCAAGGTCCCAGCAGAGCACTTGCCTTGTGTTTAACATAGCTGGGCTCCTCCCTGGTTTCAGCTCCCGCTTTTCCCCCAGTGTGCTGGGCTTGGTGCTCAGACCTCCTCCCCGGTGCTCATGCCTCCTTCCCGGGCAGCTGGGGTGCTGCTGGAGCGGGGGGGCCAGGGTGCAGGCTGGCAGCAGCCTTTCTACCCTGGTGGCCCAGCAAGCTTGGCCCCAGGTGGTTTGAAGCTGGACCTGGCCTTGGGGTGGTGGCCAGGGGCTGGGAAGGCATTTCCCAGCCCTGCTGGAGGGCTTTGGTGCAATGCTTGGCTGGGTGCAGCGCCGAGCATTGGTGCCGTGGCTGGATGAAGGTGTTTGCTCCGTGCCGAATAGGGGAAACGGCGTCCTCTGACTCCCTGCCCTCCTGCGGCTCCGGCTTGGGGGCTCTGGGGACGCGGGGGGTCCCAGACCCCCTGGAAGGAGGTGCCATGGCCCTGTGGCAGCTCCGTGCCCTCCCTCCCCGCTGCTCCGGTTGCAGTTGTTGAATTGCGGAGTGACATTTGGGAAGGGTTTGGGGCTGTGGCCAGGCTGGGGGCCAGCTCGTGATGCTGGGGCTTGGCAGCTCCATCCCTTCCAGCTCTGCGCTCAGTCCAGAAACTCGCCCGGCATTAGAAGGAGGGGGAAAAGGCTTGGCTGGAAAAATCCAACAGCACCAACCTCCCGGCCGCGGGGGCTGAGTCACCACGGCACCGGGGCGGGGGCAGGAGGGGTGCCAGCGGTGGGGAGGGGGACGTGGAGGGGTGCAGAGGTGGGGGCAGTTTGCATCCATCCGAACCCGACCTCGGTGGCCCGGGCCAGATCCACAGAGGGCTTGTGCAGAGGGTTTAAACAAACCCAAGAACACACGGATGCCCAAGCTGTGCTGTATGTCTGGACTGAATATTATAAGGAGCAGATCCCCCCCCAACTATGGAGGGGAAAAAATGGGGTGGAAAAGAGGAGAGCCTCAGGAGAGGAGGAGCAGTATTCGCAGTGGGGGGGAAATGGATGTTTGATGGTGTCTACCAAAAAATCCATCCCCCTCAACCCTGGGGCCAGGTTCACAAGGCTGGGCTGGGGTCACTCTCATCCCCCTGCAGCCACTGGGCGTCCTGGGGAGCAGAGGTGTCCCGGGGACAGTCCCTAGCCTGTGGCCACCTGTCCCCACTGGAGCCTGGCCGTCTGCGCCGAGGCGGGGACAGCGCGGGCGGGTGGCCTGACCTCCGGCAGGAACGAGGTGTCCCGAAGCCAGTGTTGGGAGGGGATGGCCGATGGGGACAGTGGTACACAGACGGGTTTGTTTACATTCCCTGCTGCTATAAATTGCCTGCGTGTCCTGGTACAGCGACGAGGAACATCTCACACCTCCTCCGTGCCCGGCGGGGGAGTGCTCCCGTTCCCGCTGGTGATGGAGGAGAAGAGATGGGATAGGGCAGCGCTGGCATCCCCAGCGCCTTCCTGCAGAGAGGAGCTGGTCCTGCTGTTCGTCTCCCAGCGAGGCATCTGGGGTCATCCCTTCTTGTCCCAGCCCCGGGCATCCCATGATGAAGGGGACCTGCACAGTGCCCTCCCCAAGGGGACACTGATGGGGCATTTGCGGTGTTGCACAAGGCCACGTGTGGTTGGGAGCCAGCGTTGATTTCCCGTGTGGGTTTAAGTGGTGCCTGGAGCCAGGCAATTTGGGTGATGGGAAAGCAGTTCCAAGTGGGGTCTGAGCTCCCTTGGACCCCAAGTGACCTCAGGCTCATCTGTTGGAGCCCTACTAATATTTTCTCTTGTTTTTTCTCTCTCTCCCTATTGTATCTCGTGACATTTGTCCTGTCTGTCCCTTCCTCTCCCCATGGGGGACCGTGTCTGTCCCCTGTGACCCCCCCACCCTCCTTGCACCCCCCGTCCTGGTACGCTGGCAGAGTACAACGCCAAGCTCAGGGACCTCAACAAGAGCACCAAAGCCCCCCGTCCTCCTCTGAACCAGCAACGGTCCTTCTCCTTCTCCGGTTTGTTCATTCCACCTCCCTCCTTCCTTGTCCTCCATCCTTCCCCATCCATCCTTCTCCTTCCATCCCTCTCCTCCCTCCTTCCTTCACATCCTTCTTTCCTTTTCCTTTCTTCTCTCTCCTCCTTCCTTCCCCCTTATTCCTCCTTCCTCCCCTATCCCTGCATGCTGAATGCTCCGTGTGTTGCATGGATATGGGATGGAGGGAGGCTTGGGAGACCCTCCCCATGCAGGCTTGATCCCCTTTCTCAGCAGGGCAACGCTCAGGGCCCCCCTTGACCTCCTCCAGTGATGGGGGAGCCCCTGGCCCTGGGTGCAGACTCCCCTGCCCACGCTTGATTTTGCATCTCATCCAAGCCTGGCACTGCTCTCTGGTGGGGTTTTATTGCTGGGCCGGATCCGGACCCTCGCTCCAGCGTCTGCGAGCTTTGCCCGGGCTGTGGCTCACTCCCCAGGGAGGCAAGGGCTGGGGCGCAGCTCCGCGGACCCCTGGTTCAGCCAGCTCCTGGCCCAGCAGGATCTCACCTGCCTCAGTCCGGGGGTTTCTCCCATGGGTCTGTCTGCAGCTGGGGGGTGGGCGAGAGAGAGCCCCTGGCTGTGCTCGTTTTGGGGTGAAACATGGACGGCCACATCAATGAAGTGCTTTGGGAGGAGGGGAGCAGTAGGTGTATCTGTGCCCGGTGGGACGGGGTGAGTTGGGCCCTGGAGGAGAGCGGTACAGGGCAATGTCTGCTGCTGTTCCTCGTGCAGGCAGGGAGCGAGCTTGCATGTCTCTTCTCCCTGGGCATTGTGTGTCCCTGTGTGCCTTTAACTGCTGGGTGCCGCATCCCGAGGGCCATGGGATGCTGCTTTGCCCTCTCCTCTCCACCGCGGGGGCATCGCCTGGCTCTTGCCTGGCAGTAGCTCCAGCATCTCATGCCCAAAAAGCAGCTGCCTCCTGATTTGGCCCAGAAACCTGCGTCCCCAGCCGCAAAACCCCCTGGGTTTAAATCCCTCCTGTTTCTTCCTCCCCCGGCTGTTGTGCTCCTGCCCTTCCTCAGCCCTAGAGCTGTGTTTAGTCCAAGGGCAGGACTTTTCTGCGAGAGGGTTGCTGCCAGGTTAGGGAGTTAAATGGGCAGCAGAAGGGGTGGCAGTGCCAGAGGTGGCTGGGGCGAGGGTGGGGAGCGGGGTGCAGGCTGCTGTTCCCCCTTTGTGATGGGGACCCCCCCCTCCCGCAGCCAGGCAGGGCATCCTGGGAGGCCGGTGGCTAAGAGAGGCTGTACGTCTGCCGAGGGGGCACAGTGAGCGGGGGGGAAAGGAGAGTTTGTTTTTCAAGTGTAGTTTCCAACCCATAAATCACCCAGAGGGTTGGGGGAGCTGTGATCAGAGCCTGGGTTTCCTCCAGGCTTTGCTCCGGGCGGCCCGTGAAGTTTCCCACTCTCAACTCCCGAACAATGAGTCCCTTTTTTCCCCTCTCCTTCCTCCCCTCCCCGTGGCCCCGGCCGCTTTCCATGCCTGGGGAGCAGAGCAGCCAAAGCCCGGTGAGCTCCTGGGTGTCCCGACAGGCCAGATACAGCACCCTGGAGCTGGGCGACGCAGCCCCGGCAATGGAGCGGGGGGTCCCACGCTGTAGATGTGTGATGTGCACTGACAGCTGGGCTCCGGCGAGCTGCTGTTAGCGCTTCCCAAATGAAAAATGCAAAGCAAAGCAGGCGTGTGTGACTCGAGGAGCCCGGTCCCTGCCTCTTCGCAGCGCTTGGTCTCTGCAGCTCACTTTGGGATGGGCTAAGGGATGCTCCTGGTGATGCTCTTGCAGCGTGCAGGACACCCCACAGTGCACAAAGTGGAGGGGTGAAAATAAAATATAAGGGTTTGCTTTATTTTTTCTCCCCCATTTTGTTTCTCCCTATGCTCACAACTCAGGGCTTTGTTCCCTTAAAGCAAGGAGCAAGGAAAAAGATATAGGGTGGCCCTATACCATGCTACCCACGGCCACTGCGCCTGCAGGGCGGCTTCCCAGAGACCCTCTCTGTCCCCCTGTCTCCTCCACGGGCCTTTTTAATGGCTGTCCCCCGCGCCGGCGAGCACCTGCAGAAGGGATCGGGGAGTTGTGTTTCAAAGCCGCTCTTAGTGGAATTTTCCAGGCCGCCTCCGCGGCTGGAGCCAGCCCCGTTGGCTCGCGTCCCCTGCCTTGCAGCCCGGCCGCCTCTCCCCCCCGAGCTGCGATTTTATTGTTGTTGCCGTTCACTGGGCTGATTATTTAGAAATGCACCCAGGCCACCTCCCTCCCTCCCGTGCTCCCAGCCCTTTCCCCGCTCCCAGCCCTTTCCCCGGGGCCGGAAAAGCTCCGGTGCGGGTGTCGGAGCTGTGAAGAGGGCAGGTCAGCGGGTGCGAGGCGTGGGTCCCGCACGGAGCCCCGGGGAGCGAGGGGAAGCAGCTGATGGCTGGTTTTCCTCCACCAGCCCGTGGGAAAGGAGTTGGTGTTTGAAAAGTGCATTTCCTGGAGCATGATGCTGGCCTCTTTTTTTTTTTTCTTTTTCTTTTCTCCTTTTTCTCTTTTTTTTTTCCCCCCAATGTGCTGGGCCAAGGGGAGTGTGAGCACTCCCCGGCTCTGCGGTAAAGGTGGAGGGGATGGTGCTGTCACCTCTGCTACCCCGGTCACCCCGGGACTGAGACCGGGGTCACCCCGCTGCCGTGTGGGTCCTGGGGAGGAGCAGGAGTCCCACAGGGCTCTGAGCTGCGACCGGGACAGTCTGTGTGGTTCCCCTGCACCGAACCTGGCACCATCGTCCCTGAGCCCTAATTAACCTCTTCGTCAGGCGAGATGGAGTGGGAAGTGTGTTTGGGCCCCACTGTGTGCTGGAAGAGTTGGGGTCGCACCCCTCATCCAAGCCCCTCTGCCCTACGCTGGCTTTGTCCCCATTCCTGGGCTTTATTCCTGGGCTTTATTGCCAGTGGGATCTACCAGACCCCGACAGCCTGGAGAAACCCATTCTCCCGCGGCGACTCGTTTGCTCCCTTCTTCCCCCGGGGTCTTGGAGCCCCTTGGCACTGCCCCAGGCTGTGGGCACTGGTGACGCACGGTGCTGGGGTCTGGGAAGGAGGTTTGAGGTTTGGGGGGAGATGGAGAGGAGATGCTGATCTCCCCTTGTAGGAAGGCTTCGTGCTTGGGGTAGGAGATCAGCAGTGGTTTGTTGGGGTTCCCTGCACCATCCCTCTGTGGACCCTCCCGACCCGGTGTTCCCTCTGCCTTGGAGACTCACAAAAATGGGCTTTTTCCACTGCTGTGGTTGAAGCTGCCTGTGGATGCGGGAGCGGGGATGCAGCCGAACGCAGCTGCCCCAGTGCTGGGGGACTGGGCCCTTTCCCACCGTGACGCTGTCAGGAGGTCCCGGTCCTCGCCGGCTCTGCAGGGCGGGGGCAGGCAGCGTCCCCTTCCCCTGGCTGGCGGGGCTGGGCTGGCTTGCTGGGCTGCTCACAGGATGCTCGTGCCCCTCGCACCTACTGCTGGGGGATGCTGTCCCTCAGCCCAAAACTCGAGGTGCTTGGGAGGGCTAATGCAGCGATCCAGCCACTAGCCACAACCCTGCCTTGCTTTTTCACTTGTCCCGGGGCCACTGCCGTAGGGTATGTCTGCTCCAGCTCAAAACCGTGCTGGTCCGGGGGTTAGATGCAGGTGAGTGCTGAAGCTGCCATCTCTGCCGGGCGGCACATGGCCCTGGGGAGACCTCTTGGATCAGCCCCGGAGTGTCTCCTGCTGGTCCCCATCTTAGCTGGCGCCTCCTCACCCATCTCCCACCCTGTGCTTGCCCCGCAGGGGTGCAGTCCCGGGAGAAGCCCCCAGAGGAGAGTGCCATCCCTGCCCGCAAGCGGACCCCCAGCGACAGCCACTATGAGAAGAGCTCACCGGAGCCCAGCTCGCCCCGCAGCCCCACTGTCCTCTCGCCCGAGGTGGTCAGCACCATTGCGGCCAACCCTGGAGGGAGGCCCAAAGAGGTGTGCCGGGGTCGGGGGGGTGCTGGGGTGGGGGGTGGCTGGTGGGGTGCAGCCACCTCTGGGGAGGGAGAAGGCTTGGAGGGGAGCATGGGACTTGTAGCATCCACGGCATCCTCCAGGGTTGGGGCTTAGTGATGCTTTTGGTGGTGGTGGTGTCCTGGAGGGTCGTGCCTGTCGTAGGAATGGGACTGACCTTTTCTCCTGCTCTCCCCAGCCTCACCTCCACAGCTACAAGGAAGCCTTCGAAGAGATGGAGGGTGCCTCTCCCACCAGCCCACCCTCCGGCGGCGGTGAGATTTCTCCCCCCACCCCAGCCTTCCCTGTCTCGCCACAAACCCCTTACTCCAACCCCTGTAAGTGCTGCGGCTCCGGGAGGCGGAGGGGCTTGGTGGGTGGCTCTCGGCAAGCCAGAAATTCGCCAAGGGTCAGACAGCTCTGGGTTCCAGACACCTACCGCCACGTTAATCACTCCTTCTCTCCATCCTTCTCTCTTCTCCGTATCCCACCACTCCATGCTGCCATCAGCATCCCACTGCCATCAGCATCCCATGCTCGGCACCCTCCTGTTGGCTTTTTCCCACCCTCCACTCACTGGGGCGTTTCTTGGATGGGATCCCAGGGCAGGATAAGGATAAGAGGCAGGGTCCAAAAGACAGCATCCTTTCACCCCATCCCAGTGCTGCACCTCCCCATCTTTCCTACCAGCACGGCAAGAAGGGCAGCGAGGCTGCGGTAGCAGGCAAGCCAGGGGGAGGCAGGAGGGACAGAAGACCAGGAGGGGGCTCGGGGCAGACCCTCGCATGCTAGGCCACTCCTCGCTCGCTGTTTCCACGGCAGGAAGGGGAAAAGGCTGGGAGATGCCAGCCCTTTGCATGCAGCTTGTCTCCGCTCCTCCGGCGCGGCATGCCTCCTTTCTGACTAACCCTGACTGCGCAGTTGCGGTGGGTTTGTGTGGACCAGGTTTGTGTGACCGCCTTGAGTGACGAACCCCGATGAGCAGCCTCATGTTGGCACAGCATGACTTGGGCTGGACCAGTGCAAATGGAGCAGCCGGTCAACTGGGAAACCCATCAAAAAGATGGCAGCCCTTCCCCCTACCCCCCCTTAAAATAACTTTGGTAGGCTGGATGCTGAGGGATGCTCTAGGGCTGGGGATGCTCGGGCTGGGCACAGCCCCCTCTGATGCCACGTCCTGGTTGCAATGGGGCCGCCTGCCCCCCGTAGCTCAGCCCGTGGGGCTGGAGGCTGTTTCGTCCTGCGCTGTCGCTGCTCCTCCCCTGCAGCCCGCTGGCATCTGAGCCCTGTCTCATGGGATGCGGTGACTGGAGTGTGGGAGCGTCCCAGGGCGTTTGGCAGCTCGGAAATGGCCCCGTTGTTCCGGGAACCCAGAGACCGTAGCCCCGGGGCAGCAGCTCCTTGGCTGTGGAACAGTAGCTCGTTTTGGGGGATGAGTCACTTGCAGAGGTGATGGGAACAGCGGGGCTGGGGACGTGGCCCAGAGGCAGTGCTTCTTAGCCAGCGCCAGCGGGGAGGCCTGGGAGGTTTGAAGCTGCAGCTTGCAGGCTTCGCCAAAGTGCCCTCCCAGGGGGATGCAGGAGAGATTCCCCTCCGTGGGGAGACAGCGGTCCCGGGGGAATTCCCGGCCCCGGGAGGACCCCGCTGCTTGTCAGCCAGCGGAGGTGTGAGCTGACTCTGCGGCTTGTGGCCGACCAGATTTGGGGAAATCAGACACCCACCGGGGAAGGCGCTGCCATTTCGGTTTCCCAGGGACTCGGCTGCTCAGCTGCTCCAGCCCCAGGCTGCCGGGGGGACCTGGCATCGGGGTGAGGGTCTGGCTTTCCTCCGGAGCACCCACCACCTGCTGCCTCCCGGCCTCGCCACGGGCCCTGTGCCCGCGCCACCGGTCAGGGACGTTCACATGCTGATGGAGGGATGTGCCCTCCGGTCCCTCTTGCTGAAGATGAGACCTCGAGGTCTCCCCCAGGGAGATGCAGCATCAGGGAGATGGGTCAAACCTGGGGGGCAGGATGGGAGAGAAGATGCAGTCGGCTCGGGGAGGTCTGCCCTGCCCCGTGAAACCCTGCCGCCCCGCACTGCTGGTGCATCCATACCATAGCCATACATACATACGCAGCTCCTCCTGGTATGTACGTATGGGCACAGGGGTACAGACCTGCCGTTTGCATTGCCACCCCGCAGGGAACGTGCTCCGTGTGAACATCCTCACCCACCCGTCGAGCTGCTCTGGAGGGCGGGGGGTTTTTTGGCAGTCTCGCTGCCCCTTTCATGGGGGTGATGAGCTGCTCTGGGACAGCCTGGTCCCAGCTCAGCCAGACGTGGGGATCGGCAGAGTGGGGTTAAGGTTTAGGAGCACTGGGTTGGGGGGCAGCTGCTCGCACAGGGGCCATCAAAGAGGCTTCATGTCTATGGTGGGACCATTCCCTCGTGGGGATGCTGCTGGGAGATGGGGTCTGCGCCTGCCCTGGTGGGAATTGCCCCCTTTCTCCATCCTGCCAGCCCCGCAATGGGGCAGACTGCTTGTTCCTGGGCACCTCCCGCTCTGTGCGCATCCCCAAATGGAGGGGGATCGGTGCCATTCCCCGGGGTGCTGCTTCACACAGGGGCTCTTCCTGGCAGCCCCCGATTGCAGCTGGTGGGTGGGATGGGCCATGGGGGCTCTGCACCCCTGGGCAGCGACAGCTCCAGCCTTTCTGAAGCTTCATCTCCCCCCCCTCCACTAACACTCTTGTGTCCCCTGTGCCGACAGTGCGTTCTCCCCCCGGCCTGGCCAAGACCCCGCTCTCAGCACTGGGGCTGAAACCCCACAACCCAGCCGAGATCCTGCTGCATCCAGTGGGAGGTGAGTGCGGGCACAGGGGCGGCAGGCGGTTTGGAGGGGTGGGGTGGGCATCCGTGAGGATACCCCTGGAAGGGTCCCCTGACTGGAGAAGGCACTTCTGCCTTCCTTTTGGGGCCAGGTAGCCCTGGGGTCCTTGTCACCTCCCATGGGGACTCTGGGACTTTGTGAGGGTGGGGGACATTGGTGCTGCCCTGGGGGGCTCAGCCCAGCGGGGTCTCTGGTGGTGGAGGCTGGAAAACCCTGGAGTCCTGCCTCCTCCCCAGCCCCATACTCCTCCCTCCCTCACCCCCTCCGTCCCTTCTCCTCCCCAGCACAGCTGGAGAGGGTTTGCTCTCCGGGAGCCCAGCCTGTCAGCCAGAACAGTGTCCAGAGCCCTCTCCATCCCGGAGAGCAGTCCTCGGATGCAAAGGCCCTGCTCTCTTGGGGACGTGTCCCAGCGCAGCCTGCCAAGCCAGACCTCGCTGCCCCCCAGCACCCGCGGCCCCTTCCTGGGCCATCTCAGGGCTGAGTGTAACCCCCCCAAAACCCGGCTGAGCCTGTGGGGCACGGCTTGGCTGAGCCCACCCAGTGAGACCCTTCTCACTCTGCCCCAAGGGCAAGCCGATGGTTTTTTGGTGCTTGCTGGGTTTCCCGGAGCAGCCTTTCATGGTGGCTCCCCACTGTTCCCTCTTCCCCACCTGAAACCAGCCTCTTGGGGTTTGGGCATCATCTCTGGGATGCCCAGGTGGACCCTGGGGGTGTCCGAGGCCAGGGGCTTGGTTTGGGGCGCAGTGTTGGGGAGGTGTGGGGCTCTCCTTTGAGCTCTGTGTGCCCTGCCTGAGTAAGGCAAAGCTGCTTAACTCGGATTTCTCTTTCTTTCTGTCGGGCACCTCCCTTCTTCCTCCTCTCTCCGCTCCCATTGCTCCCCTGCCCCTCCGTCTCTCAGAGCTGGAAGGGGAGGTGGGCGGTGGCTCTGAAGAAGGTAAGAAAGGCTTTTCTTTCTCTGTCTCTCTTCGCTGCTCATCCCCACTGTCGGGACTGTTGCTCAGAGCAGGCTGTGGCTGTCTGCGCCAGCAGCCTTCCCTTTCACTGGCCCCCAGGGGTGTAGGAGCCTGAGTCTTGCTGGTACCGCTCCCTTAAGAGGAAGGGAACGTCGTGCCTTGTGTTGTGGTTGGCTCCCCCAATGTCCAAATTGGAGCTGGAGGTCTGTCACGTTGGGTGGCGATCGTCCATGGGGGCTGAGAGCTCTTTGTCGGTGCGTGGCATCCTCGCCAGCGGCACGCCGGGGATGCTGGCTCGTCAGGGATGGCTTCGGACGAGCCTGGTGGGGGGCTGGGAGCAGCAGCAGCCCTGGTTTTGGGCTCCTGCCCTCCCCTTCTGGCTTTGCCGCTGCCGTTCGGAGTGAAAATAAACCAAAGTGCAGCACAAAAGGTCACCAGGCGCAGAGGCCACCAGTGTGCTGCCGGCTCAGCCGGGTGGGCAGTGGCACAGCGCCGGCAGCCGGTGCGCATCCTCCGCCGGCCGTGAGGCCGCCCAAAATCCCCCCGCCTCTCCCATCCCTGGGCTCTGCCTCTCCTGGGATGCCGAGGACTGGGCTGAGCTGGGACGGCAGCTGGGGGGTGGCTCTGCCTATGGGGGGGCACTGGGGGCTCCGGGGCGGCACATCTTCCGGGGGCATGGAGGCTTCGGGAGCGGCTGCGATTCCCCGGAGTGCCGCCAGCTATCTAACGGTTGTTGGGTGTTTTGCTTTCTTCTTTAATGAAACTTTGGGCCCTCGGGGCCGGGATGGGGAACTGTGTGTTCAAGATGGGTTTTGGGGCGAGAATGTCTCTTGGTGAGTTTGCAATGCTTCCCATGGCCCCGGGAGCTGTCAGCGTTTCTCCCCCGGAGTTCCTCAAAATGCACGCAACCCAAACCTGAAGGTTGTGTAATATTGGAGAAAGTGTTTGCTTGAAGAAAATGTTCTGTTTCCAGAGCTGATTTTTTGCTTGAAGAAAATGTTCTGTTTCCAGAGCTGATTTTTCAGCGATGGCTTCTTGGGTACGTTAAAGGATGCCTGGTGACCCCGTGCTGGCCAGGCTGAGTGGCCACCAACAGCCTCTTGCCCTGCTTTTGTCCTTCTTCCTCTTGGATAACATGATGGTTTTTGGGGGGTTGAATCTGTAGTCCTGAGCAGGGGCGGGTGTTTTGGCTTAACAAAGCTTTGGCTTAACACCCTCTGCACCCAGCCACAGGCTCCACGGGGATCCCTGCCCTACTGGGCTCTGCTCAGCTGCTCCTGGGGCCGGGCGATGCTCCGGCAGCGCAGGAGCTCCGGGCCTGGCTGCCACCTCCGAGGAGGCTTTAAAACAGCCCGGCGCAGTCGCAGTGCTGGGGATTTCTGGCTGGAGCATGGCCCTGCTCGGGTTCGGGATTCCCAAATGACTGCCCACCCCCCTGTGACTCAAGGCCTCTCTGTTCTCCCACTGTCTTCCCATCTCTGGAGCCTCTTCCAAGAAAATACTAGGAGGCAAGACTGATTTTTTCAATCTAAAAAAACCCTGCCTGCCTGAAACTTCCCAGTTTTTGCTTCTTTCTTTTTTCCCCGTATTGAACCAAACAACTCAAGCACGTGCCCACGGTCACACACCTCGCTGTGGCACACGCGTGCTTGCACACGCGCTCCCCGTGAGCTGTCCCTGAGCCCCCCGGCTCCTGCCCTGCCTCGCTTCAGCCCCCACCTTTGCAGGAGGGGCTGGCATTTTCGCAGCCCTTTGGTCTTAACCTCTTGCAGGCTGACTCATATGTACTGTCTGGCTAATTTTAGTCTGGGGTGGGGAGCTGGGGGAGAAAAGTGAGTAGCTGTGAAATTAATTTAATTACCTATGTGGCAATGAGTTTCTTGCAGCTGCCCTGGGCGTCCCCCTGGGCAGTGCCTCGTCCCTGTCACTCGGAGCCACGTGTCCTGCCTGGTACCCAGCCCGTGTTGAGGTCCTCGGTCTGGTTTTGGCTCAGATCTTTCCTGGGGTGGTTGAGCAGGGCTGGGCAGGGAGATCAGCCCAAGGGATGGATGACTCCTCCTGTCTGCAGGCGGATGGGGCACAGGGACACTGCAGGGGAAGGAGGGGGACCCGTGGCAGTCATTTTCCTTGCAACTCCCTGGTCCGGCTCTGAACATGGAGCTGTGCATTGGCGTTGCTGGCTGCGAGCGGGCCGGCTTGCTGGCAGGCTTAGCCAGAGCCTGGCTGTTATGACTAATAATAATAATAATGTTTGTCATGCTAATTACTGTTGTGGAGCCGCCTCAGGCACGGCCAGCCTGGAGCCGGGGACCTGCAAGAATGCCCGGCCCATAGCGTTTGACGCCAGTGGGTCTCGCTTAGGGTGTTGTGCCCCAGCACGGAGGCAGTCGGTGGCACGTGCCAGCCGAGGTGTGACACAGCTGTGGGGGCACGGGGGGACGGGGCTGAAGCTGCAGCCCCTTCATCCGGCATGGCTTTTGGGGGGGGCTGCGGGGGCTATCGTAGGGATGGGGACCAGCCTGGATGGAGCAGGAGGCACGGGGGAAAGGGAGGAGGGAGGACTGGGTCTGGCAGCTGCCTTGGCTGGTGGTGGCCAGCCCAGCCTGCTGCTCCTGGCACGAGACAGCTCAATGGCTCCAAAGCAAAATTGCTTTTCTTGGTCGTGCTCGTGGGCTCCGGTTTCAAGCCGGGCCGGGAGCGAGACTGTTGGATACTGCAGTGGAAATAGCTGGAGCTGCTCTCTGGTCTGCTGCTGGAGGTGGCTGGCAGAGGTGGGCCGCGCAGGGCAGGGACCTCCGAGCATCGTCCTCAGTCCCGCGTGAGTCAGCGCAGGCTGGGCAGAGTCACCGGCTCTATTTTTAGGGGCCAGGGATGAGCAGGGAGCATGACGTGTGCTGTGTGGCATCCCGCGTGGGGAGGGACGCTGACTCAGAGCAGGGCCGAGGGGCTGGGGTGTGGGAAGGGACCGTGGTCCCACGTGCTCTGGTCCCCTCGGGGAAAAGGGGTGGGCACAACCCCCCTCCCGCTGCCCTGGCTGGGGACTTTGGCATCCGTTGGAGCAACCTAAAGGCCCAGATGAGCCAGATGTGTTTTTGCACAACACCTGGGGGAAGAGGGATGGGGGAAATGTGCAGCTGGAGGAGCTCAGCTCAAGCACCTTCACTGGTTGAAATGGGGATACTGGGGAGGGCACGGCCCCCTTCGCATGGGAGCTGTGAGCTCATCCGTTTCCCCTTCTCTTCTGCCGCAGAGCCCAGGAGCTACGTCGAGTCGGTGGCCCGCACGGCCACGATGGGCAGGGGAGGGAGCCTGCCCGCCGCCCAGCCCGGGGGCCCGGAGGTGCCTGCCAGGAACGGCACCTTCGCCAACTCCTTCACTGCCCCCAGCCCTGTCTCCACCAGCAGCCCCATTCACAGCGTGGACGGGTAAGGCAGTGGGTGCAGGTCCTGGGGGCTGGCGGGGCTGGGGCTGAACCCTGCCTGGTGCACAGGCTTCCTCCCACCTTGAAATTGCCTTTGCAAGGACCCCCCTCTCCCCACGCAGGGTTTAGGGGTCCTGGCTAACCATGCGGCTCGGTGCCCTGAGGACACAAAGCTGGGTCATTGGTGGTCACTGGTGGTCACTGGTCCTTGACGGCAGCATCTCTCTGGGAACCTGGCCCTCGGGGCAGAATGAGGGATGGGGTCTGTGCTAACCCCTAGCCCTGGGTTGGGCTGAGCATCGGTGCCCTGTGGTGCAATGGAGCCGTCGTCCCTGTCCCCTCTCCACCCTGCCCATGGGGCGTCCTGCACCAGCTCACCTGGCGAGGCTGGCAGGGAGGAACGAACCAGGTGTTTTGCTGGGAGAGGAGCTGGAAAAAGGCTCTGTCTCCCAGAAAGTCATATTTTGAGAGGGTATTGGAATGCATGGGGGAACTAAAGCTGCCTCCAGTTGCTCGCAAGCAGCTGGCAGGACCCATCCCACCGTTGCCTCTGAGCAACCGAGCAGCTTGCTGGTGCCATGCCTCAGTTTCCCTGTGCACCACTCACAGGAGGGTGCCAGCCAGCAGCAGGAATGAGGGATGGAGCTGAATGCTCCTTCTTCTCATCTCTCCTCAGGGCCTCCCTCCGCAGCTACCCATCGGAGGGCAGCCCCCACGGCACGGTTACACCTCCCCACGCCTCGGCTGAGCCTGTTCACCGGTCGCCTGTCAGCTCGCAGATGCCCTCTGCTCACAGCAGCTACCAAAACTCGTCTCCATCTTCCTTTGCGATAGTCCAAGGCGGGGTCCCGGGCTCAGCATATGCCAGCCCCGAGTACCCTGATGGCCGAGGTGGCCTCCAGCCGGACCTCCAAGCTCGGCCACAGCCGCAGGTCAATGTGGTGGGGGTCCACGTCCTGCCAGGGAGCCCCCGCACCCTGCACCGGACAGTGGCTACCAACACGCCGCCCAGCCCTGGCTTCGGGCGAAGAGCCGTCAACCCCAGCGTGAGTGGCGCTCCCGGCAGCCCCGGGCTGGGCAGGCACACCACGGCGGCCCACGGCAACCTGGTGGCCCCGCCGGGGAGCCCCAGCCTGGCCAGGCATCAAGCCGCGGCAGCCGTCCCCCCCGGCAGCCCCTTGTATGGCTACCCCAGCCCGGAGGAGAGGCGCCCGACGCTGTCTCGGCAGAGCAGCTCCTCTGGCTACCAGCCTCCCTCCACGCCGTCCTTCCCTGTCTTGCCGGCGTACTACCCTGGCACGAGCACGCCGCACTCCTCCTCCCCGGACTCGGCCGCCTACCGCCAGGGCAGCCCCACGCCGCAGCCTGCGCTGCCTGAGAAGCGGCGGATGTCGGCCGGGGACCGCTCCAACAGCCTGCCCAACTATGCCACCATCAACGGCAAGGCGTCCTCGCCCCTCTCCAGCGGCATGTCCAGCCCCAGCGGTGGGAGTGCCGTCACCTTCTCCCACACCCTGCCGGACTTCTCCAAGTTCTCTATGCCAGGTAAGGGATGCTGTTGGAGGTCCCTGTGTCCCCCTGCCCTGCCCAGGGCTCCTCTCCCCTCCTCCTCCTTGCTGGCTGGCGGGGAAAGGGTTGCAGCCGCATCCTGATTTACCCCTCCTGCCCATCCGCAAACTGGCGGCACCGCCGGGGCTCCGGACATTTCCTGTGCTTTCTGGCAATCCAAACAGGAAAAGCACTGACCCGGCATCGCTGATGTAAACAGCGCCCAGAGTTGTGTACGGGGAGATCAAAGTGCCCGGAGGCGGCTTTTCTCTGCCGTGGGTATGCGCTGACCTTCCAGCCCTGTTCCCCATGGGCTTTACCCCACCGAGACCCCGCTGTGGTGCTGCCTCCTTGTTTCAAATGGTGTGCTGTGCCCCGGCTGCTGCCACGCCTGGAATGCCTTCACCGGCTCCCGTTACGGGACACCTCGGTGACGCCAAGATTGGACCGATAGGACAAGGGGAATAAAGCCGTGGGGCAGTGGTGGCCCTGGCTGCTGGGCCGGTTTCGCTGCCGAGCGGGCAGCCCTTTTAGGGCACGCTGGCGCCTGCCTCCACCCCATGACTCGCCGTGGCTGGGGACCTTTCCCAGCCGGGAAGCACAAGCAATTAAAAACCATAACAATTAGCAAGTGGGCTGGGGAGGGGAGTGAGCCCCTCGCCTCTCTGAAGGCAACCAGATTGCGGACGGCTGATAACACATCTCCAGCAGAGATGCTATCTGGCCTGCCGGCTTGGTTGCTCGGTTGTTTTTGGGAAGCAGGTGGTTGGAAATGTTGCGCGAGCGAAGCGGTGGCTTCACGGCCGGAGGACCGGCTCCCATTGGGGCCCTACCACTGATGGGCATTGAGTGAGGCAGGGCAGGGCTGGGTCTGGGGGCTGCGTTTCCGAGGGTAGGTCGAGCTGTCCAGTTCCTCTGCAAGGAGCAAAGATAGGGGAAGGAATTTATTTTTATGATGGACAAGCCAAATCTTGAACATTAGAGAGCAGTGAAGGTCCCCTGAAGTCAGGGGATCTCCCCACCACCCCCTGGGCATATCTCTTTCCTCTGACAGCTTTTCATTTCACCTGGCCAGCTCCCTTTTAAATGATGAATTCCCATTTTGTCTCTGCCTGTGTGGCGAGGAGGCTCATCCCATGCACAGTCCTTCGAGGGCCCTTGTGTCTGGGTTTAGCTTTAGATGCCCAGCAGCCCCATCAGGCTGCCTGGGTAGGGAGGATTGGGTTGAGGTTAAGGCAATGTGTTGGGGCTGAGAAGAGGTGGAGGTGTTAATGCTTTAGCCGGATTTGCTAAAAACTCACGTGGAGTTTTAGATACAGCATCTTTTAACTTTTTTCTTGTCTTCTCCTCTTTCCTTCCTTGCAGACATCAGCCCTGAGACTCGTGCCAACGTCAAGTTTGTGCAGGACACTTCCAAGTACTGGTACAAACCGGAGATCTCCAGGGAGCAGGGTGGGTAGATGGCACAGGGCGAAGGATACGGTCAAGTGAGCCACGGTTGGGAGTTGCGGTCTATCTGGGATCACAGGGACTAGTGAGGATTTCCCTTAGGGGCTGGATTAGGAGTGAAGGTGGATTGCGGATGCTCAGACCATGGCAGAGGGGGCTTGAAGCCCAGCTCAGCTGCAGGCTTGCATGATGTGAGCTCCCCAAACCTTCCCCTTGGTGGAGGAACACTGGTCCCCACAGCGCACAGTGGATCTATGCAGTTTGGGGTGCAAAGCACCCAGATCTTGAGTTGAGAGAGCTCAGAGGGGTCTTGGAGACATGGGTAAAATAAGAGGGGAGAACAAGGAGGGGCAAGGTGCCTTCAGGGCCAAGGTCCCAGCATTTGGCCCTTGGTCCCTGCCTGCTCTCCAGTGCTCTGTTGCTCAGAGCTGGGCTGCGTGGGAACGGATGCTCTGAGATGCCCACACAAGGGCAGTGGAGGCAGGGGGGAGATGAGCCTCTGCCTGGCTGCAGACCTACGCGAAACCCCCATCCAGATGTGCAGGGGGGACAGTAATGTCGTGGTGCCCAGCTGTGAGGCTGCAGAGCTGGGGTGCCCCATCCCAACCCACACCTGCTGGTTTTGGAGGGCTCGTCGGCTCTTACTGTGCCAGCCCTGAGGTCTGCCGTTGTCTCCTACAGCCATCGCACTGCTGAAGGACAGGGAGCCAGGGGCTTTCATCATCCGAGACAGCCACTCCTTCCGGGGAGCCTACGGCCTCGCCATGAAAGTAGCTTCTCCGCCTCCCACGGTCATGCAGCAGAACAAGAAAGGTATTGTGTGCCCTTCTCCATCCCACACCGAGATGCTTTCCATCGTTTGGCCGTGGCGAGCGGGCAGCCGGATCTGCTGAGCCAGTCATGCCCTTGGGTATATGCTGATGTGGCAGGATCCCTCCCTCCCAGCTCTCCCCTCCCAGGGCACAGGGAAGCACCAGACACCTTCTGCCCTGAGCTGCAGAGGGCTCAGGGGCATCTGCATCTTGGGCTTTGGCATGGCCAAACAGGCACAGCCTCCCTGGCCCACCAACACCACGGGGGAGCCTGGCTTGGGGTCGACCCTGTGCAAAGGGCCGGATTCCAGGAGGGTGTGCGGAGTGGCAGGGACCCCTCCCTCGAGCTGGAGCACTGGTTTGCACATGGGACTGCAGAGTGGGAGGAGGAGTGAGGTGGCTCTGGTGTGAGAACATCCTGTCTCTTCCTAGGAGACATCACCAATGAGCTGGTGAGGCACTTCCTCATCGAGACCAGCCCGCGGGGTGTGAAACTAAAAGGATGCCCCAACGAGCCCAATTTTGGTGAGTGCCCGCAGCATGCTTCCCACATGTGGGGTTGGGCTGGGAGAGCCTTGCCTTTGCTGGACTATCAAAGACTATCTGGGTGAGCCCCCACCTCTGTTACTGCCTCTTGTCCCTGCATAACCGAGTCCTGTGGGCATTTGGAGCCTCTGCCGTCGTGCACGCTCGTGAGTGCACACAAATGTGCGTATAGGCACAGGTGCATACCTTCCTGCACACACGTGTAGGACAAATGATGCTGCTGGGCAGGGCGGCGGGCAGGGGCTCCCCTTGTTCCACTTATCCCATGGCTAATGTCCTCCGAGGTGCTGCATGAGGACCTCTGCGCCATTCGTTGTTCCTGAGGTGGCCCTGGCATCTCTGCCCCCTCCCTGAGCCCTCCGTGGGCATGGTGGTTTCAGCAAGAGGAAATGCCACATGTGGCATTAGGACCACAGTGAAGAAACCCACCAAAAAGCCTGTTCCCATCCACCTGGAGCAACAATGACCTAACTCCGGGGAAACCTGTGTCCCCAGCCCTGCGCTGACCATCTCCCCTCTCTCCCCAGGCTGCCTCTCGGCTCTGGTGTACCAGCACTCCATCATGCCCTTGGCCCTGCCCTGCAAGCTGGTCATTCCTGACCGAGGTAAGAGCCAGGGCCAGAAGGGAGAGCATCTGCCCCCACAGCCTGCCCGGGACAGGGTAGGTTTCCAAGCAGGGAGCAGCAATAACACCCTGTCTCTTCCAGATCCCATGGAGGAAAAGAAAGACACTGTGTCGGCCACCAACTCGGCCACAGACCTCCTCAAACAGGGTGCGGGTGAGTAGAGAGGGGCTGCAATGGCGTGAATGTGGCCCGGAGCAGTGGCTGACCCTACGCCTGCTGTCTCCTTTTCCAGCCTGCAACGTCCTCTTCATCAATTCGGTGGAGATGGAGTCGCTGACGGGCCCCCAGGCCATTGCAAAGGCTGTTGCTGAGACACTGGTGGCTGACCCCACGCCCACCGCTACCATCGTCCACTTCAAAGTCTCCGCACAAGGCATCACCTTAACTGACAACCAGAGGAAGTAAGAGCCCCCATTGCCATGTCCCCGGGTCCCCAAAGCCAACAGGGCTGTGATCCAGGGAGCGTGTTGGCGAAGGACATCCCTGGGGTGGCATGAGCCTCGTCATGGGCAGGGCTGGGCTTTGACCTTGACTCCTGGAGCATCCTAGGGGAGACCTTTGGGAGTGTCCTCCATGCTGGTGGGGCTGGGCTGTGATGGGGCAGAGGTGGGGGGCTCCCTGGCCCTGATGCTCCCTGACTTGTGTTTCAGATTGTTCTTCCGACGACACTACCCACTCAACACCGTCACCTTCTGCGACCTGGACCCCCAGGAACGAAAGTGAGTGGCCTAACCTGGGGGAGCACATGTCCCCTGCCCCTTTCCCTCCCCCAGGCTCCCGGGCTGCTTGGAGCAGGGTCTTTGCTTGCTCCGTCCCTCTTGCTCCTGGAGAGGGCAGGGATGGAGGGTCCCCTTGGACACCATGGGGCAACACCAGCCTCTCCTGGTGACTTCTTGGTGACTTCTTGGTGTCTCCAAGCATCTTCATGCTGGGGGAGAGGCGCATCAGGTTTTTATTCCATAAAGCCAAGCCTGTGCAAAGCCAGGCTGGCCCTCCAGTGATGGTGCGGTGGCCACCGTCACGGCCCTGTCTCTCTGCGGGGTGCAGCATGCACCATCCCTCACACCTCCTCTTCTCCTTGCAGGTGGACTAAAACTGACGGCAGCGGCCCAGCCAAGTAAGTACTTTCTGTGCTTGATTCCTCCCAGCTGCTGCCGAGGTGGCTTCTGCTTGTGTTTGAGCATTGGCTGGGAGATGCCCCATGCAGGGCAGCGTGAGATGGGCTCAGCTCCTCACTGCAGGAACATTTCACCCAAGCATGAGACCATAGTCATGGGGACTCAGGAAGCATCTTTCAGCCACGAATTCCTGGTCAGAGCAGGCATGGCCCTTGCTGAACTGGCCTTACTGGAAACTCTCCCAGCAGAGTCAGCGGGAGCCAGGTCACGGAGCAGAGCTGGGGGTTATGCTGATGGTGTGTGAGCCACCGGCTGGCTCTTCCCTTTCCTCCCTGTCCTGACCCACGGGAGTGCAGAGCTGCTGGCTGAGCCCATTTCCAGGGGCCAATTCCCACTAATTTTAGCCATTGTGTTAGCAAATGGGTTTTTATTAGGATGTCCAGCTGCTGGGATATTTCCCCTCTCCAATTAGAAATGCCACAGCCTGGGCCTGTCTCACATTCTGTTCCCCTGTATTTATAACTTGAGTTTGCACGTTCTAATTAAAAAAAAAAAAAGGGACATTTTATTCATCAGGGAAGAGACAGACAGAAATAACCGCATGGTCTCACCCAGCTCCCTGTGTCCCCGCATGGCCTTCCTCTCAAAAAGGGTCTATCCCAATGGCCGGCCCATCACACCTTTGTGGTTTCAAGAGTCATCACCCAAACCAGGGCAATGCTGTGATCAGCTGGAAGGTCCCTTCTTGGGGACGGTCTAGGGGAGGGTGGCAGGGATAGTCAGAGCAAGGGGGGTTTGGCCAAGAGATGATGGAAATGCAGTGCTGGCCTTCAGACTGCAGCAAAGGGAACAGTAGATGGGTCTTCATGCAGGCTGGTTTGGGATGTCTCCCTCTGTGCTGTGCAAGGTGGATGTTAAAGAGGGGAAGGTGGACAAGACCATGCTGGAAGAGGGTGGTGGTGTTCCTTGGGTGAGCAACGGTGGCAAACCTCTCTCAGCCTCTTGCCTTCTCCCCACCCAGGCTCTTCGGCTTTGTGGCCAGGAAGCAAGGGAGCACCACAGACAACATCTGCCACCTCTTTGCCGAGCTGGACCCGGACCAGCCGGCTGCAGCCATCGTCAACTTTGTCTCCAGGGTCATGCTCGGCTCCGGCCAGAAAAGATGAGCCGGCACTTGCGGGTGATTCTTGAATTTTGGAGAAGGACTTGGAGCTGATCCGAGAAGGAGTGTGAGGAAGTGCATTGTGGGAGAGGGAAGTGAATCGGGGGGGAAAAGGGTTGGAATTTTGGAGGAAAACAGCAAACAACAAAAAAAACCCCAATGAAACCCCTAAAAACTCAACACAAGCCAAACACACACATAGAGGAACCAAAACCACGCACCTACATGAGAGAGCCACAAAGTCACGCCAGACAGGATGCATGTCCCAGCGCAGGGAAGGTGACCAAAGTGAAGGTGGCAGTGAGAGGCGTGTTCCCAGCTTTCGGCATCATGGTCCCGAGTGGATGTCACCACTCGGGACTGAACGTGGGACCATAACTGGTGTTTTCCATCTGGAAAAAAAGAAACAACTGGCAAAATCCACGGAAGCGGCTCCATCCCAGCAGCTCCATCGGTGAACGTCTGCTGCATGTTTGAAACAACCTGTAGGAGATAGCAACGTGGACTGGGTCTGCGGGACACCGGAGGAGATGCCCTCGGAAACCTTCCCGCCCAGCTGCAGCGGAGGGTCCTCGCTGGCCCCCGTGCTTCTCCCAAAACCTGCTGGCCACCTGGCGACTTGCTGGGGGTGCGGGGGGGCTTGGTCCTGAGCCCTCCCGTCCCTGAGGAGCTCGGCCATGGGCTGACCTCTGTTGCTGACCCAGAGCCCGGCGCTGGTCACAGGTGAGCCGCTGTGAGTCCCCCCGGAGACGGGGGTCACGGCACTTCCCCACCTCCCTGGGGGTGCTTGTGACCCCCAGCCACGGGGAGGTGTGGGGGGCTCCTGCCGCCCCGTGCCTGGGGAAGGCAGACGCTCCCCAGGAACCTCCCGGGAGGATGCAGAAAGTCGCATCCTCTCCCGTCTTCCCCTTTTCCCTCCCATCACTAGTCCTCTTTGGGAATTTTCTCCTGCAGCCTGTCACACGTTCTCTTAACACTAAAAAACAAAACAGAAAGGAAAGAAAAACATTATAATAATAATAATAGTTGTAATAATAGCGGATGCTGGCACAGGTGGGTTCCCTGTGCGAAGCAGCGGACCCGTGGCTACCCCTATCTCGCTCTTCGGAGATGCGCGAGCGGTTTTTAAATTGCATGGACATTCAAGTTGCACGAAAGGCGAATGACTGCAAGTAACTCAGGCGCTTTTTTCTCCTTTTATTTTGGAGGCCACGTTAAAAAAAAGAAAAAGAAGGAAGAAAATTAAAAAAAAAAAAAAAAGAAAATAAAAAAAGAAAGGACCTGCAGTCGCTGGGCAACTTTGGCTCGGTGGGGAGGTAACAGGTCCTCTGAGAGCCACCCTGCTCAGCATGCGCGTACCCCCAAAACCGGCTGGCTGGAGGCTCGCACCCCCCGAATGCACCGTAGTTTTGCAGTGGCTTCGGTGCCGTTGGCTTTTCCCTTTTCTTTGGGAGGTAAGGAGGGCCAGCCGGGGGGCGAGAGGGGCGAAGGGCCCCCATGCCACTGCAGTGGGGGGGGATCGTGGTTGGGGGCAGCAGGTGGAGGTCCCAGCCCCGTGGTGCTGGCAGGGGCAGAGGATGCTTCGGTCACACGTGCAGGTTTGGGGTGGGGGGATCGGTCATTGCTGAGCCCTCTGCTGCAAATATCCCCCTGAGAGCCTTTTGGGAGAAGTTTTCAGTGCGAAGTGGCCCGGATAGTTTACTGGGGGCAAAAATTAGAAACATAGCACTGCAGCCCCCCTGGAAAGCTCGCCTCCCTTGGACCGCCTTTGCCTTGATAGCTATAATATATATACGAGCTATACTGATGAAATACTGTAAGCTAACGAAATTTTAAGGAGGAAAAAAAGGTTAAATTTACACTCCGAAAATATTTATTTTTGCCATATTGCTTTCCACGCATCGTATCTCCCCCATTATATCCGCCCCCCCCCCCCCCCCCCTTCCCCTGCCCCGGTGAAACACCTGCACGTTAAAAGAAAATCCAGAGCAAGGAAAATATGGATGGGGGAAGAGGCGCGGGGGTCCCCCTGTGTCGGGGCAGCGTGCGTGTGACCGGTGTGCATGTGTGCGTGCGCGTGTGTGTGTGCGTGGGGAGCGAGCGGCGTGGGCGCCCGGAGGGGGCTGGCACGGCCGGAGGCTGTACTGATGTACCGGAGTAAACGTGAAAGGATGCGTAGCGAGGAGTTGGTTGCGAGATTGGTGGTGGGACGGGGGGCTCCGGAGGGGCTTTCCCCCTCCCCGGCTCCCTGGCCGCAAGGATGTGGAGACCTTTTCATTTTTGGTGTTTCTAAAAAGTGATTCCCTCCTTCTGCGAAATTCAAGTGAGATGAGAGACGATCTCACCCGTAATCTCCTCACCCTGCCGTTCACCGATTAGAGAAAACACTGTGTTTATAGATATATAAAGATATATTTTTGAAAGCCTCTATTTTTCAGACTTGGTTTTCTCACTGCTAAGGAAAGAGATGATAATAATGTAATTTTATTTTAATCTGCTGCCTCGGAAACCGGTGCTTGAAACTCCCATTCCTCTTTTTCTCCCCATACAAACGAAGCAGATCTAAGTACCCTGGAGATGTCACATAGAAGCCGATCCCAGCAGATACCTGCTGATAGCGTCACGCCTGCTTCGGGCCCTGAGCCGCTCACAGCTTCCCCACTAACCCACTAGCTGAAGATTTAGACCATATCCAAATCTTGAACACTAACAAGATCGTCCGACGATTATATTATTTTTTTTAACACAGAGCTAATCACCTTCCAATGATGTAGCTGCGTGTTTGTCAGCTCCCTTTAAAGGCACTTTTTTTTTCCATTTTATGTCCTTTTTAAAGTTACATTTTCAGGTGTAACTACCCTTTCTGTCCCTGGGAGAGACCGTCAGCTGGCATTGAGGATCACCCAGCTCCTGGGGCTGGAGGGGACCTAGTGTTGGTAGTTTTTCCTTACGAAAGGGACAGAAAAGACTCTTTGGTTTTTTTCTTTGGTTTTTAAATGCAGCCATGGTATTTGAGATTCGAGCTTGCGCGACTTAAGCCCAGCATATGTTTCGTTGTAATCACACTGCCGTTGTCAGCAGCCGGATGGTATCTCTCTCTCTCACACAAACACACACACAAACACATCCCTCCTTCCTGCACAAAGAACTGCATATATTCTTGCCAAAGATATCCTTAAAAACGCACTTTTCCCCACATATATATATATTTTTTTGTGTGTGTGTGTAAATTTATTGTATGTGCCCTTTTTGTGTCAGTTTGTTCTTCGGAGAAGCCCCTTCCTACCCGTCCTCCCTTTGCTGTCGATGTTGCTGTCTGTTGGGAAATGCTCCCCGGGGGGGTCGTTTGCTGCCTGTCCCAAACGGTAGAGCCTGCAATGTGCAAAATGTGGGGTTCCCCTTCAACGGGGCTACCTCCGGCTGTGCCTCCGGGAGGGGTTTTGGGGGATGATCCGTGTCATCATCTGCTGATGGGATGCCCCCATCTCACGGGCTTTGCCAGCCCCCCCCCCCCCCGTCGTCAGTGGAGGCGGGGGCTCATGGGTTTGAGCAGGTAAATTGAGCAAAGTTTGGGGTTGCTCTGGACGCAACATTTGCTGGCTGCCCCCTGGTCAAACCACACGTGCAAAACAAATCAGGTAGGGAGAAAAACCCAACCCAGCCTCCGGGCATCGATTTTCCAGCGCGTTCAACCGCCTGAACCGAAGCGCAAAGTAAATCCCCACCCAGCAGGTCGGGCGGGTAAAGGAACCAGTTGCCCCAAAAGCCCCAGACAGCAGCATCAACAAAAGGCAACCCTTCTCGTTGGAGCAGGCAGGAGGATCAGACAGCAAAGGAGCCCGCAGGGGCTTGTTTCATTTCGTTCGTTTGTTTTGCAAATTGCGAGGTTGGTTTGGGGTTACTCTTTTTTTTTTTTTCTTTTCCTTAAAAAGGAAAAAAAAAAAAAAAAAAGAAAAAAAGGAAGCAACCCGACGTTTCTGTTGGCGGATCTTGTGCCGCCGTGTTATGCGTGGGTTTTTTTGTTGTTGTTGTTGTCTTTGTTACTTTGGGAACGTTACAGATTTATTTGCTAATCAGTGTTAATGAACAGTTTCAAACTTTTAGACTCGCCCATTTCTGTGTATTTATATAGATGGAAAAAAAAAAATGTTATATTTTGTATCTTTGTGCCCATAATGTTGTCGCGCGTGTAAGGATGACTTCGGTCACACCATGTCCGTGTGTGAATGTGACTCCGCTGTTGTCTTCCCATTGTACAGATGTTGGATTCTTTGCAGTTCATTGTATGGCTTTATAAAGTGGTAAAAACAAAAAAATAATCAGTTATATAAAATATACTGTTGCTTGGAATGCCAGCTTGGTGTCTGGATCGCTGGAAATGTATCTTGAAATTTAAGGGAGCGCAGGAATAAATGCTCTGTTCTTTTTGCACAGGGGAAAAAAAAAACCAAAAACCCTAAAACCCAGTGGGTGCTGTGTTTTCTCCGGGCTGTCGTTCCCCCCCATTCCTCGACGGCAGACTGGGGCCCCCGGACAGATGCCGGGTGGTGGGCGTGGGAAGAAGGAGGGCTTGTGCTGCTGCTTGTCCGCCTCAGCCACAGCTTGTGTTCACCAGATGCTCGCTAACCAGACAGCCCCAAAACTTCCTACACGGCTCCAGCTCCAGCTTGGGCTTTTGTTTTCCAGGAGGGATCGCTCCGGCTTGCCCTGCAGGCACTGGGTGCACTTCAAATCCTGCTGCTTTCTCCCAGGTTGCCTTCAGGTGCTGTGTGTCCAGCCCCGGGCATCCCCTTTGAGTCCATCTCCCGCAGGGGAGCGGGACGTGATGATGCTGGTACTGGGCCTTTTGCCTTTGCCGAGGTCTGCTCCTGTTAAATCGCGCTCCCTGCCCCTTTCAGAGCCATCCTGCTCCCCCGTGCCCGGCAAACCCCCCCCAAAGTCTCAGGCCTGGCTTTTCCAGATCTCACAGAGCAACTCCCAGCATCCGTCAGAGCCCTTAGCCCCCGGCCCTCTGGCTCCGCTCCTTCCCCTCCTCACTGAGCTGGTGGCCAAACCCGGCCCCCGGGATGGATTGAGTTTAATTATACAAGAAATATCAGCCAGAGCAGCGGCAGTTTCTCTGGCGCCAGCGCTGCTGCGGCTCAGAGGCTCAGAGCTTCTCCCGGGAGCCGGCAGCACTAAAAATACCTCCTGCCTTTCTCCAAAATAGCTGCAGGGCGAGGGGCGGATTGAGGGGGCCGCTTGCGTGGGGACCCCGTGCTGTGGGGCTTGTGCTGGGAGGCGAAGGCAAGAGGGGTAAAAAAAGAAAGGGGAGGAGATGGGATGGTTTCTGCCCCCCCCCCCCCCCCCGAAATAGCTGTGGGGCTGTGGGTGGGCACCCAAGCGATGTGCCCTCCGAGCCAGGCTGCACCACGGGCCCTCGGGAGGTACCTGGCGTCTGCCAGCCTTGGCCTCAGCTGTCCCCCGTCTGCCCGCCGGCAAGACAGGACCTGCAGCCTCCTCTCCCTATCTGACACAGTGGGGATGGTATTTTCTTGCCAGCTTCTCTTGGTTTTGTTTCTTCCCTGATTCCTGCTGGAATCAACACCCCAGGAGCTGGCACCAGCCGCCTGCCCGTTCCCAGGGCTCCTGCCCAGCTAGGAGGGCCGCTGCTGGGTGTCCCCCGGGCAGGAAGGAGAGGTGGCGAGTGCCTGGAAAGGTGGCACGGACAGAGTATTTGTTGTGAGCCATAAACTGCCCTGCATTCCCCCCCCGCCCCACCCCTTTTCTGCAGTTAATTCCCTATTTCCTTTCCAAAATTCCTCGGGAGCTTCTGGTTTGTGTTTTTCCTCGACATGTTCTTATCTGCCACCCGCTTCCCCTCGCTGGCTCTCACAGCGCAGGCTTTTCAGGGTCCCCCTCTTTGCAGCTTGCTGCTGTCTCCAGGCCAGGCTGGTGGCTCTGGTGTGACCATCGGGAAAGGCAGGTCCCACCAGCTCCGTGCCGGGAAACATTGCCCCCATCACATCTCCCCGTGCCTATTGAGTCCCCACCTTCAGGTTCCCAAATCAGCGTTTTTTTTCTAATTTCAGCCCCTGCTCTGGACACTCTGAGCCACCCAGGGAATGTTTCTTGCGGGGCTGTGAAAGGCAGCAAAGTTTCTCGCTCCTCTCTGCCTCCTGCTCCAGGAGAAAAGGGTGGGCATGCTGTCGGACAGCCAGGAAACCCTGGGTTGGGGTCAGGGCACCAAGCCTTCACCAACGGCAAATATTCCTAGCCGACTCCCTTGCAAATGTGGTCAGACTCCGAGCAACCTTTATTTAACAGATTTTAAAGCCCAGGCCCCGGGACTCATGGGCTTATTGGATTGTGGGGTGCTGTTGGCAGATAAAAGCTAGCTGGTCCAGGGGGGGCCCAGCAAGGAGGGGTTCTCCTGGGGAGAAACCCTGGAGGTGGGTCTGTCCCCACCTCCACCATCATTTTCCATTGACTAAGCTAGAAACAACCCTCAGAGCTGGAGCGAAACTGGGGTCATGGTGGTGGGGTTGGGGCAGTTTCATCTTCCTTCACTTTTACTCTTTCCCAAGCTTCTCAGCGATGCTGGGGCCCCCTCAGAAGTGTCCCCAAGGGACAGAAAGTGTGACACAACCTGGCTTTTCCCAAGCATCGTGTCTAGGCAAAGGCCAGGAGCCAGCCAGCCTCCCCAGGGTGTGAAGGGTGGAGCAGACCTGATGCGGGCAAAAGCCACCCTGGGGCGAGGGTGACCTGTGCTCACGTCTGCACCCTATTCAGAAAACAGTGTCCCTGTCCCCTGTCCTGCTGCAACCACTGATGTCAAAACACCCCAGCCACGTCCTCCCTGACGGTCGGAACCCACCTTTGCCCTGTCGCCACACAAGGGAGGGACTCATCCACGTGGAGCTCGTGTCCCGTTTCCCAGACCAGTTCAGGCTCTGCAGTGTTGTGGGCAGGATGGGATCTGAAGTGAAAAACAGTCTCTGGGTGCTGAAGTCACTCAAGCGTGCTAGAAGGTTTGATGGATGCTCCTCTCTGGGGAGGTGGGTACACTGGGCAGAGTGCTGTCTGCCACGCATGCACACCCCCCCCCCGGTGCAACACACCACGCGCAGATGAATGTGGGCACACACACGAGCTTGCTCGGGGGGCTGCGCACATGGGAATGGCAGTGCCTCCCTGCAGGCTGCAAACCCCGTCGTGGTGTCTGGGATGCTGCTGCTGAGTTACTGCATCCCTGAGCCACTCGGCCACTGCATGCGATGGTGACACCCTGACTCATTAGTGGAAGGGCAAGGGCCCCTTGCCCAAGTGCCTGGGGCTCCTATCGATGCACAGACTGGGGCTGAGCAGCACCAAACCAGGAGCTTTAGAAGTAAAAGAGAGGGGTCAGCCAGCTTCCCTCGCCCCAGCAGCCCACTTGGATTTCTCTCTGTTCCCTGGGCCAGACCCTCAGCCCTTCCCTGGGAGGGGACCAAGGCAGTTGTAGGGGACACAATGTGCGAGTGCTGCCATCCAACCCAGCAGGGCCTGGGGAAGTCTATCATAGGGCTGGTGGTTAGAAAAGCCATCCCAGAAATGGCTCTAGGGGCTCCATTTTCATCCCAGGGGGACATCACCGCTTGGAGAGGGACATTAACATGCAGCCTGTGGTGCAGGAGTCACCCACTCTCCACTGCCGTGGTGGACAGGAAAAGGCAACAGAAAGGGATTTGGGTTAAATATTGAATAAAGAGGGACAATGTGACACTCTGGAATGGTTTACCTGGAGGGGGAGTGGAGTCAAAACCCTGGAGGTGTTTGAGGGCAGGGAGGAGAGGGGCTGGGGTAGCCCCTCTTCAGAGCAGAGCGATCTGTAGGAGGTCTGGCCTGTCCCTCGGAGAAGGGCGATGGGTAGGACTGGGCTGTCCTTCTGCCTTGTGAGGTTCTGGCTCCATCTACAGGGATATGCCTCCAAGTGATGGAGGCCTTGGACTGACGCACACCCAAAGCAGGCTGGGCAGGAGGAGATGTCTCCTCGCCTGCAGCCAGCTTCTCCTGCGGCTCCTCTCCCGCAGCGCACCTCCGAGTTGTGCTCCCGCTGCTCTGCGATGGACGAACAAGCTCAGATGCAGTTGGGTTTGTACATCCTTGAGGAAAAGGGTGGAGATAAAGGCTGGGAGCCTGCTGAGTGGCTGCAGGACCGGAGCGCAGCAGGGGCACCCTGAGCTGGGTGCAGAGTGGTCCCAGCGCTGCTGGTCCCAGACTCACACGCTCTGCACAGCCGCTGCCAGACCCTGCCTGTCTTTCACATAAGCGCTGCCCAAAGATGCCCCTGTGCAGACCTTCAGTGCCAGTGAATCTTTCCAGCACTGTGCAGCCTTGGCTCCCACGGGACCATGTAGTCCAAGCAAATCAGGCAGGCAGCCTAATTCAAAAGCTCAGGTGAGTAAAAGCAGCATTAGCCAGGTCTCTTCTCCCTGGTTAGTTCATGCTCACCATGTCACTGTCCCTCCTTGGATGCCCCTTATGCCAGCAGTTTTAGGCGGGCATGAAGTAGTGACAAGTAGGAGTCCAGACTGTCCCAGCATGCTACAGCCAGGCTAAAGAGAGCAATGCGAGTTAGAGAAGGGATGTGAAGCACCTTGTTCACGATCTCTCTCACAATCAGTCCACAATCTCCTGCCCCAGCCCAGGACAAGGGGGTTCTTCTGACGTGCTCAGTGGTCCTTCATTTCCTACTTCGTTCGTGCTCTGCCTTGCGTCTGCTTCAAACTACACCACTGCTGGCTGTACCCATGTGTCCTTGCAGTGGGATAACCCGAGTGGAACTGTCTTCTGCCTCCTCATGTCTTGATGGTCTCAGGTGACTCACACCCTCCTACCTCTTGGCTGCCACCCCGTATTTGCACTGTCCCATTGCTTGCACCCCTCATTCCTACATGGGTCTCAGGCAGTGCCTGGCAGAAACAGGCATGCAGTTCATCTCCAGTCAAAACCAAGCCTTCCCCACACGTCGCCTGGGGCTCAGGGCAACAACATGTCCTGATGATAGCAACTGGTCCCAGCAGAAAATTCCCAGCTGATGGCAGGGAAGAGAGTGTTTGGCCCCAAAATGGGGGTCATCCTTTTGGACTCCAGGCTCCCTCGTCTCCGTGTCTCTGCCTGCCAGACGGAAGGCACAGAGAGATGTGTCTCTGTCCTGGTGACACTGCGACAGCTGTGTGGCCTTAGCGTGTGGCATCTTTCTGGTGCTGGTGATAGGGGTCTCGCTCTCAGCTTTCCTGCCTGAGTCAGGGCAACATACATGTGCAGTTTGTATCGGTGTCAGACAGCTGGAAGAGTCCTCTGAGAGGGCAGGTGTGACACACACATGCATATGCACAAGTATGCTCACATGTGTGTATATTCACAACAGGACAGAAATACCCTGCTGATCTCTTTTCTCTCATCGCTCCTAACCCCAAGTTCCAGTGCTAGCTGCTATGTACTTTCCCCCTCTCTCCTCAAAAACAAAAGAAAAAAAAAAGAAAAAGAATGAAGGAAAGAAAAAGCACAGGGGAGGAATGAAATATTTGCAAGCTCATTGTTTTAAGCCTCCAACAACTGGATAAAACAAGCCACCAGTGAACAGCTTCTCGTGACTGTGCACAGCGCCCTTGCCAGAAGAGCTGGGCTCTAATGAAAACAGCATGTGGGAGGGGAGGTTGCGCTGAATCAAAGCGGAGTGCAGCAGCGACCTCGGCCCTGCTGTAGCAGAGCTCCGCTGGTATGCACTGCAGTCACTCAAGAGGGCTGGGGAGGAGAGGAGAAGAGCGGTTTATTGCCGAAGCACCTCGTTGTCTTGGCTATCTGTGGGGTGGCTTGTGTGAGAACAATCTGTCTTAGTAGGAGATGCTTAGCAAACGCATTTGGCTTTACTGAGATCTCAGTTTTTCCAGTGCTGCTGGCTATCTTTGCTGAGCCACCCTTGCCTGTTCCTGCAGCTGGGAGAGCAGGGGGCAAACACTCACCCACCAGCCTCAGGGTAATCTTGAAAGGCTTCTGCTCATGTGAGCTCCCTCTCTGGACTGGGATTTTGCAAGTGCACTAGGCTGAGAAGGGCAAAAACAGGGAGAAAAGCCTGCGTGGGGTGGGAGAAAATGGTTATGGTGACCCAGGATATAGCCTTCTCCCTTTGAGACACCTTGGATTGAACCAGTATCCCAGGACAGCATGAGGGGACTCTGGTTGGTCCCTCTAGGGTTTTACTGTGGTATTTGGATGAACCCTGGGAGATGACTCCATGGTTTATGAGCATGGAGCAGTTTCCAAAATACCACAGCTTTGCCAGCCTCTGGCTCCTCATGAACATTCAGGTTCCTTGGACGCCTATGGCCATGATCAACCCTGCTGAAATCTCTTCTTCCACTTATACTAGAAAGTCAAGTTCATTCCCACCAGCTTTGCCTTGTGCTTCTCAGTTCCCCATGGATCCCTTGCACTCACGCAGGGTGGGAGGAAAAAAGGGGATCCCTGCGCACAATTAGTCCAACACTGTCTTCAGAGACCTTTTCGTGCATGTTCCCAGCCCTTTTTTTCTGGCACTTCAGGAAAGACACTCCTCTTGCTCCTCAGCTGGGGAGATGGTGCTCAGGGGCCACCAGGACCCTCCACAGCTGAGAGCAGAGGGTGTTTGTGGAGGCAGCGATATCCCTGGGAGCACCGGAAAGGTTTGTAGGACGTGCCTGGGATGCCTGGGACATGTGGAGCAGCCACGCTGACATTTTGGCAGAGTGCCGCTCAGTAAGACGTGAGGAGAAGCAGGAATCTGTGCCAAGGTCCTATTTTAAAGCAGCCCCCCCCCCCCAACTCTTTGATATGGATAGCACTGGAGATAGGGTTTCGCACGTCTTTATAGCTCACACTTCCACGTGAGAGAAACCTCAGCCTTGCTCAGGCAGGCTGCTATCTGCCTCAGCTTGCTGAGTTGCAAGCAATGGCTGTCCTTCTTTCCCAAGGGCCCCGGCTCCAGCCTCAGCCCCACTCAGAGGGTGATCCTAAATACCTTCCAGCAAGGAGAAAGTGCTTGGCTGTGCAGTTTCTCGGGGCTCTGGTGCTCATTCCTGGCTTTCCTCCTCTTCACACTGCTGGGAAATAGGGAGACACCCCCTCTTCAGACACTTCAGAAACTGCTGCATGAGGGAAAGAAAAATGACTGCGCAGAGCATGGGGCATGAACCCAGGGACCCTAACCATAGTCCACCTGGCCTCACAAGCCCCCTCCGAGGTCAGCACCCTGCTGTCCCATCTCTGCTCTCTCGCTCAACCTCGTTTTGACCAAACGTCCTCTCAGAGCCACCAGCCCTTGGGGAACATGCTGGTGGAGATGCTGAAGGTTTTGGTAACGCAAGTCCCAAGGCAATGGTGGTAATCTGAGCTCTTGTGGCTGCTTCCCTCTGGCCCCCCAGATGCTCTCCCACCCGCTTCCTCCCTTTTTGGTTTCTCCAGTCATGTGGGACCTTTTATTATCCAGGGGGGAAACCCATGCACACATAAGATGCTCTGCTCTGGATGTAGGCTTCCTCCCTGCCCAGAGCCTCGTTGCTAGCACTGTGGGCTCACACCACTAGAGGTCGGCCGGTCCCTACTGATGGGACCGCTGCATGCAGGAGAAGGGAGCAGGAGGCCAAAGATGACTCCAAACAGCTTGGCTGGTGGAGCCTTGTGTGTGTATATGTGACAGACACTTCCTCTCGTATTGACATTTCTCCCGGCCCCGGGCCAGCTTTCCAGGCTTGGTGCTGCTACTCTTATAGATCGGTGTATTTGACACACTAGAAAAAATTCAGGTCTTTAAGGGCAGGGGAGTGCTGGAGTGCCAGCTTTTCCTTGAAAAAAAAAAAAAAAAAGAGTCAAGGAGGCAAGCAGTGCACACAGAGCTCTGGCAGCCTCAGAGGCAGCCCCAGCCATCAGAAAGGTGAAGGGAGTCATGGAGAGGGGTCTCAGCACTGGTTGCACTCCCCCATTGCTCAGTGACCTGCAGGAACTTAGGAGCTGGTCATGCCCTCAGGACCTTTCATTGAGCGTGAAACCCTTATAACCACCAGGTCTGGGTCCCACCCCGTCAGTGCAATTAGGATTAGGAATTCATAGCAGGGGAGCAGCCAGGGGCTTTAATAAAGATCCAGCTCCTCCTTTGCTCAGTTCTGTCCATCTATAGAGCAAGGGAAGAGGCTGGCCTGGCTTACCTGGAGAACGCAGGTTGCAATTAAACTGCATGTATCATTTGGAGTCCTTCTTCACCAAAACTGTGAACAGCAGGTGACGGGTTTGTTGTGAATGTTGCATTAACTGGATAACGAAGGACAGGAGCTTTGGTACATCAGCTACTGCCCCTGAAACCACCTTTCGTGCAGCCTTCCTGTCTGTCTGTCTGGTGCTCGTGTGACCCCAGCTCTTCTTGTTGGTGCTTTATGCAAATAACATGTGAGAGAGGCCCAACACAGCTGCATTGCTCTGTGAGAGCCAGAGACGGAAGTACACTGAGGCAGGAAACACCAGCAATACTGCAAGTGGCTTCTTGGGCCAGGACCCAGCCACCTTCCAAGCTGGTTGCAGATGGGATACTGCCACAGGCAGCCCACACCCACACTGCTCTGCTTACATGGACACCACAACAATCTCTGACCAGTTTTTAAAACCCAAGGACTCTTTCCCCTTTCTAGAACATTTTACCCCCAAATGTCTGCACAGGGGCTTTCCTGTACTGTCTGCCCACAGCTAGACTCAGCTTAGAGAAGTCTGGCTTTACTTTTATTTCTTCACAGGTTGCTTGTTTGCTTGCACGTCTGAGGTTGTATCTATTATAGTCATTGGTTTCTCAGTTGCCTTGCAGGATGCTACACACCCACAGTGTCGATGAACCATGGTTCCATGAAGAGCCCATGGGATGATTTTTCACCACATTTTCAGGTCTCAGGGAGTTGTTGGAAGGGGGATGTAGTTCCCTCATTTACCTGTCTAAGTTTTAGGTCACTGCAGGAGTGAACCACTTGGAGGTTGTGCCTCAGTCCCCTGGGTAGCAGCCAGAACTGATTCCATCCAGATGCTCTCTAAATGGCTTTCAGATGTCTCTCCTTTAGGAGAATGGCTTGGTACCTAACACCCAGTTTGATGCGTGGCTCAGACAGGCTGCTCCCCATCCAGTGCTTCCAAGAACTCAGCGATCCAGTGGCTTCCTCAAGTCGCCAGGCATTCAGTCCTGCCAAGCCTTCTCCGAGGAGATGGTGATGACAGAGTTCACTTTACAGAAGGGGAGAAGCAAGCCTACCTCCAAGCGTTGTCCCTGCCAGCTATGGAGAAGTGGGTGAAAGAAACTGCAAAGTGTTGGAAAATCAGACCTCTGCACTGGTCATGACTGTCCCAGCAGCAGAGGGAACCTTGCTGGATGGAAGTCAGCCTTCTGCTGCTGGACTCAGCTCTTAACTTCAAAATGGGCTGAGCCTTAGCTGGTTTGAACTCAGTATCTCAGTTCTTCCATTTGTTACCTAAAGCAGGCCAATTTTTGTAATTTTTGGAAACTCATTTCATGTAATCATAACTTTATGGTACAAGAAAAAAATACTTTAAATAAATACCGGCGAGTTTTGTGACACAAAAACCAGATACAGTGTACGGAAAATATAACCTCCTTCCATCTGGAAATGGCTTGGGATTGTCTACTTTTTCTTGTAACTCATTTTCTACATGTCTCTGCTCCGAGGGTGATTTACTGCAAACATCTCTGTGTTCCCTTTGCTGTATTGATTCATAAGAAATCCTTTCACAATGAAATCAACTTTTCCATGCACCAAAAAAAAGTCAGATAGAAGATGAAGAATATTATTGTAACAGGAAAATGGTTAGGACAAAGAAAGCTTATAATTTTGTAAACAGAGGTTGGGAGGAGGCTTTTGGGATTGAGTTTCTGGGCAGCGAGTCAGAGGGTTTTTCTTTTCTTATTTTGAAGACTCTACTGGCAATGTCTACAACCCAGAAAGAAATAAATATAAACAATTGTCCCCTCCAACACAGCTTTGATAGCTCAATTAGCAGAATTCAGAATTTGATGAAGGATGTGCCAAGGAACCTAGGCTGTCTTGGAGAAGTGTTATAAACGTAGAGGTCTTGTCCCACCACTCCCAGTTTGCCAGAGAGGACTTAGCCAGATGCTATCTTCTACTTCTGAATGTTTAAGTGACCCAAGCCAAAGGATTTTGTGCCACAGACGTGATGGTTTCACCCATGCTGGGGGGCAAAGAGGAGGTGAGGAGAGCACTGTCCAACTAAAATTAAAGTTTTGAGTTAAAATCCATTGGGAAAAAAGGCAACAATCTCTTTCCCCTCCCATTAGTCACAGTGAATAATGGGGAGAAGGGGGTGATGGTTGTGGAAAGGAATGACATTTGGCTAAGAAAACCAGTTTATGGTATTTGCAAACACTTAGCAAAGCAGGTGATTACTGTTGTTTTGCTTCCTTAAACCATTCTTCTCTTTTGGATAACCCAACATTTTTTTGTGGAACAAACAGAAAAAAATGTGCAGGAAATTGTGAAATTATTTTCTGCTATTTTTGTCCATTTCTACAATTGCCAGCGATGACCAATTTGGTTTCTAAACATTGCCACTCTGCTGGGATAGCTTATTGGGAAGGCATGTGTGGAATGGCTCCTCCCGAGGGAACCGTTCTGCGTTGCCTGTGAATCCTCAGCTTCAACGTGTTTTGGCAACAAGGAACAGGGGGAGAGAGAGAAACTAGCAAGCAACTTCTGGGCAGCTCCATGCAGCTCACCTGGAATTGATTTTCAAGGGACCCATCTTCATCTGATGTAAATCAGCACAGCTCCATGGTCTTTGCTTGGTTGGGTATTTTCCAAAAGTCTTGTATCTGGGCAGACAAAAGGTTTGCGTCTCATAGTTGGTCTTTCTGTCCCAATGTCCTGCCTGTACCCCCTGAGGCTGTGTCCTCCAGGAGGGTTGGAGATGCTTATGAGTTCTGAGCATCTGTTTCAGGTTTCTACACCACTGGAGGAGACAGGTACTTGGCTGGGAGATTTTATTTGTGTGCAGAAAAATGCTGCTTGGGCAGAACCAGGGAAATTCCTTTCTGGGGCACATGGCCCTTCTACGTTCAGTGCCCGTGACACATTTGGAGCTGCTGATCTGGGGATCTGGGGCCTTGTAAACTCCGGCTCTGGTTTCACAGCTTTTGTGAGCTGCCTTGGAAAAGCCTCCAACCCTCTCATCCAGGTTCACCACCTCCTTTCCCAGCTGTAAAAATAACCCAGGGTGGGACAGAGAGCTACACCCTCTCCCCTTCCCGTGGACCTCAGCAGATGTCACGATGGATGGTGAAAGCCAACTCTGTGGAGGTGTCAATGGAATTTGGCTGCAGAAGGAACTTGGTTTATTCTGTCATTCATCAGGGCTGTGATTGCTGCCTGACAACTGGCAAAATCAGCTCATTTCATTCAACCAACAGTGAAACTCTAGATCTTTCCTTGAGCTCTGCTTGGAGGTCTTTCCAACTGTCTGCATGCCCCTGTTCTCCGGCTGGCTCCAGCCACCCAGGGATAGCCAGCAAGTGAGATTTCAAACTGGTGATGAGGTTTAGCTCTGACCTAGGCAGACAGAGGGACAGATAGAGGGCCTTAGACCAGTTCGGCAAAGTTGACAAATCAAATTATTCCTTCTCTTTTGCCTCCTTCTCTGCAGATGATATTTGTTGCTGTCAACTGTGATCCAGAAGGATGTGGGTGTTTCAGGACTGATTAGAGAAAGATTTGGACCAATGGAAGTAAAATTCCCACATCCATGCTTTCTTTAACCATGTGTTTCTGCTGGTACTTGCAGAGCAGCAATGGGGAAGAAAGCATTCACCCCAGGCACTGAGACAGCAGTGATCTCTTGAAATCACTGGTCATCTGGAAACAGGGGACAGAGTTCTCTGCACATTTAGGTTGAGTCTGAAAACAACTGTGCTTTCTCTGAAACCTTCTCTAGTTTCTCCTGTTATTTTTATGACCTTCCCAGATGTGTAAGCAGGAATGTGGAAGAAGAGCATCTCGAGAGTGGGATAAGGGGAACTGGTTCCACATCATGGCATCATTTTATCTTCCTTGGAAGACCCTCTGGGTTAATCTGGGATCTCTCTCTTTCATTTCCAGTGCAGGATCCATGCTCAGGAAGAGGACCTGAACTGTGGTAGGAGCAACAAGTTTCTTCTAGCATGGATCTCATCCTTAGCTGCAGGACGAAACAGTACTTCCCATGGTGACTTGCCAGGACTCTTCGAGATGGCTGTCAGATTCCTCTGCCCTGTGCATCCATCTCAGATCACAGCTGATACATCTGACTTTGGCTTGATGAGACAGCTACAGTGGCAGTGGGCAGTCCAATAGGGAGCTCGGGGAAGCTGCCTACGTCCTGTGCATTGACAGTCTTCATGGCTTTCACCCTCCAGCTCCTTTTCCAGTTGTAGCCCCTGTTCCTGACATGGCCAAGTTTTTACATCCCACCTTAGTCCCAGACAGAGCAGTGAAGCAAAACGCAGTGTTGCAAGGGTTCTCAATTCCTCAGCTCATCCTAGCACCTTATTTCATCTTTCACTTTGTACACCCTTGGAAATGGTGATATTTTGCTTTGTCAGGCCCGGCTGCCTAGCCTGCTTCCCAAAGCTTGTAGTCTCAAGCTCCAAGTTGATGGTTATCCTTCCCACTCTCCTGTCATCACTTGTGATCAACACCTGGGGCTTCTGAGAGAGAGATAAAAATACTATAACGCATATAATTGAGCAGCACCATAATATAGGTATAGGGAAATCCCATGATGCTGCATCTTGAGCCCAGGCTAGTGGTTTGGAAAAGGTTCGTCAGCTTTGGATAGCTTTCAGGGTCTGTTCTGCTAACAAGATCCCTGTTCATGTCGGAAGATGTGTCTCTTGGTCGAAGTGACAGGCAGTGTGGGCTTGTGGTCAGAGCACTTCCTCGTAATTGCCTTGACTCTACCCATGACCCCATCTAGGCCCGAGTTACTCGCTGAACTCTGTATTTCCTGAAGCATCTCCTCGACTCACCTGCTCCCAGCTCTGAGAAATGGGGCTGCTCGAGCGATGTGGTTTCTTCGTCCGCATGGCAAGGCCTGACATGACCTGGCATTTGGCAATGCGGGAGAGGTTTCAGTTGTCCTGTCCATTACAGACACGATGGCTGGGGTGGAGGAAGAAGAGTGCTCCTCTGCTAGCTGGATAGTTCTTCCAGACTTGCTTGTGCACCCTGGTTGTGAAGACTTGCCAAATTTTACTTGCTCATCTGAAACAGTTCCCTTCAGTCCTTTCCCAGGCCTCCCAGTCCTGCTCTCCCCCTGCTTCCCATCCCACCACATGCCTGTTGGTCTCACTGTCTGCACAGATGTTTCCGGACATCTGAGCAAGCAAAACGCAGCCCCCCAGCTGTATTGCAAACAGCTGGTTGGGGGGTGGTGCCTGACGGGGGGATTTCTCTCTGTGTTGAACCACATTTCAAACACAGACCCCTCTCCTGACCTGGGGTAGGACTGAGTGGGGAAAGAAGGGTCAGATATGGGGGATTTTCACAGGTGATGGGTGGGAACCTCCAGGCCCAGGGCACGAAAATACCTCTTCTCATGCGACTGAAAACATCAACCTATATGGCAACAGACCGATGTTCTTGAGCTTCACCCAGGATAGAGTTGAGCAACCGTGAGAGGTTTTGCCAGGGTTTCAGTGGGACCAGGATTTCACTGAGATTGAAAGTCCTCATTCTGCCACCACTGCTTTCTGTTTTGCCCCTCAAATAATTCTGTATCCCCTTCTCTTGAGCACAGTTCCTGCCCTTCAGCTTAGCCTAGGGGCCACTGCAGCGTGTGTTGTGTCATTAAGCTTTAGCAAACTTGTTGACATGTGTCAAATATCTTTTTGGAGATCTCCATTAATTCAGGCCTGACTTTGACTCTAGACACAAACTCCTGCAAACACCTGCAGAAAGTTCTGAAAACATCACATGGAAGGAGGAGCCCCTCACAGGAGGACCTCCTGAACACTGAGACGTGTCCTCAACCCCCATCAAAGCCTTTGAGCATTTCATTAATATAGTGGCAAAGCCAAGAGTTGGATGAATCTACGGGGTCCTCAAGGGGTGAGGATTCAAGCTATTCATGCCAAAGGAATTGGAATTACTTGGACTCTTCATCTGTGCATGGCCAAGCCCAAGTGTGAGCCCTTCAAAGGACAGGTGCTGAGCACAGCCCATTTATCCTGGGTACAGCAGGCTCCAGAGCATAGGGTGCTCTTTGGAGTCAAGTAGTGTAAAGTGCCTGCAAGGGGAAGAAGCTTAGAGTGTTCAAACTGCTGAAGAAAATAATGTCTCCACCACTCTCTTAGGCATTGCTGGAAGCCACACTATAAATTAAGGAAGGATCACTAAATGTACATGGATGGGTGAAGTTAATGAGGTCATGGGTAAAAGCAACCTTTTCAGGGCACAGCATGGTGTAAAGGAGAACTGGCAGTTAAAAAATGATAGAAAGAACAGTGTCAAAGGAGGGACAGAGGGATGGGTGCAAAGAAAGCTGTGGATAGAAGAAAGGAGAGTGAGGGTGGGAACAGCTTTAAGGAAGGGGGAGGATGGCTGGTGAAAGCAGTGGGATGGAGGAATTTGAAGGTAGCAATTGTGTCCAGGGTAGAGGAGCAGTAGATGGAATCTGCACCCTTGCAGCCAGTACCCAAAAATGGAAGCACCTGGGTTGGAAGACCTTCAGTCTCCTCTGGGGATGCTTGAGATAGTAGAGGTGGGACATTATGAGGACCTCTTCGCTTTCAGACCCCATCCCATCCCCACACAGGGCGAAGTGGAACCTGCTGACCCCCAGCTGCAGAGAGGGGCACCCTAGCCAAGGAGCACCCAGGAAGCTGGCAGTGCCATGGCTGGGAAATTGTTTCCCAGGAGCAGATGCCTTTAAAGAACAAGAACCCAACCAATATCCTACGGGTTGGAGGAGGAAAGCAGAGAAGCCCCTTCAGCTGTTGAAATTGCCTTGTCAGCATCCATGAGCAGTTGGCTGGCTTGCTGGCTCTGATAAAAATTGATGGGGACCATGTGGCAGTCAACACGGGAGAGGGTGGGAGGGTGCCAAGTTTTCCTACGTATGTGTGTGTGTATATATATGTGAGTGTGTATTTATTATCCCATCTCTTCTGCAGTTGCCTGTGTGACTTGTGCCAGCAAGCTGTGGAGATGTGGCCTTTCCCTGGAATGAGGAATGCGTCAAGGAAAGTGCAGTTACATATACTTATGAACATATGGAGGCCCTGGACTCATGCCACACGGTTTGCCACTAATTGGAATAGGCTGGCTAACCTCTTATTGTGGCCACCAGGAGCAACCCTGGGGGAGGGATGGCAGAGGGGGAGGGGAACGCAGTGCATGGGCACAGTACATCTTCCAAAGCATGACTGGGAGAAAAAAACACCTCCCCTTTCTCCTCCACCTCTTCCAGGATGGAGAGAGGAAGCTGCGGGGATACAGTGGGTCCAGAAGCAGAATGGGAAAGCTGTGCCCAAAGGGTGAAACATGGATTGGAGGCTGCCCCAAAGTAAGGTCCTTTTGCACCTGGATTAGATCCATGTTCCACCGAGCCCATGTCTGGCCACCTCCCTCAAAGGCGAAGTGCTGCGTGGGCAATAAGAGATGGAAGGAGGTTCACAGTGGGAGGGGAAGGGACAAGAAGAGGGCAAATAGGAGGCAACTTGCAGAAGCAACTTGGGTAGTTCCTGAAAAGGAATGGCATGGGAGAAGAAGAGGGCCAGCAACACCTGGGCTGTTCTATGGGCACAGCAAAAAGCAGTCACAGAGACAGGTAACTTCTGGCTGCTCCTGTACTGCTGAATCTCTGGGGTATGTTCATGTATGGCCAAATGCTTACTGTCCTCCTTGTGCCCACGCAATCTCTGAAGTGAGCTTGGAAGAATAAAGTCTACTTCTAGTATGGGCTCAAAGACATCCTGATGCATCACGGATAGGTTCCACAAGCTGGGTCTAGGCTGAGGGACTTCTACACTTGAGTAGTATAGAAGAAGAGTGCTTGGCTCTTCCTCCAGGTACCCTTCCTTTGGATTCCAGTGCACCTGAGCATCTCTTCATGGCTCATGTACTCAGAGAAATCAAGCTCTCTTGCTGCCTTCTCCTTCCCACAGATGTCCACACGACTCCTGAGTGCTCAGACACATCCAGACTGAGGTGCTCCAGTGGCTGTTAAAGTCACCTGCTTTGTTTCTGGCATGTATTGCAAGAGGAGGCATTTGAAGTGGTGGGAGTTTTGCATGACCTGTCCTTGGGCTATATTGGTGATGTGAAATCTTGGAGTGAAGACAGCCAGAGCGAAACACCTCTGGGTATTTTAACCCAGAGATCTCTGGATTGCCCTGGACCCAGCATCACACGCTGTTCAGCTTTTTCCCAGCTATGGAGTAGAGTACCCCCTTGGACGGCTATTACCATCTCCTGACTGAGGACCTCCCCTGAAGCTGTCTTGCTCCTCAGCCCTCAGAGGTTCAGTCTACATCTCTCAGCCATGTGGAGATTTGGGTATGCCAGAAGGCTGGCTGCCTTCGGGAAAAGTCTTCCAACTTTTGGTGGTATGTCGATCACAGTGAAATACACAGCTCACGTCACCCCTACTTCTTCATAACTATGTTGAGGGATGAATTCCCATCAGTTTCTCTGCTATGTTTCGTTTCCCATCTCTTGTGTTCATTTCAGAAGAATTTCAGGAACAACTGTGGGAAAACATGGGAGGAGGACTATCAGCACCCTTGTGGTTTTGTCAGATCCTTTGCTTCAAAGTAGGGGAGCTCTGATGAATACCTCAGGCCAGTTAAGCCTGGCCAGGTTCAAGGCATCTCCAAACCCAAGTCCAGGATTTTTTTTTCTTTAGAAATGGAATAGAGATAATAAGCTAAAATTGAGACAAGTTCTAAATTACCTGTGCAGTGAGGACATAGCACCTTTGCAAGGAAGCAAAGAAAGATGGTGTGGTTTTCTAAAAAACAAAATTCACAGGAACATAGGGAACTTACATAGGGAATTTCCAGCAATAAAATGGGATGCCACTGTTATTAAGGGAAACTAGACTTTTAAAAACAAATTTTCAGCAAAAAAATGTTTACAAGATGACATCAAGAATATACTGCTCTTGTATCATCAGTTTTTCTAACGGGGACAATCATAAAATGTCCCCCATGTTGTAAATTGTTTGGGTGTAAAGGGAAACAATATGCAATATGCTTTTCTATCTTATTTACAGTTTGTGTAACGAGCTGAATGAGTATTTTCCTTGAGTTGCTCTAGGAATTTGCTTACTGAAAAAGAATAATGTTTGATTTTGATGTATAACATTGTTAGAATGTTTTAATGAAAGTTTAAAGGGTTTTCTAAAACATATGCAGGCTGATCCATTCATCATCAGACACTCAAGATGTGCCCAAAATATCTCAGAGTACGTCATTGCCGATGGTGTGAATCTGTACTTTACAGTTCCTTAACTCCATGTTTCTTGGGCTTCTGAGTCTTGGGTAGATCTCTAACTTTCTGCTTATGTATATCAGCACATGAAGTCAAGTTTGACAGTACCTTTGAACAGAAATGAGCATGTAAATATCATTACAAATATGTGTGTTAGGAGGCAGCTGAAGAGTCCTACGTGGCTATAACCATCCTAATTGAATCTCCATGTCCCAGAGATCTAAAAGATGAGAGACAGCAGCTGGACGATGGGGTAAATAAGGGGGAGGTGACAGAGGATGGGTGACCAATAAATATGATAGGAGATGTGCAATTCCCAGCTGGCTGGGGATAGTAACCCCAACTTGCTGTCTGTTCATAGCTAACCCTACGCTACACTTCATCACCCACAGCACACGTTGCCAGAGTTTCTTTCATCATTGAAATCTTTAGATGATACAAAAAAAAGGAAAGGAAAAAGGAAAAAAAAATCTTCATCTCTCCTTCTCTTTCTGCACATTTGTGCCAGGTTCAGAAGGAGATCAGGGAAGGAAAAGGCTTTTTGCACTTGACATATCTGGGCAAGGAAGCCCAGGATAAAGTAGCAGAGGTAGCATTCCAGACGTTAATACGCGAGGAGTATCGGGTGTGTGATGAGAAGCAGCAGGTGGGACGAAGAGATCAAGTCCTCTGCTGTATATGGCCATGTGCTAACTCTGGTGGGTCTCCTCTTGCATCAGCCTCTGGAGGAAAAACTGGGGAAACCTGTCCTCCAAACCAATGATGTGATCAGTGGAAAGAGGGGTGCTAAGAAGGGGAGACAGAGGATTGTGGCTGTTTTAAAATCAAGGGAAGAGTTTTGTTTGGCATCAGTGCTCTGGCACCTCCCCAGGGATGTAGTGCCAGATGCTACCATGAGAGTTGCGCTTTAGTGTTCCTGTGTTAGCACCAGCTACAGTAATTGACACCATTCTGGTCCCTTGGGTCTTCAGCTTTTGCTCACCTTTGTGTGTTTCCTTCCTCGCCACCCAGAGCACCATTTATACCAACGAGCGCGTGCCGCTGTGTGTGCATGCACGTGTGTGCTTCCTGACAGGATGGCACGGCGGTTCTGCAAATGATGGTCTGCAGCACCCATTTTGAGAGCCCTTTCCAGCCTTATTTAGATTGCTTTTTTTTAAACACTGCTTTTTGTTCCAAAGGAAATTGCACTGAATGTGTAAGTACATGTTTTTTAGGCAAATAGATTCCTTTACATTAGAGTTTGTGGGATGAAAAGCAAACAAAGTTCAAACACAAAAATGAGATGAGTGTGCCCAAATCTGCATCATACTTTTGGGGTTTAAGAATTATACAGATTTTTCCCTTGCTGCTTTCTGAACACGAGCTCCACAAGCCCTACCTGCTTATGACCTTATATGTCCTGCATTGCAACATCTTTTGGGCAGGCATCCATCTCTGTCCTGACATGAACAGACAGATGCATTGCATGTTAAAGGGGACAAGGGCACCCATTTATTCAGAACCTGAAGCCTAAAGATGTCCTAAATCATTCTGTGAACAGAAAAACCAAGGAAGCTTTGTTTCTCATGCGACTTGAAGGTGAGCACCTCTGTGGATTCTCTGAAGCCTTGTAAAGGGTTGAGCTCATGCAGCAGTGGGTGTTTTTATTATACCTACACTTCTTTTTTCTTCCACTGGGCCAATAATTTTCATGAAAGTCATAGAAATTTCCTATTTTGGAGACTTATACTCTTCTGTTATATTTTCTTAAAACTGACCTGTGAGTTAAAAAGCTATTAGGAAGGACCCAGACAAATGTATTGGCAGACTAAAAGACACTGTGATCTCACATGCCTGGTTTCCTAAGTAAACCTGTCTAAAAGCCCCAAGGATCATTAGTACATCATCTGTTACTTCCATCAGCATTTTTTGAATGCAGGACTGTGATTTCTCCCAGAGCAGATGGGACCTGGCATCTCATTAGAAAGATTTCTTTGTAGTGACCTGTGCAATATTCTTTTATCCCAAGGGAAACAGTGAACAGGAAAGGTAGCTCTATTTTCCACACAGCCAGCTACTTTAAACCCAATGATACAGTCAGCTAAGGTGGCTTGCAGAGCCAGCCTACATGAAAACTGCTGCCTACTGCTGCAGCTCACCACAGCTCCTACGGCTTTGTGATAGCTCAGCAGCCACAGGACATGTTTCTTTGACCGTTGTGACACCAGTGAGCCAGCCCTCTGGCTCTCTCTTGTGTCTGGAGATTTCCCCATCAGGCATACTTTGGAGCTCTGTGCATTTCTTTGCGGGAAAAGGCCCAGCAGAAGTAGTTCAGTAAGTGGCAAAGGTAAGGCTGGCTGACAGGTGCCCCCCATAGGGAATTTTAACTGCCTTGGATGCAACTCCAAGAAAAACCATCTCTAACATCTCTGAGACATGTTAGGCTGCATTAACATCTCTTGATCTCTCTCCAAGCAGGGGGTTCACATGGCTCTGGCCTAAAGTAGGCAGCTTTCCACTGATCTCAATAGGAACCAGAGTAGCCCTGTCACATAAAACACACAGGAGGCCCAATGGTGGCAAAAAGTTAAAATGGAAATATTTCCCATGGCTTTTGCTGAGGTTTGAGTTGTGTCGTGGGCAAAGCTTGTTTCTGATTTTCTGATTGTTTTTGTCCCTGCCTGATGACCACATCACATAGCAAAGCCAAATCCTTAGCCCTCTGGCCTGACACTTCTCCTCTTCACCTCTTGTTTCTTCATACACAGATCCCTTCAGTTCCCAGCCAAAGCACACCCTGGTCCAAGCTTGCTCAGGAGGTGCTTTCTGCCAGAAACTTCCCCTGGGAGATTTAAGAAACAAACAAACAAACCAAGCAGCCCTCACAACATCCCGATGACAAACAAACAAGCACCCCCCCCCCCCCCCCCATGTTCCTGAAATGGCATCTGACCCTGCTCTCCAGAGCCCGGGGGCAGGAGGCGTATGTTTGCGATAAACACAGAGCACTTGTGTCAGGGTGAATACTTGGAGCAAACTGCAAATCCCTGACTTTTTCCCAGGGGAGGTAAGAGGAAAACTCCAGCAGAACCTGTTTTGTGGGTCCAGCCCCTCTAAGGCAGAACAGGGTCAGGATGTTGTTCCTACAGTTGCCATTTCCTACTGGACCAGTGCCTGTTTCCCTCACCTCCTTCTCCTTCCTTCTCTGTGAGCAAGCCAAAAGCCATTTCTCCAATGGTGATGGCTCTTTTGGAAACCTGTCTCTCCACCACTTCAGGTGGCATTGACAGGCGGTGTGTCCTGGGGTCATGAGCTCACACGCCGTGACTGCGGGCTACTTGTCTGTTCCTCCTGGTCAGAATTGTCCGTGCTTTATATTGAAAGTGCTGAGAGTCTGCCAAATGGCTCCTCCTCTAAACCTTGCCTCTTGGAAGAAGCCCCATCCTTGGACATGGAAAGATGGTTTGGACGTTCAGAGTGGTCCTGTCTCTGCTTCCCGAGCCCAAGGTCCGTGAACCATGAGGAGTCCCCATTGGTTTGGTCCTGTGTATGCTGGATGGATGAATGAATGTATTATGCCAGAAAAGTGTGGTCCCACAACTTCTGCATGGAGGAGTATGCTAGCTGGATGCTGTGGGGAGGGTCAGACAAGCCAGACTCTAGTGACAAGTCAAGCAAGTGGTTGTCTAAGGCAGGGAGTTGTGCAGAGCAAAAATGCCAGGCTGGCTGTGTCTGGAGAAAGACTGAGGTTTCTGAGCTTGAGGCTTTTCTGCAGCTCATCTCTTCCCAGAAGTGCAGTCACTGCCCCTACCTTCCACCTCCCAGGGCAGCAAGAAAAACAGAGTCATCTCTCTATGGTTTGCCCCCAATTCTGTAACCTGTCTCTGCATGTCTCCACGCAGCAGAAGCAGCCCAGTCCTTGGAGTGGCAACATGCAGCCATGCCCACGCTCCTGAAATGCTTGGAGCCAGCCGTGGGTTCAGAGAAACCAGACAGAAGGACACAGTTGTTCTCACTGTTGTGCTTGAAGGCTAGGAAGACACTGTGGGCAGGAATTCATTCTAGATCAAGTAAGCTGACTCTCTGGAAGATGCAGGCTGATGGAGAAGGGAGAGGAGAAGGTGAAGAGTAAACCTCACCATTTCACCAGCGCTATTAAAGTTCAGTTTCCTGCAGCGGAAGATGCTCCTGGAGAACTCCTCTTGTAAGCACTTCTCAGGTATGCCCAGTCATCCTCTTCACAGCTGGGTATATAGGGAGGCACATACTTTACACATCACTTTCTGAAGTCCAAAAGGCTGCTTCTTGCTTGGGGCGGGGGCAAAGGTGTCTGCTCTTTATGGAAGTGGTGTCATAGTTACAATACGTCTGTCTTTCCATGGTGAGGTAGGAGATGCTCAGGTGCTCAGGGTTTTGTCTATCCAAATGTTAGCCTGAGCTTGGGAAGGGTTAACTTTAGGGGAGGTTAACTTTACTGCAAGCCCTTTCAGGAAAGAAGAGTTCAGGTTAATTTGCTCCTGTGGGAGCCAGCTGAAAGGAATGCCACTTGCCTCTGAAGAGCATGTCTGTTACAGAGGTTTGAGGGGGGTCAGTGAAGCCACTACACGAATTAAAGCAGGTGGCCTTTACTGATGTAACGTGCATAGGTGAAGCCACAGCTATGGATAGCACGCCTTGCGTGTCCCCTTTGCTCTCACGGCCACAAAAGATAATGAGCTCTATTCCAGGCAGCAGCTGAAGTGCTGATGTCAACATAGAGGTGTTACGCCTTAGTTTCAATTATTCTCCTTGTGGAAACTAAGGCACCCATAGAGGGAAGACAATTTCTTCCACCATATCTAGATGGGCTGTGACATTCAGGATGTGTTTGAGCTCTGTGGCTGAGTGTCCTGGGCTGTTTTGATCTGTTACATGTATGTAGGAAAGGCACAGGTAGGGGCCCTCTTGCAGGTCTAGCTGGAGTGCTTGGAGATTATGTTGAGATGAAGGAAATTATTTTGTGAGTTATTCCAGTGCAGACTTGATGCTTTACTGAAATCACTCCTCCTCTCACAACAGCCCTATCTCCAACCTCCCTTGGTACAGAAGCTCTTCTGCTAAGTCCCTCAGTGTGCTGATGGGCATTAATTAGCCTCACCTGGGACCTCTACCCACACCCTGTGTCCACGTCCCAGGAGCTCCATTTCAGCTCAGCCCAGGGCCTTTGTTCCTTTCCTGAGCTATGTTGTAGGTGTGCCTGGCTGCAGCCTTGCCTCTGATCCTGCCTCCTGAACAGACCTTGAACCTATGCTCCAGGTAACTTGTGTCCTGTATATGTCCCTCTGATGTGGCTTGTAGCTTGTTTCCAGCCCTGTCTTTGGCCCTTGTAACCTTTTGATCCTGACCGGGCTCTTCGCATGAACGCCGGACTGGTTCATTGCTTACCTCATCTGGGGTTGTTGTTGGAGCCCATAGTCCCTACGTGGTCCTGCTCCCAGGCGTAGTCCAGAGGACAAACTTCTTTGGGGACACCTCTTGTCAGCGTACACCTTCCTTTGGTGGAAATTCCTTCAGCTGTTCCTATAAAGCCCCTTCATCCTAAACTTTGTGTTTGTTAATTGCAAAGCCTAGTCCTCTTTCTTTATCTTTTTTTTTTTTTGGTGGTGTTGATCCCTTTTATTTTCTACACAGAAAGTCTTTCTGGGCATATTTGGAGGATTTCCTGTGTTGGAATGGGATTTGCTGTAATATTTTTGATAAAAATTTTGATGCCTCTGCATGTAGGCTTTGTATCGACAACGTGGTTGTGTTATTCCCCTGGGGCTGCCTTGGAACAAGGAATCCCTGACAGAGTCTGTGCTTGGTAGCTAGACACCACATGTGAGTCCAACACCTCCAGGAAATGTTGGACTTATCAGGCTAGTGTTTATTGGGGGTGGCTTCTTGTCTTTCATGTTCCTCCTGTGATGCTGATACCTTCCATGCTTTTGCAGTGTGGGCAGTCTGGGGATGCAGCATAGGGCATTGGACTTGGGATCACACTGGGGTGAAAGAGCCTGGAGTCCCTGGTGCAACTGGGGTTGCTAACTGTGTGTGCTTTAGGTGTGCTGTGGGCACTGGGCAAGGCTGAAAGTGGGGATGAGGTAGAAAGATGAGTGGTTTACGTTGGGAGACAGACAAAGAAAGCGAGTGCTGCAACAGAAATACCATGCAGGGATGGATAGAAGGCATGGGGATAAATAAAGGAATAAAGGGGTGCATGGACAGGTGGGTAATGTGGGAAGAGCTGATCACTATCACCTAGAAATCCTACACCTAGACACCCTACGCCTCCCCCAGACCTTGCCCCTTCCAGACTTTGAGTGTCAGCTGATGTTGCCCTTTTAGGGGCAGGCAGGAGATAAGCAGATGTGGAGCACACAGTGGATTTTATAATAACACAGTGGTTATAGACAATTGCCTAATGAGGACCAGATGGTCAGTTTTATTTTAAGTTGCCCTTTAACAACATTCCCATCTAAGCTGTGTTTTTTAAGTAATAGGTTTTTAATGAGATGCCCATAAGATCTTACAACACATCGGGTTTTAATCATGCCGACCTATTTAAATGGCAGTGTATGTCTTTAGCACTCCTTCTATGTTTTTATGGTGTTTAATTCCTTCCCACCACTGTTCCTCACTCCAAACCTCAAATGGGCTGTGTCAAAGGGACTGTTCCTCCCAGCACTGGATCCTGCCCCTGCTGAACTCATCCGTGCCATTCCAGACTGAGACCGAGGACAGACCTCCTTCCAGGAGAGAGGAGGCATCTTCTCCCTCCTCTCTCAGAGGTCAGGGTGCAGCTCTGCTTCACAAAATAAAAGCTCTGATTATAAATGCTGCTCTTGGATGGGGAAGGCAGGGAGCGGTGTGATTTGTGTTGCAAAGATACTGTTCCAAGCAAGCATTTGCTTTGGAACGATGCCTCTAAATCCCCTGGGCAGCACCATGTGGCCATGCCGCAGAGGATGTCTGAGAGCCCAGACGTACAGTGGACATTTCGATGGTGATAAGCCATGAGGAATCTCTGAGAAAATATGCAAACCCCTCGCTGTATTTTCACTTCAGGAGGGGTATGTAACTGCACAGGATGTCAGCAGATCATCCGCACTTCTTAGATGGGGACACTGAGGTGAGCTACCTCCCCAGTGTGTGAGAACAGAACAGAAACCCAGGTTTCTTGCTTCTCTATCCCCTATCTACCAAGTTAGGTCCTGGATAGCACAGGTAGCTCATCTCAGCTCTGGGAGCTGTATTACAGTAACCCCATGTCCGGTTACCCGTTGGACGGACTGTCCTGGTTAGAGCATTGCTCACTTATCTGGGCAGGGAGAGGACAGACGGAGAGAGAATTGGGAACATGGCTTGATGACAATCCTAGGTGAGCAGGGCTGGACCAGAGCGCAGCTCCCTCGCTCCTCGTCTCAGTGTGAGGCCCATGGGCTCCTGCTGTTCACCTTTACGATACGTGGCAGCCCTCCAGCCAGCCAAGCCTTCCATGGCCTTCCCAATAGAGACCAACATCATTTGTGCTTCCCTTTGCCTGTGCTCAGCGCAATAACGGGCTGCTGTAAGAAACCAGTCTGCAGCCAGGCAGAGCAAAAAGCCTGCTGTCAGGACTCAAAATATTAATTTTCTTTTTCGACCAGGCAGTCCTCATGTAATATCTGTGGGGTCCTTTCCTGCTTGTCCCACTCTTAGACATCAGCAAACATTGGACAAAGCAATGCATGACTTTCACCTCTCGCCCATCTGGGGATTTCATTTTGCCTGTTGATGTCAGAGGCTCTGTGAAATTGCAGATGAGATCAAGCTCTGCTTTCCTTCCTGGCGTCTTGGTTGCCCTTTGGCGGAGCTTACACTGAGACCGTGACTGTGTTGGTTAAATGACATCAGCATGTTTCAAAACGTTATTTGTTTTTTGTTTGGTTGGGTTTTTTTTTTTTTTTTTTCCCAGGGTATTTTGCATGTTTACCCAGTCACCTTCCAGCAGCTGCAAACTCAGACACTTTCCACTCATCGGTGGGTGGGGGAGGCATGCTGGTGAATGACATTGAGGTTTGGGGGACATTCAGAGCCTTTCCTGTATTTGAAATAGTTCACTCCAAGTCAGCTCCAGCAAAATACACCTTCCCCTTGAACCAGACTCAGCTCTGTTTGCTCAGCAGTTCTTCTGTATTTAAGAACTCTTGTGGGTAGACACTGGGAGGCACCAAGAAGCCCATCTTGTGTGGGGCATAAAACAAAAGGAGCAGAGAATAGGCTATAAGGGATTATTTACTGGGGAGTTTAAGTCCAAATGTGACCTTGGTCACACTAACAAGCGGCTCAGGTGGACACTGTGTACTCACTTCTCAAGTCTCCATGTATAGCCTAAGTTATTAAGTGCTTTCCCAGAGAAACCTGGAGAAACCCGGGCTTTGCTGATTCAGCTCTGAGCAATGGCCATGGTGGAGCGTGAATAGCAATGGAAGATACAACAATCCAGGCAGGAAGAGCTGGGGTGTGAGTCCAACTAGTAAAGGTCTGCTTAACACCAGCCTTGACTACCCTGGGCTGGGCTTGACAGCAGTACGTGTATATAAAAGGTTTCAGTGGTTTTGGGGGAGATACCAGCTTTTGCATTTTATCTATTTTAAAGGAGGCCATGAGCACATTAAAACACAGATCTTTTGAGAGCTCTCCTAGCATCTCTCCTCACGCCAAACTTATGGGCAAGACATTTCACCTGGTCCTCACAGTAGGAAGGGAGTCTGGAGTCACCAATGCTGCTCAGTTTTAGCCTGGCAAGTAGGATAAACTCCCTAGATCTTCCCAGATAACCTCTGGAAGAATAGACTAGACAGTGTGTCTGGCAGATCAGTCCTTGATGGCTAATGGTTTTTGTCTTTCCAAGGCTCCCAGTTGAAGCCTCTGTCCTCAGCCTCAATTCCAGTGACATTTGTTTGAGGAAACAGGAGAGAAGAAAAGCTCCAAGCTCTGAATCTTCTCACAGCTCTTTGGTGAAGCAGGAGCAAGAAATGGTCTTCTCCATCCTAGAGAGGCCAACAGATGCCTGCAACCCCAGGCAAGTGCTGATGGGATTCAGCCAGGTTGCAGAGTTGTCCCGGGGAAAGAGAAGGAAAAGGAAATATTGACAGTGATGGAAAACTGCTAGTGTGGGGAGGAAAAGTGGCTGCAGACGGATGCTTGTTCTTGAATCGCTTCGTCAGCAAGATGGTGAGCGGTGCCCCCTGCTCCTTGCTGAGAGACGTGCTCAGCCCAGAGGGGCTGCTTGCCCCAGAGCAAATAGCAGTGCCTCCCTCTTCCTTCACAGCCTCCGCTTTGGAGGTTTGCTGACTTCTGCAGCCCGGTCTTTGGTTAGCTAAGCAATATCTGTGTGAAGTGGAAAGTGTGTGTGAGCACAGGGGCTGGGGCACAGAGCCACAGCTGGGCTTAGGGCCCTGAAGCCATGTTGCCTGAGCCGGCAGTCGCTCTGTGGGTTCAGGGAGCTTTCCTTGGAGCTGTAGCAGCCTTGCAGGGAAAACAATGGTAGTTGGAGGGAGCACCGCGTGTGTGTTTGGCACAGAGCTAACACCCCCTTCTCCTCTTCCCGCCCACCCCCCAGTGATGGGGCATGTTTCCTGCAGACACATGGATTCAGTAATTTGTGGTGAGCTCCACTGCCTGATAGCGGATGGAGGAGCCTCAGCACAGCTGGGAATGAGGCAGACACGCGAGAAAGTGGCAGCTAGGGAGACGGAGTTTGGCTGGCAGAGGCAGAAGTGGGAAAACATTGGGATGCCATCCCACGGGGGGTACCCCTTGCCAGGAATCTGGCTTCTCTGAGCTATGGAGAGCCGCTTCATGCCCACAGCACCCACTCCTGGTGTGGTGCCGGAAAAAGGGCTGGGTTGCTCAGCTTTGCACTCCTATGATGGTGCGAGACAGCGCTGATGGGCTCAGCCCCTTCCCTGAAGCCAAGACCTGTTCATCTAGCTTCTTGCTGCTGCAAGAGGCGGTAGTAGCTTGAGAAACTTGGTCTCGGCTGCCGATTCTGTTTCGGCACATCAGTAATGTCCCCAAGGCAAACAAAAGCGCCTGAAACAGTCTTGCAAAATGAAGGAGGCTGTAACAAATCTAGTGGTGTCAATCCCAGTGTTGCCAGGACCTGCGCATTGCAGCTGCAGGAGCAATAGGATTCAGAGGGCTCTGCTGGAGAAATGGGCCATGGAGGGGCTGGCAAGGAATAATTGCTAACAGTACAGGACCTCTGGCCGAGTGACTCTGAGTCCAGCCGTGACATAGATCCATGCGGCAGCTTGTTGTTTTCTCCTTCCTTGATGATGGAAACATTGCACCATCATATCTTCCTTGTGGGAAGAGAGGGGAACCGGCTTTCCATCAGAGAGACTGAGACCACCAGACACAGCCCCAGGCTACAAGCACATTAAACCAGTGTGGGAGAGAGATTACTATGAACCGTTTCCTAAGGGCCAGGTCAGAAATCTCAGTGGATAGTCTTTATTCCCCTTGTCCAGGGACTTGCACTAGAAACAAACCCCAGAGCAGAGCACCCGTTTTCACCCTGCGCTTTGAAATGCCTTTGATTCTGCTCTGCTGGAGATGACCTCCCCTCAAAGAGTGAGGCCACCCAAATGCAGCCACCAGCTTTTGCCACGCTCTTTGTAAGGAGGCGTAGCTGGCTCTTCCTGTCCTCTGTGGGAAGGGACAACCCTAGCAGGCGCTACTCAAGGTGATGTCTTGCAGGCTGTGACTGCTTTGGCACTGAGTTCAAGTCCTGCCTGTGGCTGCTGACAAGGTTCTGCCAGCTGTTTTCCTCCAGCAAAGTCTTCTTGTGTTCCAATGGGTGGCCCAGAGGCATCTCCAAACCCAACAGTGTCTGGGCTCAGAGGAGTGCAGCACTTTGGATGCTGTGGGGAGCATGGATTCATTTTGGCTTGTTGCATACTAGCTCTTGCTACCCTTTGATCAAGGCTGTGACCCTTGGGCAGCCTGGCCTTAGAGCCTAAACGTAATAAATGATGGTGCACCTGTATGTGGATTGGTATGGCTGAGTTCATCTCTCACCCTCCTGTGCAGCGGGATCCCTAATACAGGCTGTATCCTCTCTCTGGATGCTTCTTTTCACAAATCTGGCAGTATTTTCCTATCTTTGAGTTCTCTTCCCTTTGAGCAAACTCAGTGGAAAGGGTCTACAGGTTCCAGAGCTGCTAAGGCGGGGGGACGGATGGAGAGAGTGTGACATGCAGGCAGTGAGACTGCATAAGCCCATTCATTTAGGGAACCATGTTAAATATAAAAGGCACTTTGTAAAATAGGAGGGACTGGAAGGTGGGGTTCGTAGGCAGCCTGGCAGCCATCTGGGTCCTTGATTGCTTGGTTTCAGAAGTACAAAGCAAAGTTGTCAGCAAACAATAGACTACGAGCCCTTGCCACCCACCCCTCTGTTTATCCTGAGAACAGGGATGTGGAAACTTTCCCTTTCTGTCATTGTTTCAATGGAAACGCTAAGCCCCCTTCAGCCTTCATCAGAAAGGATACATCATGCATGTAATTAAACCTCCACACAAAAGCTTTTTCCTTTCCTAGCCAAAGCTTTTCCACACAGCTTGACTTGACTAGAAGGAGGCTTTCTGCCCTGTCTCTGTAGCCCTTGGGCTGAGCCACTTGAGGGCAGGTTGAGTATCTTCCCATGCAGGGTTCTTTTTTTGCTGTTTGGGTATGCTCTGGTGCTACTGCTGCTTCCCATGCTCTGCCTCATCCCGATTCCTTCTAAGAGGTTGTTCTGCTCTGTGTTGGAAGAGGACAGGGCAGGGCAGGACGATGGGTACTTGACCACCTGTAGAGCTCTGTCTCACAGCTGTCTCACTGTGGTTTCTCAGAAGGCGTAGGTTCCTGCTGAAACTTGTCCCATGGCTGAGGTTCTTCAAAGGACATGTGGTGTCTCATGTAGATGCTCTGATGGCTAATTAGGGTTGAACTTCCCTCAGCCACATTTCCCTTCTAAGAGTAGGATTCAGTTCAAGATAAACACTCTCAAATGTCAGTGTCTAGATATGACTCTGAGCTCCCATTATGGAAGCTGGTTGAAAGTAACCAACTGGGTTAAAAATTATCTGTGGCGTGCAAACATGCATGACACCAGTCATGTTTCTTAGGAAGTCAAGGCAACAGGAGGTGGCAGACAAAGAAAACAGGCAAGTCCTGGCTACGTTCTGTGGCTGCATGGCACAAAGTGAGTGTCATTCTCTGATGAGATGCCTGTACAGCCCTCCTGTGGGCTTGGAGATGATGTGCTCTGTGTCCAAGCAGAGCAAAGCCATGGAGATTTTTGTTTACTCTGTGTCCACAGGGACACATGGGATGCTCTGGTTCCCACCTCAGTGATTACGCAAGGGGTTTGGCTGGTGCAGCTAGTCATGACAGCTAGGGCTGTCTTTGCATTGCATGCAGGACAGAGAGCAGACACTAGAAACTTTCAGGAACGCGGTGGCTTGCAACACGGTGAAGTGCAGATGTGCGTGTTCGTCATGTCAACTGAGGGGGCTTGCAAATACACTGCAGCACGTCCCTATTCGTAACCTCAAGTCTGTCTGTGATTGTGGATCAGCTGATGCTTGTGTTATGTGGCCACTGGGACGGAGTGTGCTTGGGAGATGCAGCTAACAAATATTCAGTACATAAGGAGGACTGGAGTTTGTACTGACAAGCTTGGCAGGTTCTTGAGACAGGTTTTGACTATACACGTATAAACAGGAAGACATAAAGTCTTCTGGCTCCAGAACTGGTCTGGGGATGCTCTGGAGAGCTGGGTTGTGTTCTTGGTCTGGCTGTTCGTCCTGTCTCATCAGAGACACTTCTTTTTAAAACATGCCTTGCCTCAGTTTCCCCTGGCCTACTGTCACAGTCAAATCACAACCATATTGACAGCCTCCCTCACCGGCAGTGATGATCAAGATAGCTGGTGGTGTGCTGGCAGGCATCTCTGTGGCATTCACACCAGATGGCCTCTGTCTGTGTCCTTAGCTCAGCATACATTTTAGATGGAAATGGGCAACACGTTATTCTCAGAGGGAATTCTGGACCCCTTCCAGGCGTAGCTGAAAGCCATTCCCCAAGCTCTTGCAGAACACTGCACATGCCAAGGGCTAGCTGGCTGGCTCTCATCGCTCCTCAGATGCTCTGACTCTGTTCCTGGGCCTCATCTGATCACGTGTGCTTCCTGTGCCTTTGCTGGGATCCTATCCAGGACTAGATGACTGCAAGATCACAAGGACGTTGATAGGAAACCTTGACATGGGTCTGGAGAGTGCCAGCCTTAGTTTTGAATGGGGCTTAAGTCTCTAGATGGAGGAAGGCGCAGTTGGGTCAGAATCTGTCCCCTCCGAGAGGCTCCCATGCTTGGAGCAAAGGTGAACTAGAGATCATTCATTTAATTCAACCCAACACTCATGCTGCAAGTTCAGCAGTGTGGCAGGATAAACACTGGGTCAGAAACATTTGGAGCCATGCAAGGAAAGAGGAAAGTAATGAGATCTCAGGCATCAGCGGAGGGATCATCCTGGGAGCCAGGAAGGAATTAGCCCCTTCCTCCACTCCTTTCAGCCACACAAAATTGACCAGGTGCATTGTGGCAGTTTATTGCTTTCCTCTGAGGCATTAAGTTTTGGCTGCCATCAGAGAAAGGATATCAGCACACTGGTTTGGGATGGAACTCTCCATTCCTGTGAGTGCAAGCACCAATATTTCATTGAATAAGAATGTCCTGGGGCCAGAAAAGCTTTTGCCTCAATGAATTTGCTTTTCCCAGGAAAGGTCAGTCTGAGGGGAACATCCATTTCCACCCCATCACTTTCTACCTGCCTTGCTGCTGGATGAGTGGTTGTAGAGCACAGGGACAAGCAATCCCAAACCTCAGTCCTCGTCCGATCCTAGTTAGCCACCTTGGCTATGAAACTGATCCCCCTTGGCTCCTGCCAGGACCTCTATAGACAGAGTTAAGCTCAGTTGCCAAAGATCCCAATGCTTTGAAATACCTCTATTGTAATGAAAAATGTCTGTGCTTATCTTGTGGGTTCAGGGTTCAGGCCTATGAGAAGTTCAGGACATAAGGGAAACCACTGACTGGGTTTCCCATTCCACTTTTCTCACTTTCTTTGGCTGTTTGACCTTCTTGGAGTTTGTTTGTTTGTTTTCTTCTGTTCTGTGAATCAGATTCAGACTTGGTGTGACTGTGTAGGAGCTGATGGAGTTACTCCCAGGCTGAACGTTTATTTCTTTAGTCTTATGTGAAGAAAGCACTTCATGTGCCCCTAAATCGAGGCTTTGTATCTCTTTCTCATGTGTTTTAGTTCAGCCCTTTTAAAACAAAAAAAAAACTTTGCTGGGAAAATGCAAGATGAGTCAGATGAGTGCTCCGATGATTCCTTTTCACTGCAAAATTCATGGGTGCTGACTTTTCCCCCCAGTTGCGTGTTTACCCTGTGAAGCTGCAGATTGAGTTGGTTTACTCACTGAATAGTCATATTGCCTCAGTTAAGAAAGAAAAGAGCAAACGCTAGAAATCAGATTCTGCAAGTGGCTCATGTTCAACCCTCAACCTCTGCAGCCAGCTGACCCATTGAAGTGAGACAGCACTAGAGAAGAGCTCAGGTCCTACCCCTACAAAGCAAAGGGGCTAACTGTTTCCTATCGCTCCTTCTTTTAATTAAAAAGCAAGGCCCAAACCCCTGTTTCAGTGGGACCAGAAATAAAAATGCCTCTTGAAAGTGATGGAAATGTTATTCTGTACAGCCTGTAATCAACAGCGTGGGAGCGGGGAGTGATGGTGACATGAAGTAGGCTTGTCCTCTGTTACCTCCCAGGCGTCACTGCACCAGAGATTTTGGCATAGCAAGTCTGAGAATGACGTGCTCCCTGGGTCTGGTCCCACTTAGCCTGGACACCCCCCTCATCCAAAATGTTGGCCATTGGTAGACTGGGCATGAAATATAGCAGACCCCCAGACCCACTTCCTTCAATGCCTGCTGGGCTGGGCGGGCATCGCTCTTCCTGCTGGCCATGCCAGCAGTCAGTAAAACCCCTGTCTGGACTGTGTCATGCTAAGGTACCACGAGGACATAACTAGAGAAGTACTTGGGACACAGAGATCAGCTGCAGTGTGAGGTTCCTGCCTAGACCTGGCTCATGGCTCCTTGGCTCCTTGGGCAGAAACTCTCTCCTGTTATAGGAAGGCACGGTGCCCTACTGCAGCAGGGATCTAATGAATTACGTATCACTAATGACTGGCAATAAACAGGTTAAAAGTCAAAGTGCCAGCACAGCCTTCACTGTGCCTCCCTCTGAGTTCACAAGCTGGTGGAGTGCAATATGTATAGACTGTATCACAGCATAGCATCATGTCACACAATCTTAGAGCAAAGGAAGGTAAAAAGGGAAAAAAAAAAAAAGGTGGGTAATGATGGAGAGTAGAGGGCTGAAAGGGAGAAGGGAGAGAGTAGGCATGAAAGAGAGCAAAAGCTGAGTTTGGAGGAAGAAGAGTTGGCTTGCCAGGTAAGGGGTTTTTTTTCCCCTCCAAGTGCTCCCCAGCTCTAATTTATACAATATAAATAATTAAAAGCTGTGCAGGCCCAGTGCTAATCCTTGTGGTATTCCACAAGTAACTTCCTTCCCGCTTAGAAAGGATCCCATTGAGAATTATCCGATGGTTCTTGCCCTGCAGCCAATTTTCCGCTCCCGTCCACGAGTCAGCAAGTGGAGTCTGAGCTCTCCTTTTCCTTGGTTCAGCCCTTCTCAAAATGCATGGCAGAAAAATCCCATTATGTGAGGTCCACTTCCTCTCGTCCTCGAGCTATCTGTGCTAAAATCTCACAGCAGACCTAGAGGAAAGAGGAGGAGGTCTTGTGGAAAAGCTGTGATTTCTGAAGCCAGATTCAACCACACCACATCCATTTGGTCACATAAATCAGTTCTACAACAGTCCTGCCATACCACCGCAGCTGAAGTTTGACAAACTAAATTGATATGGTATTGTGGTATTCTCCCAGAACCAGAGGGCACTAATAGAGGATAGTTTAACCTGTTCAAATGCATTCTGTGGGAGCAGCAGTAATAGGATGGAGACCCTAGAATAAAAAAGAGGTGGTTCTTCCTTCCTTTCCCTGCACTAAATTGAATGGATCTGCCTTGCTGTCACCAGGAATATGGGCTTAGAAGAAATTACAGAGACATGGTAAAACTCAGCGGCACGTATCCTGTACATAAGATGGACGATTTCTCTGGTGCTTTGGGCAAGACTGAATACTTCTGGCCTGAAAAAAATTGGGATGTAACTCCAAAAAAGGCTGTGTAGCTGCAATCCCTGCTCCTCAGCACTGGGGGACAGATCAGTTCTAGGCAATCTTGCCCAGAGAGGGAGCCAAGCCTCAAAGGCTATCAGCCATGTGTTGCTGGAAAGGCACAGATCTCGTATAGATGCTAACCTTTTGCAATGAGAGGAGGGAGGAAATAAAAGCATATTTAGGGAGATGGGCTGTAAAAGCTGAAGGAGGCTTTTTCAAGCAAGAAATTACCTGACTGTGAGCAAAGGTGGAAGATTATCATACATTCAGAAATTCGGGATCCTTGCAGAACTACTATGCTCAGGCTTCCTAAGAGAAAGGGAGTTAATGCCTAGTCACTGAGTTAGAGGTTAGGACTCAAGAATTTGATATGACCTGGCTCAACTGCAAGAATTGTTTTCAACAGCAAGTTTGAAAACCAAATATCACTTCAACAGCCAGTTCTACAGGACTGCACCGACCAGCATTGTGCTGCTTGTATTACCCTTTACCCTTACTGATTTCATTACGTTTCCAAAGCAGAAAAGCCCAGGAGCTTGGTTTTCCATCTAGGCGAACAGGCTGTTGTGGTGTCCCAACAGGTACGAACAATGAAACACATACTACCTACAGACCCTGGATAAGACAGCGGTAGTCTCTGTATCAGGGCTTATCCGACCTCAGACAGATGGTCAGGCCACCACATCATCCCTGCAGATGTGGTAGGTATTTGGGAGAGGGGTGTGAATATTTGAATTTCTTGCCCAGTGTGAAGGATACATGTGTGATTTAAAGGGAACCACGGGTGCGGGTTTTGCAAAGTGGTATTTGAGACGCTATTGTTTGATGCCACCAACAACAGATCATGATCTGCTGGTCCGGCTTTGCCCTTGGCATTCCCTGCCCTTTAGATGCTTGGCAAAGCCAATATAAGCGGAAGGCAAGATCTTCCAAGCGAGGATTCAGTAAGGACAGCAGTGAGGCGGCTGTGAATTGAAACACACCAGTGTTTCTGCAGTGAGGACAATACAACTGCTCCCATAAAAACCCAGGAGGTGTACTGTTGCTGCGTGCTCTGGCCAGACGCTGCTAATGAATCATCCAGCTCCTGGATCACTCCCATGAAGGGGACGGAAAATGGATCCACTCCAGAGAGATCTTGGGAGTTCATTGCAATGTGATAACCCTGTTTACTACTTTAAGAGCTCCAGAAATTCGGGAGGTGCTGGCAGAACATCTGCTTATGGCAGGATCTTGCCAGCCACTCTTTGGAGATACTAGCTCTGTGCTTCATTTGTCCATTTGAGATGCCTCAGAAACAGCGCATAGTTATATCCTAAGGAAGCCTAAATGGGTCTAGGAAGAAGTAACTCTGCTTCACTTCCCAATGGAAACTGAAAGCTCTGCTAAACTTTCAAGAAGTTTTAGCTCAATTAATTATCCCATGGCAGACCAGCTGGGAGCCAGGGGTCATACTGCCATTATGGTTCCCCCTTTTTTTTTTTTTTTTTTTTTTCCTTGCTGATCCACCCACAGAAACTCTGAAATGACTGGAGAAAACATATCTGTGGAAGGTTCCTGATCAAACCTGAAAAACCTTCCCAAGCATGTGTAAGAAGCTGCTGGTGCACATTTTCTGCAGGAAACACACATGGAGAGGAGCTGAATAGGGGTGAAAATAACCCTGGGATTAACCAACAGAAGATAATATAGATGCCCTGGGAATAAATTAAAACCTTGGTTGCACAGTTATTGTTTTACAGCTACCCAAGGGCAGGTGACCACCCCACCATGCTGGGCAGCCCCCTGCACAGATGTCTCTGCACACTAGGCTGGGGAAAATGCCTTTCTGGGGCCTTGGGTCTACTTTCAGGTTCCTTCTTTGCTGCAGACATCCTGCAGGTCCTCCAGCTCCTCTTCCGAGTCTGTATGGATACTAAAATGGGCTGGGGAATGGACTCGAGCCCTGCAGCTGAATGGCGTTTGTGCAGCTTTTCCCTCCAGAGAAGAGGGGCCATATCCAGTCTTCCTCCTGGGAATACTCCTGGTCTGCGGCTGACACTGTCTGGGTGGGTGTCCGTGCTGGGAGCTGTGCCCCGTGGGGTTACCTGTGCAGTCTCTGACCTGCTCCAGCTGGATCCAGCGACTGCCGGCAGCACCACCTAGGAGCCTTGCTCTGGTCTCGCGCAGGGCTGGCCAGCTGCCTGCACAGTGCTGTTGTGGTGAAAACCTCTTTCTAAGTTCCCAGCCTTTAATTTGCGACTAGGAGTTGAGAGGTACAGGCAGGACCCTGACGAGGGGCCATCCTGAAGATGGTCTCATGAGCTGCGTTGCCTGCTGCAGCCACACAGTGACCAGAGAGAGACATTAGCCTGCTTCCAGGGAGAGGCTGGTGCAGAAGCAGAGCTGGGACCAGAAAGGGAGCTGCCTTGTTGCCCTCGCCCTGCTCTTGACCATTGCTCATTCCCCAGGGATCGTGGGGACAGGCTGTGCCCACAAAAGGAAGAGAGCTGCAAAAGAGGCATCATCCTCCATGCCCTGAGGACTAGAGCTGCAAGGAAGCCCCTGGAGGAGCAGGGAGATCCTGGTGCTACGGTGGTGGGGAACGGCAAGGGCTGGTTCTGGCCTCGTGAACCGGCCTCGTGTCCTGTAAGCCCCAAGCCAGAAGGGATGCCATGCTCCACCAATAATGCCTGTGTCCTTGCCCTGCTGCCAACAGCTGAGGTCCTCTGTGCTCCCAAGCCACCGAGGATCTGGACTCCCGTCAGCCACAGCTGCAAAGCCAACCTGACGCCTGCGGGCAGTTTTTCTCTCTCGGGGAACTGCGAGCTGGAGGCAGGGCCCCCGCAGGCAAGTTTCGCAAAACTCAGGGTGACACAGCCCGGCGCGTGCTCCTCCCTGCCCTGCCGCCCGGGAACGGGATGCTGGAAGCTGTGGGGCTCCGCGGCTGTTTCGGGGAGCTAACGTATCATTTAAGGTCAGCCCTGGTGCCATTTGGAGAGGAGCTCGTATTTCCTTAACTGAAACAGCAAGTTCTGAATGTAATTACAGGATTAAAGGCATGTTCTGGGGCTGAACACATGATTTATAAGCAAAGGTTACGCTTTCAGTCTGTTTACAAGGCACTCTTGGCCCTGCTTAACCCTTTCTTTGCTGACGACAAACGGTGATTGTGTTACTCCTGTTAGGGTGCTCAAGCACAACATCCTCTAACGTAACAACGCTCATCCTCTCTCGATGGCGTAGAGGGGTGGTCCCCAATGGAGACAGATCAGGGAGCTGTTGGATACTTTCATCCCACAGAGGCGGGAAGTGACTGTTCTGACTTTCTCCCTTTACCTGTCATAACTTCCTAGCTAACTAAAAAGCCAAAGCTGTAACCCCAGCAGAAAGTCCCCAAACAGACTAAGTTTTAGCTGATGGTCATTTTTCTAGTTGAAAATCTCTATGGCATTCCTCAGTTCTTCCCAAAGGCTTTCTGCGTGGTGGTCCCTGAGCAGTAAGGTTGGAAAGGACAATTATGAAGATGAAGCCTGACATGTAGCAGATGAGCCAAACCCTGGAGAATTTTCTCTGACGATTCTTCTATTGAATCCACCAGTTTGAGGTGAAGCCAAAGCCTACCGTGCAGAAAGGCAGCCACAAACAACTGCAGGCCAACAATTCTAGGAAGCTAACTTCATTGTCATGACTATCTCTCTTCACTGACTGCATAGGGATCCAAGGATGTCATAGCTCTGGAGAAAAAAAGACCAGAATTTCTTGCTTTTTTTTGAGTGTATAACATGCACAATGATTAAATGAGGCATCAAGAGCAGGTCATCTGAATATGGGCCCAGTCTTGCTCTGAAGACTTCAAAGGATGGAAAATCTGCTGCAGTCCCAATGAAGTTATTCCAAAAGTGAGGGTACAGTACTCAAAATTTGCATTTTATATCCAGAAAGGTGTCAAATTCAATTTCCTGCTGTTGGCTCTAAGGATGACAGTCCCACTTTGCTGCTTACCATAGCATTTCTTTAAGAGCTCTGGTGGATTCAGAGCTATCCACAGCCTATATCGCTGCTATTTGAGATGGAGCTGCACTTGTTGAAGACCTATGGGTTACATTTTTCCAAGCATGTACACAGACTAGAACCGATGTTGTTCTTTTTGTCGAGTTTGTAATTTGCTATTTCAAGCTGGTATGAGATACCAAAGTAACTCAAGTATTTTGCTGCAGGCCCAGGGCTGTGAGTTCAAATTTTCTTTCACACTTATGGCAAAGGCTGCCTGCCAAACTGTGAGTAAAAAGGTACCTTGTTGCTCTGACTGGGCAGGTAGGAAGTGGTGGGGATGATGTGTCTCATGTGAAATTGGGCATGCATGGTGTGGAGTGCTCTATGGGCATAGTCCTGCCCATAAAGGGATTATAAATTTAATAGGCAAAGAAGGTCTGAAAAGAAATATTATCTACAGTTTACAAGTGGAAATGGGATTTATTTACATACCCCAAAATGGTTTGTGGCCCAGTGAGGAACGGACCCGCTAAACCTCAGTCTTGTGTCACCAGAACTAGGTGACCCATGATCCAGAACTGTAGCACATGGTGTGCATAGACAGATAATGAAACGTTCCTGCAGGAAGGTCCTGGCTAGGCCAGGTAGGCTGGGCACCAGATGGCAAGCGAAGAATAGCTATGCCAGGTTTGTCCCAAAGCAATTTTCTTCTTTCTTCTTTCCCTCCCTTGAAGATGGACTTGCCAGTTCTACATCACACTTCTGGAGCTGCCTCTAGCCTCAGGGAAGAAACATCCCTGCCCTTGCTCTGGCTTCCTCTGCAGTCTTTGGGGAATGGGGACAATGTGAGATTGTGTGTAAGCAATAACCCAAGAAGCAAAAAGGAGAGGAGAGATGCAGGCCTGGGAATTCATGTGACCACTGGGCCAAATTGACGTCATGCTCCAAATGTGAGAATTTTTGTGAGGAATCAATGCCTCGAGCAGTTTATGGTCTGCTTAATGTGTGTTATTTTCCTTGTGTCCTTACAAATGGAAAGGATTTATGGAGCTGGGAAGCCTTGACATTTTTATCCAAGATAAAGAACATTGTCAACACGAGAGAGAGGGCTGTATCTCAGGTTCACTTGCTCTGTTTAGATTGTTTAAGGTTGGCTAACAGGCAATCCAAAAGTTGGATGCAGACCCTGGTATCCAGCTCACAGGTAGACCTACCATCCTGGGTATATGTTTGTTGTGGGAACAATGCAGACCCAGGTTAGGTCTGGTAGGGTTTATTAGGAAAGTTGCAGCATTAAGCTGCATCTGCCTGGTCCCTGAACACCTGGCTGGGAATATAAGAGTTTCTCAAGAATTTAGAAGTTATCCATTCTTGGCTTAAGCTGTGGCATTGCTCAGCTATTTTTGTTGGCTTGGCAAGTCTCCATCTAGCCACCCATATATTTTCTTTCTATAGTACCAATGCCCCTAGTAACCTAGAGCACCAGGTTGCGATCTGGAAGACCTAGACTTCTAGGGAACGATGAAGCAGAGGAGGTGAAAAACCCTATCATTTGTGTGCCAGGGCGATGTTGTCATTACCACAAGTTTGCCGTGATGTGTCCATCTGGCTCAACCCCTTGGCTGCTAATAACCAGCTGAACAGTGATAGCTGGTTGCACGTGGAAGTGGGTTTTAACAGGGCCACATGCATATATCTATGCACATATTATCTACGAACAAAAAGGAAAGGCCAATTGGAAAAAAGGAAAAGCTGTTCTCCCAAAGATGGTGACTATGCAAAAGACACAGGGTTTATGGTGAATGTCCAGCTGAATACACATTCCTAGTGCAATGATGTGGTTAGAAGAGCTGACACAATCCTTTGAGTAACAGAGACATGAAAGAACTCTGCTGGTATTACACCAAATAAAATGAATAGAGTGCTCTGCTTACAAACTCAAGATCAGGAGATCAGAAATACCTGGAAATAGGCTTCCTGTGCAACATTCATTTGGACATGGTGGCATATATTTTTTCTTTGTTTTCTGTGAGGTCCCTGAATGAGTTGGTGCACAGTGGACATTGCTCACTGGTGTACATTTGATGCCCACCTCCCCTTGAGTTCAGCTGCAGAGTGAGTGGTTGGCATTGCACTAACCCAACAAGTGAGTGTTTCCAAGGGATTGTCAGGAACCAAAGAGAACACATCGTGACTGCTGGTGAAAACTCTTTTCGATGGACTTGCCCAGCTTTCCTATCCAGGGTAGCACTCATTTCAACTTCCAATTGCACCTCTCTTACTCCATGCCATTGACAACGTGATGGCATGCAGGGCTGATACGTTCCTTCTCTGAACATGCAAATGAAATGGGATGGTTGCATTTTTTAGTGGTGTGAGAAGAATCTTTGTACAGGATGGAGGAACCCGGACTCCTTGGGTTTCTTGTATCTGAGAAAGGAAGCTGACTACCTGGAAGGTGAAAGCAACTGCAGCTTTCCAGGCTTCCTTGGGCCCTGCCAGCATGCATGGAACAGAGGTGCAGAGTGATTATCTCTTGGGTAGCAGTGAGAGCCCTTTCTACGCCATGGGGACAAGCCCCAGCATCACTTCAGTCTTTCTGGCAGGGATGTTTTGGAAGCCTGCTCTGCCTGCAGGGTCCTGGTATGCTGGGGAGCTTGCAGGCCCTCGGGTGGGGCAGTTGCTGTGATTGCAGGAGGGGCAGAGGAATGATCCTGTGGCTCAGCCGTTAGTCTGGGTCTTGGGAGCTGTGGGTTTATTTCCTGGCTCTGCCGCTGGCTCCCAGCGAGCAAGGCCTGGAGTGGCACTCTCTCTAGCTCCGTTCCCCAACTGCTCATTGCATGGTATCATGTTATTTTAAAACCCCAACCTGGCTGCAGTAAAATGCCTCATATTACATGACAGCCCACAGCTTCGCTTGTGTCTTCAGTGGGTAATTTGCAAGGGGACATAGGCCCCAACCAAAACCCTGAAGCCCCTGGCCCCCCGACATTGGAGTCTGAATCCCGCAGCTTTCATGCAATTGAAAATGAGGTGCTGCAGCGGTTGAGTCAGCGATCTCTGATAATGCTTTTGTGGTGAAACTTCCCTCTTTGCCCAGAGTTTGCATAAAGCCTGCTCAGTACTTAACTCCCATTTAATGCCACAAAGTATAGCTTGAGTTGGACTTGAAATGAAGCTTAGCCCCTGCTGGGATGGGGTACACAAGGTCTGCGCTGGTGAGGTGGGTTTCTCCCTGTGAGTGCAGTTTGAGAGTTCTTCTTATTGATAATCATTGATCTGGAGGGGACACAGAGGAACCTGATTCATTCCCTTCCCCACTCCTCTCTCCTTTTGCCTGGTGCTATTTAAACCCCAAAATTAAGAGTAATCCCATACCAACAAGGTTACAGTCTTAAGCGAGATACGATAGATGGATATGGAGAGATGAACACAAAGGCACAAGGTCATGTGATGTCAAGGTTTCATGACGATCTTTGTGAGCATCTCAGTCTTGCAGAAATTTAGGGAAGGATTTGTCAGGGATGCTGGTACAGCCACACCTGGATCACAACACTTAGCCTTGGGCATGCTTTTGGCAAAGGTGCATAGCCAAAGTGGGAGGACAGACAATCAAAAAATCTGGAAGTGAGCTGGAGAAACTGTGGAAGAATGAGGACAAGATCACCAAATTGCAGGACAGATGGCTGGGGAGAGAAGTGACAGAAAGCTGTGCTGTGAACAAAGGACATAACCTTATTCAGGAGGTGCCAAGGGTCCAGAAGAAAGGAATACAGTTTAAGAAAGGGGTGGCATAGACATATGCCTTGGTGGCACAGCCATGCTTCCTCCAATACAAACTACCCTCTGTTGAGACAAGGATATTTTTGCACCATGGCAGTACCTGTAGACCCTAAATGGGACCAGGGGCACTTTGCAGCTGACACTGGGACACCCCATGGCTCTGGTACTCCAACGTGTGAGATGTGGGAGAAGAATGGGGGAGGGAGGAGGCTAGGCCTTCCTAACAGACACCCCAAAAACCTGGCCCTACCACACTGTGTCAAAAAGAAGCTGAGAGGTCTGAAGGTGAGTAAGGAGTAACAAAGCCTTACCCCAATGGACAGAATCAGAAGACAAGTCTCCAGCCATTACATTTTCAGCAGAAACTCTCTCTTTTTCAGGGAACCACCATCATTTGAGCTATTTTAAGACCAGACTGGATTGAGCTCTAGGAAATATACAGTAAGAAGCTGCCCCAGGACGGGCAGGGAAAGATGCCAGCTGGTCGAAGCCTTTTTAGTAATGTCGCCGTTTGTACAAATGTTTATATTTCCTCGCAAGCCCTGTGGACAATTAAGAAAAGGCTTGGCTGAGATGTGGGCTATCATTATTGGTCTAGATGCTGGATTGGCTCCACATCATAAAAAATCTTAAAGATGGAGAGAGCTGTATGAAGCAGTCATTTGCAAACTGTAGAGAGCATTCTGCAAATCTATAAATATGACTGGTGAAATAAAAGAAGGAAACAACCCTTGTGCATCCATGGCCAATGGCTTCGCCGAGTGGTTGCATGTCAGTCACTGAGAGACCAGTTAGCAGCTCCACTCTCCATACACATGCTTCCACTGGAAAAAAAAAAAACCATCAGTAGCTCAGTTTTCTCCTCTGGCTTTGTTTTGAAAGCTTGTTGAGTTTCTCTGACTCTTGTTACTGTCAAGTGGTGCTTAACACTTCCAAAAAATTGCTAGCACAATTGCTGGAGCCTTGGCAAATGTCAGGACTGTCAGCTCTGACCACTGGAGAGGGAGTTGTGTCTTACCTCCATGAGCCCAATGTCTAACTACACAAGGTGGAGGAAAATTGGAAAGGGGGGCTGAAGGGAAGTGACTCATTGGAAGCCACTCAACCATGTCAAAGCACTGCTGGGGACCAGGAGATAGATCTGAGATAAATGGGAAACTGATCTTTTCTCCCCCATTTGGCCTCCTCATTGGCTTTGGGGAGAGAGTTGTGTTAGCACTCAGTGGTGAAATTCATGGTTCAGAGGCTTGTTTTTAATTTCCTATTTCCACTGCACTGGTTAGCGAAACTTCCACCGGGAGAGAGGTCCAAAATTTGCCTGGGGTGAATGACGTCAGCCTGATCTCATCTCTGCTCATTTATTCATACTGGTTATCTCTGGCTTTGGTCTTAACTCATTCAGATAATTGCATACACTCTCCTTCGGGACTCAGGAGTCCTGCCACCAGCCTCGCTAGCAACGCCCCTCCTGTTATCTCGTTATTATTCATACTAACAAGGAGGGGGAGGAAATAAACTAGGGCAGACTGAGGCTCATGAACTGCTTTCTCCCTGCCAGTCTCTCTCTAGGCCCTGTCCCAGCACAACTTCATCCCATGGAGAGTGCTTTTACAGTGCTCTTCACCTATCCACTCTTAAAACCCTGCTTCAGTCCAGGAAACGGCCTTGGTTGATGGCTCCATTCATGCTCGGATAATATATCTTAGGTATTTGTTTCATTAACCTACCCTGCAAATGGACTTTGAAGTCACCAGGTTATCTGAGAAAATATCTTACCCTCTGCCTTATGATTTATGTCTTGTCTTGTTGCCTCCAGTTCCTATCTATGTTGTAAAACCACTGGGGTAGAGATTCCCTTTATGTTTATGTTTGTGCTAGATAGAGATGTGTTGTGTATGTATAGATACAAGCTCTGCCACAGTGGAAGTATGAACAGCCTTGCCCCACTTCCCAGACCCATCAGGTGGTGGGATTTACTGATGGATTTCATACCTGTGTCTCATGCTTCTTTGATAGGGGTGGTCAGAAGCAGGGAAGAGCTTTCGTAAGAGAAATAAGCAGACTAGAACTCTTCAGCTGGGAAAAAAGGTGGCCAAGGGAGGATTTTATAGATATCTGTAAAGGCAGGAAAAGTATAAAGGAAGCAAATAAGCAAGAAAACAAATATAAACCCCCAAACTTCCCAAAAGTTAACCAAAGGAGCTCCTTGCCACAGGAGACTATGAAGGCTAAAAGTTGGCACGCGTTCACAAACTAACTGGATAAATAAAGGGCTTTTGAGCACAAAGCTACTGTCTTTGATCATTGGAGGGTGGGAGAGTGCTCCAGGGAAGGATCACTTGCACTTGCCTGGCCCTTATATTCCTCACTGGGCACCTGCTACTGCCTAATGTCAAAGAAAAGATATTGGGCCCTTTGGGCTGATCGGATCTGGCTGTACTCACGCGCTAATGGAATCAGCACAGTCCCGACCATGGAGCGAGCGCTGAGGGTCTGGCCCAAAGTGTTGTCTGCAAGGTAGCTTGGAGGAAAGCAGGGAAATCAGATCTTGCTTAAAATCAAAACCAGGCTTAGAAAGCAATCCCAGAGCAGGAGCACCGTTCTCCAGGAAAGTTTCCAAAACCAACTCCTGGCCTTGGAGAATAACATGGCAAACCACCAATAAATAAATAAATAGATAAAGAAGTAAATGCAAAACCTGTGTAGAAAGCTCCCTGAACAAACGGCAAAAATATTTCCAGTTTTCAGGCCACCTGCTTGTCATCTATCACTTAGAAAAAATGAGTGTTCTTTAACTATTTATATGGGGAAAACAGACCCACCCTCCTGGGTTTGCATGGTGATTTATGCTGCGGCATTCTCAAGGTCATCTATTGCCTAAATCCCCTATCTGTCTGAGGCCTGGGTCCTGCAAGGAACCTGATCCCCATGATCATCTAGATTAGAAGGGGTAGGGCCTGTTTCCATATGTGTCTTAGTGCTGGCATCTGAATTTCAAATGAATTTGCTGATTCCTCAGTCTCTACCCAGACACCAGCATTCTCCTTTGGCTGCTCCAATGAAGGTTTTTATATGAAGCGTTCTCAGTTGAGGGGCTTTCAGTGGCAATATTCTTAAAGACACATCTTGGAGTCACATTTCAGGCTCTTACGGCCGGCTCATAAACTCTCCCTGTGGGTTGGAACTTGATACGTTCAAGTTGTGCTCCTCTTCCATAAGGAAAGGGAGCTATTTTAAAGGAGTCTCTAGGGAATCAGTAATAAGATAAAGTTAATATTTGCATCCACTGGTGTTTTGCTTATTTGTTTGTTTGTTTTTTGACTCCAAATTAAGAGTATATAGAGGTATATAGAGACATATGATGCTTAGCATAGGAAAGCTTGGGATCAATGAATAGAGAATAGATTGTTTAGACTGGAAGGCTTCATTGCCTTTCAGGAATGAAGCAAGAAAGGCTGGATAAACTGATCTCTGGAGATGTTGATTTCCCTATCTACAAACAGCTTGAACAGCCAGGTATAACATAATCAGTTCTGCTCTGGCTGACGATAGGTCTCCAGAGTACTACCATGATCAGGGACCTAGAACAGGTCTAATTGGCTTCAATCTCTCTTGTCTGTAGCCTCTACTGGAACATCTAGAGGTTCCTCCTTCTCTAGCATGCACAGGGTGTTCATAGACCAGGCTTCACCCTGGAACTCTCAGCAAATGGGGAGAAGGGCATGGCCAAATTCAACTGCACACTTAAACTCCCTTGTTGCTCGTAGGATTTGAGGGTGGCACACGGAGCCTCACCAAAAGACCAAAGGGAAACCCTATCTTCATTGGCTTCAGACAGCACATAACCATGTTGATTAGAAAAAACCCCAAATGTTGTACCAAAAGTTACCTTGTTTAATTCACTCAAGTGGAAAATATAATGGCAGTATAACGGACGGGGATTCCCCAGGATTTTTTTTTCCCCATCTTTCTTCCCCTCATTAGGCATAAACCTGCCTTGTCAGTACTTTTTTCCGAGCACCGTAATGAGAGACAAAACATACCTGTCAGCAGGCCTCTCAGCACAGGCTTTTGTGTTTTGCTTGTATGGGGAAAAAACCCACAACACCATGGCAGAAGTATTAACTCTTTTGGGACTGACTAACGCATCAGGTTGCGATGAGGTGCAAAGCAAGGGAACCTGCACCCCACGTCCCAAGGAGCTGACCAGGGACAGGGGGAGCAGAGCAGCAAGGTGGCCCCAAGAGCAGCTGGGGACTGGGTAGCTCTGGAAATTGCCCCCTGCAGCTAGAACTTCCTTTGCCTTCAGCATGGAGGTGGGCCCAGAGCAGGCATGTGCCTACAGACATACTCTTCCCAGGGCAATTGTTTGTGGATGAGTAGCAAGGATATTCCTCTGAGCTCTGCACATTGATTCTGCGCCTCTGCATCCTCCAGCAGAAGGCACACCACGAAGGAGTGACAATATGCTTTCTGTATTATTGTGCTCTCTGTATTATTTTTCCTCCTTTATAAAATTCAGCTTTAGAAAGCTGAGTTCAGACCTCTGGGTCTTCCAGCTGAAGCTGGCAGAAATGAAGGAATTTCTTTGTTCTCAGCATTGCTTGGCCTTAGCAGCAGAGCTGAAGCAAGTTGAGAGCACAGGAAGAAAAATGCTGTTCTTGCTGGTTCTGTACCTGCTTGTGATGACCACATAAATGGACTTGACTTGGTCTCCCAGGCTACAAGTCTGTCTGCTTCCATGAAAGTCCCCACAGAAAACATGAAGACACAATTGGATCCTGATTTATATCGTCTGAAATGAATGTATGTCCTTGTCTACCAGGCTACCTGTGTCCCAGTGGAGGAACTTTTACCCCCTTTACTCTTGCTACATCATGGTCTCCCCACCAGATTGCCTGTTTCTTTCCTTGGTTCTGTCCTGGGCTGGATTCATGATGGCAACCATCCACTCTGCCTTCGAAGCTGCAGGTATGTCAAAAGAGAAAACAATATTCAGAGGTGAACAAGAGCGTGCGAGGGTTGGTAAATCAGCAAAGGTCAAACGGAGCTGGCAGAGACACCCCTGTCCCCCCATGACTTAAAGAAACACAGATTGCTGTTCCCACCATGTTGAAGAGCCAAGGATCTTACTCAAGATTTGGAATTACCAAAGCCAGCATCCTGTGGGAGCATAAGCTGTAGGCATCAGGCACTGCAAAATCAGTCTGCTCTCCCTACTCCAGGTTAAGAGGACACAGATTCTGCTGCCGTTCCTCTGAAATGTACTTTACTCTGAGCCATCTGCAAATGAAGGAATGGTCTGTTGCAGTTGAACTTATCAAGAAAGCTGAGGTGGGATAAGATCATGGTTGTGCTGTCTGCCTTGTAGGACTCTGAAACTCCAATTAGAGTAGCGAAACAACGTATTAACTGCCTACCTCCTGTCTTTATCTCTTTGTCTTTATGTGTATGTGGAACAGAGCAGAAGCCAAAGAAAATAATCCAAAAGCTTTCTCCACATTTTTTTTTCCACCTTTCTCCACCAAGGATACACCTAGAAAGTCTCTTCCTGGTTTCTGTAATATTGGATGGAAATCTGAACTGAGAACTCATGTTGGGCTATAAATCATGCAGGTATTGGGTCCATAGATGCCTCTGGTATGGCATTATCTTTCATTATGAACACAACTATCAGGAAAAAAATGTGAAGGCCAGTCCATATTTTCTTCTGCACCAAACAATTCTCTTTGGTTTCCTCACTTGTTTGAGTTTCAGCTTTTAAAACAGATGTCTAGAGCACAGTATTGATCCAGCCAGGCCAACACGGAACTGAATATGGCCTAGAAAACCCACCTCAGAAGCAGGGTGAGTTACCTTACGCTGAGCTCTGCACTGGCACAGCCAGCTGGCACTGAGCACTCTACCCCTACACAACACTGCAATCACTGTAGCAGTGTCACTTTAGGAAGCTGGTGTCCATCCCTCCAGAGCAACATCAGCAAAGACAGACTGGTTCCTCAGGGCACCACACCAACCTCAGGTCAGTGTGTAAAGTGCATGGCCCAAACTGTTGAGCTCTTTCCACGGGCTGAAAGAGGTGCCTGAAGATGGGCCATGACTGAGCACTGGTGTTAGAGAGAACAGCCCTCTCTTGGGAGCTGAAGTGCCTGTCCATGTCTTGGTGGGGCTGTGTGCTCTTTCAAGGCACCCAGGATGCACTGGAAAACCTGATCCAGGGAAAGAGGAGAGCAGTTTCAGGAGGCTGGAAAAGATCAAAGCTTGAAATGTGCCAATAATGAGTTTGAGACTGGGACGCCAAGTACTTCTTGAGGACAGAAGGAAAGCAGCCCATGAGATAGATCCTTCACACTGATGAGAGGATCCCTGGAGATGGCAAAGAGGCACAGCATGGGGTCAACAGACAGGTGGATATCTTTACCCCATAGTACTCCCATCACACAGCAGAGAGAGGAGCAGAGACATCAGAGGTCTCCGGTGTGCCTCAGTGAACCTTGCTCTGCTGACTTCCTGGGCTCCCTGGTTTGTTTTCCCTCCAGTTTGGGACTTGGCCCAGGTTGTGCTTGGACTGTGAATGCTTCCAGATGTTCTCAGCCCTCGGGAGGACAGAGGCGCGCCAGGCTGTAATTGGTATGCAAGCAAGCCCCATGCAAGGGGCATATAAAACATTACCTATCCCTTGGCCAACGCCTCCTGCCTGGAGGCCTGCTGGTCGCCAGTGGCAAAGGGGAAGGAAAACATCACAGCCTGGTGGAATGGTTTCTTTTATTGCCGTGTCCCTGGGCAAAATGGCCAGTGTGCTAAGTGGCACCTGGATGGAAAGGCAGGAGAATGCAACAGGAAGAAGCAATGAGAATGCAGTCCAAGCCAAAAACATTAAAAACCTGAAGGAAAACATTGCTTCTCTCACCACTGCCAAGTTTATTTCAGTATGTGGCAACCTGGTGAAGTACGTTCCTTTATAGGCGAGGAATTAGAGAGGACAAGACCTTAAATTCCTCCCATTTGCTCAAGAACTCCAGCAAACACCTCCTCCTTCTTCCCCCTCCTGCTGGTCCGATTTTAAGGAGATTTTAATTTGAGCCCAAAGTGCTGGAACATAGACAGGAAACGGCTTATAATTTGCAAAACTGTATATAGTTTCATGGAAAAGCAACATATATACCGAAACCTATGCCTTTCAAATTCTTCCCAGCAGCCATCTCTTCTGGCCTCGGGACAATGAAGTCTCTGTGTTCAGGTCTGTTTTCGGTCGAAATGGTCCATGACTGCTCTTTTGTGACCAAACAGAATGCGAGAGCAAGCCGGCTGGAGCGCTCGGTGCCTTAATTACTTTGGGTCATGTGGCTGCCTCCGCTGCTGCAAGTGGCAGAGCACATGCAACTGAGGAACATCATTTCTGCTAAGGAGAGACTTGAAAAAAACCACAGAAGGGAAATTCAGGCATCTCTCGGAAATCAGAGGCAAGGCTCCCATCAACTTGGACAGGACCAGGACTTCAGCCTTTGTTCTGGGATGGATGGATGCGTGCTTGCATTCACTGCGACGAGGTTGTTGTGAGTTAGAAATGCGTTTGGCTTCCGCTGCTAAGAAAATGGGGAGTCCCAAAGGCTCTTCTGTCCAGCCTTTGCGTTTGCCCTAGAATTTTTGCAGGCACAAAGACAGGCTAAGCAGACAATGGCTTGCTTGACTGGCAAGCACAAATGCGAGCTTTTGCACATACAAAGGATTGCTTGTGCAAGCAAAAATGTCATGCGAAATGAGGAGCATGTGGCCATGACAGGAGGGTCTTCAGACTGAAGAAATTCATATCCAAACCTATCACCAGTTTGATTAAGGAAACGAGGGCAAAATTTTGAAGCATGTAAGTTGGCTTCGGAGTGAGAGAGAAGTCTCTTGCCTTGGGTGACCAGGAGACACATTAGCTCTCAGGCAGCGGGGGCTACAGGGAGCTGACAATGCTGCTGTTTGGATGGGGACATTTAAAAGAAACCGTCCATATAGAAGTGAGACATATCATTTGAATACGGGCCACATTGCATCCTGCTCAAACACTGATGGCCTGATACTGTTGGGAAGCATTAGCCTGGAACCAGATTCTCAGACAGTATAGGTGTACAATTGTGCATGCAAAATGCATGTCTAATTGCTCAACTAATTGCTGTGAAGCTATCAGAATTGCATAAAATGGGGAACAAACAGAGACTTTACTCACTCTTTGTCACTGCACTTGTAGTAGTGGCTCAACTATGCTAGATGTTCAATTGTGCCCCACATTAGACATCTCGGACAAGATCTGGTTGTACTGTTGGTCAGAAGTGAGAAAGACTGGCTGGTTTTCTGGTCTGTGACGTTCTTTGGTTTGCCAAAGATACTTGCCTGGAAACCCTTTCAAATCCCAGTTTCGAAACCAGTGCTTTAGTTCAAACTCAAAATGCTGGTCTTTGAAACACTATGTAACATAAACTGCCCTTGGGCAAAAAATTTAACTTCCATGTTTTCCTTCCTTCTTTTGGAAATTGAGGGTAATTATGCCTAACTATCCTCATCAATTGGGCACAGCCTAAACGTGGGTGGAATCTCATGTTTTCCCTTTAGAAGGGGTCTATTTCTCTTCAATTTATAATCCCCTCTTGTTGCAGCTGAGGCTTATGTTTAGCTATAGCCACCCATGATTTTAAGCTGCTCTCTGTGACCCCAGCAGCCACCTCTGCAGCACCATAATCTCAGGCCTATTTGAAGGCATGTGCTGAAACTCAGATGGAGGATGCTTGGTGTTTGCAGATGACATTTCGTGGGTGAGCATTCAGGACTGCTGTCTCACCTTGACTAGGGGATGGTGGCATTGGGATTCTACAGCTTTCCTTGAAAGTGCTCCTCCACCTAACTGTGGGTAGAGTACCACCAACGCATGAGCCCCAATTTAGGAATTTAAAGCACACATCAGGAAGAACTTGCCCTATGAAGTGTTCAAGGTCAGCTCCTGAGGATGCCTTTCACTGTAATGAGGATGTACAGAGAGCTGCATCAGGAATATCATAACTCCTTATGGGCCTTGAAAAAGACACTGAGGCATATTGGCATTTCTTCAGCTATTTACCTGCAAGAAGAAAGGCTAGGGGTTGGCTTTTGAAATGCAAAATGAGGCATTATGCAAAAAGAACACAGAATTTAAATCAAAAGGAAAGTCAGATCCCTGGGGTTTGAGGGACACTTTTCTGTGCTCGGATTGTCTGGGCTGCTCCCTGTTGAGATGAGAGGCTTTGTCTGGCCCGGGCTGTGACCAGAACACCTGCTTAAGGGATAAGTTGCATGGAAAACTAACTAGGGACAAGCAGCTAGCTGTGTGTGCAAGAGCTGAGCAGGGCACCTATGAACCTGGCTCGAACGAAACAGCTCCAGACTCTCTGCAGCACTGAAAAATTTCAGGATGCTTTTCTTGTAGCAGGCAAATGGTAGCGGCCTCCTGACTTTCCCAGTAGCACCAGGCTTGTGTCCCTTCAGAAAACCTGGCGCTTTTGCCTAAACAAGCAGAAGACTGCCTCCAGGTTATCTTCTCTGTTTCTCCTGGCTTGACTTCTGTATTTCGGGGGACTGTTGTGGGAGAGGAGCAAGAGCACCCACAGGACATGGGTGATGCAGCGGTGAAGTTCCTGGCCTCAAGAGAATGTAGAGATGTTGCCGTGTTCTGCAGATGCATCCCTGTATCACAGCACTACCACAGGAGGCTCTTTTAAGTGCAGCTGTGCTGCAGGGGGCACAGTCCATCTTTCCAAGACCTGCCATGAAGGCAAAATGCGTGTGTAGAGGTGAGGTGCAAAAGGAGCACATGGGCCTTTCAGCACGTGCTGATATCCAGAGGTTCTGCAGCTGGGAGAGAAGACAGATGCCAGCAGTTTGCGTTTGCTGATATGCAGGAGGAAAAACAATGGGACCTAATGAATCTGGTCCATTTTCAAGTCAACCTATCCTTTCAGCTGGGAGGAAGCAAGGGTTGTTCATAGTTTTGGACATGAGACCAGCCAACTCATGAGTCGGGTCTGATTCCAGAATTTAGAAGCTTTGGAGTCCCTGGGTGCAGCTGTGTCATTTCTAGTTATTATAATATGGTTCAGATCTCCAAAGAAGCCAAATGGGCCCCAGCTCTCAGCAAAATTCAGCTTATATTTCTGCTGAAGAAAAGTCCAGGGACAATCAGTCCATTTGCAAATGTCTGTTACAGTGAGAGAGAAAAACTGGATCAAGCCCTAGCTCTGGAAAGCCACAGAATGGGTTTCCTGGTTATTATTTCATTAGCCTCCCTGCCCCTCAGAAATAGATCTGAAATGATACAAAATTTCACAAGAAATAGCTCATTGAGTTCTATGAGACTTTTGCACAAGTCACCAGATGCCACAAGATGCTGCTATTTGCTGACAAGGAACATGGCTTCTTTTTGATGCTCTGGTGACATGTAGCTGATCACGGAGATGTTGGATGATGGAACAAGTGTCCTTGAAAACAATGGCAAAATGGCTTTGGTCCTTTCATAGTGAGGAGCTGGAGCTGGAGTTTCGGAAAGTGCCATTTTACCTCTTTTTGTTGCTGGAAAATGGAAAAACTTACCAATTCTGTTCTAAGCCAAAAGCTACTGGTTGTCTGTTCTTCTTTCCTCACCCACCCCAAGTCATTTAATTCTTGGGATTCAAAAGGAAAAGCCACGCCATTTCAATGAATATACATGCCAAGGAGACATTGTTTAAGCTCTCTAGATTTCTATAGGAGATTTTCCTTTCAACCTTCTGTAGTAGCAAGAGCTGAATCAAGAGGTTGCACATCAGCTTCTTGGAGACCTGTCCTGTGAAGTGTTTTAAATACAGATAGGGAGGTCTTCTGCTGCTTTCCTATTGTAGTGTCATTAGCCATATCTACAGTGCCATTTAATTCAAATATTACATGATATAACTTTCTTCCCTGCCCCCCACATTGAAACAAATAGGCTTTTCTAGTTGTCCTTAGCCCGTATTGGCCACACTCCACCCTAGTCTGTTTTATTAACTGCCCTATGCTCGCCTGTTGTCAGGAAAAGCTGTAGAAAGGGTTGCACTAGGGTCATAAAGAGTTTTAACTCCCTCATCACAGCTAGGATATTCTTGTATGATGGATGCTGATAATTTTAAGGAGAGGGTATGACTTGGTGGCCTGCCATGGCAGAGCTCTGGATTCTGCAATGCAATAGGTCCCTTCATGTCTTTGTGCTATTGCAGATATCAAGGATGGCCCTGGCTGTGAAACTCACAATATTTTCTTGTGACAATCAACAGAGGCTCTGTGGGCCTGCAGGGAGAGAAGTTCCTCAGTGTCTCTAAGGTCAGATAGAAGATGGAGGAAGGGCTTTTCTTTTTATTTCTAAACACAAAATCATCTAATCTTTACTACAAGCAGGATACAAAACTATATTCATAAGTCAAGACGGGAAGGGATGGGGGGATACTAATAGCTGTGTTCCTCATTCCTCAGTATAATAGTTTTTGGTTGTTGCCATGAAGCTGCAGCTTTGAGATTCATGTGATCTTCCTAAGACGGGGCTCTTTGCGTTCACTTTCTCAGAAATAGAACAAACTTCTAACTTCTGCAATAAGGAAGAAAAACCTGAGTTAATGACAAAAACCACCCAGAGTGCAATAAACAAATGAAGCACCATTTTACATTCTTGTGAAGTCTCATGAAATCCAAGACACCCTGGGATTTTGTGGTCCTCTTGGTGTAGGAGAGCCTACCTTGTGGTGCTCCAACACTTAATGTCTGGAAACACTGCAACAACTGAAGAGTCAGACCAGCCTTGGTCTGATCTCAGCCCTTGAAGCTGGTACAAATGCCTTTCCAGATCAGAACTGCAATGAACCAAAGTGACCTTCACCCTCCCCTGAACCCAGAGGTCCTCTGGCTGTGGGTACACTTGTAAGCCCACACGTGCCTTGGGCAGGCTCAGCCGGTCTGCTTAACAGGTCTGAGAGCACTGCAAAGGGCCTGGAGGCCATGAGGAGCCAGGAAACACCTGCGACCTGAGGGTCAGTTGGTGCTTTGCCACTTTCCATCCCCTCTTCTCCTTGAGATGGACAGGGCTAGAGGCAATCCACCCTCCTTTTCCTAGCCTGTCTGTGCTCTGAGCAGTAAGCTGTAGAGGGTGCTCTTGCTCTGCCTGAAAACAAAAAGTTTGTGCGTCTCCTGTCCCATCTCCTCCTTCTTTCCTCCCTTCCACTCCCTCCTTTTAAATATAAGCAAACAAGTGAGTTTGCTGCGACCTGGACTCTGCATTGGAACCAAGGAGTCGACGGTGAAGAGCCCTTTCAAAACATCCCCCTCCCCTGCTTGGCCGGGGGAGGCTGGGGTTTACGGCTGAAGTTCGAGGGGCTGTGCGGATGAGAGGCAGGCGGGGAGGGCAAGAGGCTGCTCGTTGTAATCTGCACCCGAGAGAACTGCTGTCAGCAGCGGTGGCGGACAAAAGGAGAGCTGCTCTTCCCTCACGTCTGGCCTGGGACAGAAGGGGTGCGCTGGGAGACCTCGAGCTGGCAGCTCAGGCTTGGGGCTGAGGGTCTCCTCTGGTTGTGCTGTCATTGTATTGCTGCTGTACCCCGGGGAGATCCAGCATGCTGTTCTACAGGAGAAACGGGCTGTTTCCTAACCCAGCTTGGGCCAGGGTATTTATTAAAGCAGCCCGGGGGTGCCTCAGTGTTTCTAACTGCTGGGCACAGAGGTGGTGTGCATGCTGCTGCTGTGTGCCCGGCGGGAGAGCTGCTGTCTCTTCCCCAGGCTGGGGCTGGGACTGGTGTCGGTGCAGGCTCTGCTGCGCTGGGCTTTTGTCTACTCAAGAGAAGGAAGTATGAAGACAGTTACCCACGGGGATTCATCCCCATCAAAACTCGTGTCCTAGCAAATCACGCTTGTTCTGTAGATATTCACTCCAAGGAGTGCTGCAGTAGCCAAAAACCCTACCTGTGGTGGATTTTGCTGCACTCTTCATGATAATGTCTGTGTTTCAGTCACCAGAAAACCATTCAACTTTCCAGTCAGGCAAGGCAATCTGTCAAGAAAGTGTTTACTTGATGTGCTGCTCGCCTCTGGAACACCTCGGTGCATGGCAGCTCTTACGCGCAAATACACCTTGAATGTTTCAGAGAAAAGGGAATTTTTAGAGCCACAGAAACAGATGGGAGGGATCCTGAGAGGCAATTCACTGCACTGACCTTCCCCAAGACAACGGCAACTCAACTGAAAGCAGTCTTTGCCTGGACTGCTCTTAAAATCCCCCACTGATGGAGATTTCACAAACTTTCCAGGCCATCTGTTCCAGAATTTCACTCTTCTTGCTTTGGCCGTAGTATCTGGATTACATTTCTCATTCCTCATGACTCTTGGCTAATCAGTCACCAAAGATAAAGAGGATTTTCCCTCCTGCATTATGTGAATCTGCACAATAATTAGTAAATAATAAATCAGTGTCGCGTTTTGCATCTGTATGCTGATTTGGAGACAGGCTTAATATGCTTTGTGCGCACCAGCTACTTGCATTTCTCCATGTGGAAATGGACATGCCACTGAAATGCAATGCTGCTGGCAGCGAGGACACCGGCTAGTGAAGGGGCCAATGTGGCGAGGTGTGGAGGATCTCCCTGAGAGTTGTGGAAGCTCAGCTTTTCTTGGAGAGGTGCTCTGCAAAGATCTCAAATTGGTTAGGGGCAAACGTGTTTGATGATGGCCACGAAATAAAACTTTATTTCAGTGCAAATCCACTTATGGCTAGGAGTGAGAAAATGCAGCACAGGGTGAAATTAGAGGTGGAATTTGTTTCACAACACTTTATCCTAAGCTTTAAACAAATTAAATCTTTTCTAGTTCTCTAGGCTCATGCTATAGTCAAAGGTGAAGGACTGGTGCCTCTAGAAGATCTGTTTCTCCCCTCTAAAGTGAATGTTTAAGTTAGGTGGTAATGGGAGAAAAATGAAGTCAATTCCCATCTCTTTTCTTTTGTTTTACAATACAGACTTGCAAAATTCATAAGGCTTCCCATACACTAATGTCAGGCTAGCCAAACAGTCAAAAACTATCAGTAGTCTAAAACAGTTAGAGATATTAATAACTTGTGGAACAGAATTTGCTTGCTTAAGAAATTAACAAATAAATCCCCCATACTGAACACTTCTGAGAATACTGAAGTCTTGGTCATGACTATTTGCTAAGAGAAAAAGCCGCGGTCACCAAGTAAATCTCTTGTGCATCATTTGAACTTCTATTATATGTAGCTAGCCCTTGAAAGCAAGCTGCTTTCTGCCATCCCCTGAAGACCTGTGGTCATGGAACATTTATCCATTTTTCTACATGATTTCAAAATGCATTATTATTTAGTTTGATGAACACTCAACATGAGTACCATGTTTATGAAATTACGATAACAAAGTAGAGATGTAACAAAGCTATTAATCTTCTCATCTGTTCTCTCTGTCCACTGAAAGGATGAATCATTAATTATCACAGCTATATGATTAGTTTAGTTTGGAATGTTTTAGAAAATGGGACCAGTGGTTTTTTTCCCTCCTGGGAGACTAATCTAAGGCCGAGTCATTAAGTCTAAGGATGTTTGTCTTAGATCTTTTAGCAGGAGGCACACTATGCTACTTCCGGTTAATCCATTTTGTAAGTGGGACAGGTGAAAATATTGCTTCCAGAGAAGAGGATTCTTATGAAGGCCAACATTACACTTTTGAATCTTCCACTAGTCCATTGCATGCTCTCAACTTGGTTTTATTTGAAGAAATAAGGAATTGAAAAGCCAACAGAACCATTTTTCTCCTCCAAAATTTTCCTTGTCAGCTGGGACCAGCTGGCAATTTCCATTTGGATTTATTTCTATGTATTTCCATCCTGGTGCAGAGATTATGGCAAAATGTTCTTTTATATCCTTTTATACTGCAGAAAAAAGTTATTTTCTTGCCAAGTCAGACACACATTTATGGCAGAAACAGTCACACCTACTTTCTCTCAGCAACTTTCAGTCCATCATGTGAGCTGTAGCCAGTAACCTACACAGGCCAAACACCTCCTTTGTATTGTCAAATTTCATACGCCAAAGTCTTCAGCTAGAAAGTCTTAATTTAACACCCCGAGATAGGATCTTAAATATAAATTTCCCATGGATATCTACCCAAGCAATAGCTCAGTCCTGTTCAGTGTCCCTTCTAACAACAAGCAGATCTTTGGACTGTCTATGCAGAGACCTGAGAAAAAAGTAGCATGGCATTTTTGATGGATGGATGGATGGATGGATGGATGGATGGATAAGATCCCACATTCTAGGAGGATGCTAACTGCTTAAGGATGTCATGACATAAGACATCTGTTGTATCTGTCTATTTGTCTAGAAGAGTTGAGTGTGGGAGAGTCACATCTGGAGAGCTAACACAGGCTTTGTCCTCTCTAGTTTGGGGATTGGAAAAAAAGTGGAAGACGCATCATATTTGGAATCTGGTCCTGGCCAAGATCAGGGCTTTTTATAAACCTGACTTAGCTTTGATCTCAGTTAATAAGGTTTCACGTAATTAAAGACATCCCACAAATTTCTGAGACTGTAGGAAAGGGAAGATTAAGGGAATGTTTCCTTTCCTTCAAGTTCTTTTCCTTCAAGATCTCTGCTCCCTGGGTCTGTAAGAAGCACCATACCAAAATGGGGTCTTCCCTCCACATTCGTGTCACCACATTGGCATTTCTGGCCAATGACAGATGCTTCTTCACAAGGCAAAATAATTTGCAGATGAACTGGTCACTGGGAAGTCAGAAAGGCTTTGAAGAATTGAAGCCTGGTGACTGCTCTTGCAACACAAAGTACTTTAAGTACTTTAAACTTGAATATTGCAAAGCAAATAGAAGGAAGGTGGGGACGGGCTGTACAAGTTTACCTGCTTTCTTATCTCTTCAAAGTTACTGTAGCCCTTCTAGCAAGGGGAAGAATTCGGTATGCCTCACATTTCTAGCTCAAGCTTTTTATTTGTTGAGTCACTTGTGTCTCAGTTAACAACTTTCTCCCTGCAGCTTTCCAAAAGTAAAGATCCCCCATGAGCTCCAAACCCCCCTAAGGAAACATGGGGCAGATGTCAACATTTCTGAAGTTATTCACCCTCTGCCAAAACACACACATGGCTGGGGCAGCAGAACTGTAGCAGTAAAATCCAGTGAGGTCAACAAACAAAAGCAACACAAAGTCAGTGTCTTTTACTGAGTCGTCTGGCACAGGGACAGGTGAAAGATCAATAGAAGTTGGCCAGGTTCAGCTCTCTCCCATGGGAAACATTTGAATAAATCTTGTTAGTCTGGGTTGCTAAAGATCCTCCTCAGCGTGTTTGCATTGGTGAGATAGAGCTGGAAATGTGACAGAACAGACATGGGCTTAAATTGTGGGCGGACCAACTTTTAAAATAAAACGTTCCTAGAAGAACGTTTTAGTCTTTTTCTCTGTAGCAGGTTCTGAGTCCTGCCCCATCCATCCTGTCCCAGCTGCAATTTCCATGCAATGCTTCCTCAGACATCTCTGTAGCTGGCCTCCAAACCACAGTGTTTCTATGTCCGCCACAGCCATGGGAGAGGAGAGAAGGACAGGCCCTGCAGGTGAGAAAATCTCTGCCCAAGCTTTTTTGGGCCAGGATGACCCTAAGGGAAAGGGATGAAGAAAAGCAGCTGGAGAAAGCATGGTTGTTCTTAAAAGAAAGGAGCAAGGGGGCATGAAGTGTTGGCCATGGGTTTGTCATCTGCTGAGAGAATTTTCTCACCTGTCAGGCAAGTGTCCTACGGGCAGATTCCTGCCTGCTCCCAGCTCTCTTTAAACTCAGTATCTTTTCCTCAAGGTGTTAAGTCTTTTTCTCCCTCCCTCATGTAATAATACCCTTATGATCCTCGCAGGTAGTGGGCCTACTCTGGGCTGTTTTACGCTGGTCCTCACGCTCCTTCTCCTCTTAGCAGCCTGCTTCAGTGATTGATAAGAAGCAAACTAAGCAGGGATTTTCCCTCTCTCCCCGCCTTTCTGACAGTGTAATATATTGCTGAGGGCTGGGCACAAAGATAAGAAATAAATAAAAGGATATTTAGCAATAAGGCATTTCTCTTGCTGAAGGACCTCCCACTCTCTGGATGCAGAAATCCCTTTGCAGAGTGGAGAACTGCTGCCGAATGGAATGTGTCAGCTGCTTACCAGGTCACAGGCACGTTACACAGCCATTGGAGAAGCACGCCGAGGCGGTGGTATGAACGCAACCATATGCTTAGCGTTAAGCCAGTGAGAAATTCCACTGAAGTCAAGGGGGTTTTTGCACGTGCTTAAGGGCTTTACTGGATTGGGGCCTACGGAGGGAAGAACGGACTGTTGGTACATCAGATGGGATTGGACCAAGAATCTTGCGCCGCTCCTCTTGCCAAATCCTGGAGGATGGCTCTGATTCACAAGTGATAGGAGTGAATTGGGTCATTGAAAAGAAGGGAATTCAGCTGACCAGCTGGCCATAAGCTCCCTGGTTGGATGATACTGTGAAAAAAGTGACTTTCTCTTAGAGGCGCTTAGGTGCTTGCTGTAGGGTTTTTGTGTGTGTGTATTTTTTTTTTTTTTGGTCCAACTATCCAAACTCAGGTAACTCACGTGATGGAACAGGATCCCTGCTCATGGTTGTTTAGCTGTCATTATGGATGAAAAGCCATCAAATTATGATTAAGAACAATATGTGCAGAGTCAGCAGCTAAGTTCCCTGACCTGCTACAGTTGCAGAGCAACAACATTGCAGCGGGCGAAAGATTAACCACAAAGATTGTTGAAAAGAAAAGGGAAAAGGGGCTGGATTTGTCAGATCAAAGAGAATAAACTTGATGACACTTAGAGATTAAATTGTCTCAGGATGATATATGTGGCTATAAAAGTCTATAGGAATAAACTGGAACTCAGCTGCCGAGGAACTGTCAGCAGCCTAAGGACATTGTGTGGTCTTGGCTGAGTAAGGCAAGAGGCTAAGAGGAGAAGGGGCATTCGCAGTCTCAGACCCAGAGCTGAGTCGCTCCATGGTCACAGACACATCACTTGTGGCTCCCATTCTCCTCTCCCCGCCAAACCAGTAAAATTTAGAGATGGGAAAACTGATTCTAACAGGAAAACTGCTTCATGCTTCCTACTCCTTTTGGCTCCAAGTCCTCATATGATATGTCTCGATTTCAGTGACACTGCTGTGCATAGAGAAAAGGCTCACTAATTATCTTCAGGGTGCTTTGCAAACCTCTTCTTAATTCCCTATGAGGCAAACCTTGTTTTCCCTTCCAGAGGTCAGTTAGAGAGAGAGAGAGAGATATTAATCCCAACAGCAACATTTCAGCCAATATCCTAAACCAGGAGGAAGGACTAGGGTCAAAGCTAGCAAATGAGATTGGAAGAAATAAGTTCACGGTCAGTGTGTTCTTTCATGAGCAGATTACGAAGGTTTTGGAAACTCTCTCATCGCAGAGGTAGTGAAATACTGCTAGTTTGCTATAGGCAACGTCTAATCTCCACCCCCTCCATCCTCTTGTGAAATGAAAAATACAATCACCAAGGTTTCAAATAACTGATGAAGAAACAGTCCTCCTTTTCCAGCAGTTTTGAACAAAAGGAGAAGGGCAAAGTGTTGGCACTGTGAGCAGAAACACAGACCTGTGTGAGCTCAGATTTCGGAAGGTGGAAGTCAGCCATGGAGACAGAACTAGCAGAATTTCAGCAAGCCATTTAACTCCTGATACTAGCCATTTGTGTGGGACTGACTTACATCCTCTGTGGAAGCTGAGGTGTTTAAAGAGACAGGGCTTTGAATGCTGAGGTTTTGTTAGTTTTCAAGAAGCTTTGACAAAAGTGGTAAATTCAAGTGATGGGAGGGATGGATAGACTTGGAAAGGGATAAGAAAGAGGAGTTCAGTTCCTGATTCAGCCAGAGACCTCATTTGAGCTTAGGAAGGTCACTTAGCTATGGGATTTGCTGTCTACAGACCAAGTGCCTCACCTAAGCCAGTAGTGTGGACTCCTTATAAGAATCATAGGATGGCTGAGGTTGGAAGGGACATCTGAGGTTCAAGGTAATGGAGTGACAGGTACCTCCAGAACGTGCCCTCACCACTGTTCCTAGAGAGGGCATTTTACCTGGGGAAATACCACCCTCTTTTCACTGCAATATCCTTTCTGTATTGTTATCATGTCTTCAGTGTGAGGATAGTCTCTCAGTGGGTCTACTCAGTGCACAACTCATTTTGACCCTGGGTCTTTGATGGCATTTTGGCTATTACAGTAATAATAACAGTTATTCCCTGTCCCCCAAACTGTAAGTACTGTCAACATGATTTGTTTGTTTCCTTATTTGTTTTTGTGTAAAGCACTGCAGCAAAAGTGCAGATTGCTGGCCATCTCAGGGCTGCTCTGAAGGTCCCTCCACTTGTTCCCGAACTCTTAGCTAAGCATTGCAACTCCCTAAAATCTACTAGAGGCAAGAGCACTAAATCTGTCTGTCTGGACTATCCTGTAGATCCATACTTCACCCACTTGGTGGTTTGGAAAAGGGAAGATGCTGTCTCCAGAGAGTCTTGTAGTCCAGTATCTGTATGGCAATGCAAATGGCTTGAGCATCCCAAGCTGAACAAACGTTTGCAGTGCATATTGCAATGAAAGCGGTGAAGCCTTCAGCTGGATACTGAGGATGTGGTATCTCCAGGAACGTAGAGCTTAGTTTATTGTTTGTCTGCATCCGTTTCATACAGATGAATGCTCAGCATCTCGCTGCAGCACTGAGAGCTCTGCAGTTTGGGGTGATATTGCCTCCCAGTGCAGACTCAGCTGTTCATGCAGGGGATGAGGAAGAGAGATGGATCTTTGCCTTAGAGGCACAAACCAATACATAGCAAAGGGACACAGAGATCCTTTCAGTCACTAAAAGCGTAGTGGAAAAGCGTTGCAGGAAAGGCTTCTGTTGCCTTTACCTAATTCTTGCCTGGGTAACTGCATACTGCTCTTCCCAAAGACATCCTGCTTGTTTGGCTGGAGGAAGTACTTCTGATGCCTTGGGTTAATCTGCTGTATAAGGCTGAGACTGTGTTTAAATAGCCACCATGTTTCACCACCATGAGACAGCTGGTCTCCAGCAGGGAGGAGAGGGTTGCTATCAAAATTTTGTGTGGGATCTCTTGGAGGGAGGTTGTTGTGGGAGCTCAGTTCATCCTCCAGCCTGGAAGGAGAAGAGAACGGGAGAGGAAGATACATCCTGCCTCACGGCCAACCTGGCCATGAGTGCACAGTACATAAAGCAATCTCAGACCCCACTGGGCTTACCTAATAGCCTCTGTGCTGTGGTACCCTGCAATGACTGGGTCTCAAAGATGACACCTATTAGATCTTGTCCTGGAAATATCTCCTTCCTGAACGCCCCATATCCTGCCCAGATTTTTTCAGATTTATCCCTTGGTACATGTGAGGGCATAGACAATTGGTAATGACTAAGATGTGGAGCTGTAGAAAGCCACTGCCTCTCTGCTTCACACAATAATCCCCTGAAGCTTCACATTAGCAACACTCCATGTGATTTCTTGCGATGTGGTATCACATGGAAAGACATCTCCCCTGGTGCTGTTTTGGAAATACAATAGTAGTTTTTGTTTTATCTGCTGTGCCATCAGCCCTCCGCAGCTGGGGACTCAAACATGCATTAATTCTGCTTACGACTGCCAGGAGAGTTTATTATGGCCAACAGCAAGAAGCATGTAGGAATCTGTGAGGTGTGTGCATTTCTGCAGAAAACCAACCTTGGTCCCTGTTTGCTGTCAGCTTTCATTACAGCAGGAGAAACTTCTCGCTGGAGAGGGGATCATGTAGTAGGCAAACATTGCACAAGAGGGAGAGAGAAGCCAGGACTGGCTCGAAGGCTGGGCTGTTGTAATGGGAGCGGGGGGAAGAAGAGAAATCCAGAACCTGAAAGGCAAGAGGAGAGATGAGATACCAGGTAGCCCTCAGGAGCTTCAAGTGTTAGGCTGACAGGATGGTTAGCTCCTTGAATGAGGGCTTATTTAATTTTCTTTCTTTCTTTCTTTCTTTTCTTTTTTTTCTGCTGAGAGAAGCTCTTTTGTCTTGATTGGCACAAGTTTGGGAAGGATTAAATAAACCTAACAAATGGAGACTGACTTTTCCACTTTCGCTGGAGGCAGCTGTCTTTCAGCGATCAAACCAGCGCATTGCTGCAGAGGCTCAGCGTATCACTGCCCGGTTGCATCCAGACAGCAGGAACGTTGTGGCACATCTCCAGTGGTGGTTGTCCCCTTGGAGGGGCATAGTTTACGTTGGGACAGTTTAGGTTGAAAGGCACTTCAGGAGGTCTCTAATCCAAACGGCTGCTCAAAGCAGGGTTAACTTCAAAGTTAGGTCAGGTTGCTCAGGGCCTTATCCAGTCCAGTCTTAATGTTTTCTTCCTAAGGTGAGCAGGATAACACTGAAACCTTACAAGCTGCTGGGAAAGGCTGGAAATGTGTCAAGTCGAGGAGTCCCTAAGAGCAGGTCAGGGCGTTTATCTGGCAAGGGTTGGTAGAGTTGACTGTGTCTGAGATGCAGACCAGGAGTGGGTGACTTCTCAGAGGCAGTCATTTCAGGGAAGGCTGTTATCTTTTTCACCCTGCTTCCTAAAGCAACAAGACTACACTGTGTGGGTTTGTCTTTCTTCCCCCATAACATCTTCTCATGTGTACTGGATCTTCTCATGAGATGAGCAGCTGGCTGCAGGAGGGAAACTCCTTCAGTGCCTGTGTCTGGGGAAAGCCAGGGCATGGGCTCAGCCTTTTCTAACACCAGCTAATCGGGATAGGTGATGACTCATGAGGCACAAAGCTGTAGGAACCCGGGACTCATCAGTCATCCTGGCTGCCAAATGACCTGCTTAGCTGCTCATTACCTGCTGGCTAAGCTAGCCTGACTCCATCCAGCCGTGCCAAGGATAGCACACTTGCTGGGATCTGAAAATCCAGAGTTGTGTTGTTTGGTTTTGCCTGATCAGAACTGGCATAAGGTAGACAACAGTGATCCAGTCCAACAGCACTGTATCAGACCTAACCTTTTCTCATCCGTCAGGTACATAACACCTCTCCTTTTGAAACTCTGGTCATTGCTGTCACTGCCGCTGACAAGATTTCAACCATTTAATGCCCTACAGTAGATGCAAACAGTCAAACACTGTGCTGATTTCCACATCATTCAGTGCTGAAGTCCACAGAGCTGCAGAAGGTGCATTTCCCCGCTTTTTCCTAAACATTATCTTCACGCAAATCCTTTGCAGAGCAAGGAATTAATCAGCAGGAACCCATGGATCCAGGCACCCCCATTGCTTTGTGGACCAGGCCTTTACTGGAAGGTTACTTTCAGTCTCTCAGTAGTTAGCCCTGGAGGTACAGCTCACACCCCCACAGTGCTGGCTCCTTTTCTCTCTTGGTAACTGTCTTGCATCTTTGCAGTTTCTCCTCCTGCAGACATGGTTTCAGTCTCATCTTTGTCCTGACTTGCTGCTGTGGAATGTAAGGCTTTTATTATTTTTTTCACTCCGTAAAACAAAAATATGAATCTAAGCACATCATGTCAAGACTTCAAGCTTGCATTTTCTGTCTGGGTCCTTTATAGAAAATAAGAGCTGCACCTTGTTTTTTCTGTCCTTTTTACCTTCCCTTTGTCCTCCTGCTCTCAGAGAAGATTTATGCCCTGTTGTGAAAGCGCTGTAGCTAACACAGCCAGCTCTCACAGTTTCACTTGCTGTGCAATTCCAGTATGATCTTGCTTCAATGCATACTTGATTCAGGAACAGTGGTGTGTGTTCAGATGGATGGAGCTGATCAAACATGAGCCAAACTCTTATTTTATTGCAGTTTATTTCTTTAGGAAGAGCCAGGGTTGAACTAGGAGTTCATTGAGTTTTAAGCTAACACATTTTCTCTCTCAGCAGGAGCAGGCCATCAGCATATATGGTTATTTACAGCAGCTCAGCTGAGGGAAGGTAACCCATAAATAGCAACTTCTTGTGTTTGCTCACAGGCACATATTCTTAGAGAAGGCAGAAACCTCACGTTCCAGCCCATTCGTTAACATTCAGCAATAGGATTTTTGAAGGAAAATGTCTCCCTAGGTAGGATATCCTATAACTCCTGACCACAGGGGTTTCTTGCAGCTTCACCTCCAGCATCTGGTGTTGTCTGTTCCTGAAGACAGGCAGATGGGGTAGATGGACCCCTGATCTGATTCGGGAGGACAGCAATTCCCATGAGCCAAATGCAACAGCGGAGAAATATGTCAGATGCATTCCAGATGGCTATCCCTGGAGAGCAGTGTCTTAATTCATAGACCAGGCAAACAGACTCAGAAAGGAAATGGCTTTCCCCCATCACAGTGGGGAGCCTCGAGAAATGAAGGGTAGATCACCTTCCTAGGCTGAGCTCACAGCTTGGTCTGGTAGCTTTGGTGATGGAGGTGTCTCTGATCTGGACTGAGCAGTCTCTTCCATCTCTTCCCTGGCATATTTCATAGGGATGCCTATAAACAGTCCTTACTGGTGTCCTCTTTCCATTACTGGTTAATTCAGAGCAGTGACTTAACATCCTCTGCAATGAATGAACTCTGCCTGTCCTGCCTTTTCCGATCAACAATACAGCTGATTTTTGAGGTGCATTGTACTAAGGACAAATATATGGGCAAAGTTCTCTTATTCCAGGATATCTCATCTTTCCCTTATTTACAGTGACAGTACCTCATCTTCTATCTCAGACGAATCACCTATTCTGTGGGAAAGGTTTATTCTGCTGCCATCTCTCTGTCTACCCCATATTTTTGTTTCACAGATCTGTGAGATATCCTAGACATCACATCCCCTCTTTCTTCCCTCTAAGCTACACATTTGTGTATTTTATAAACAGATAGACACCTAAGTTTGGTCATCTGGCCAGCTCTCTGGTCATGTATTGACAGTGCTTGTTATATTTCCATTGATTACTTGGGAGCTTAGTCCTATGCCTTGCATGTAGACACTCTACTTAGGCTGCACATCTCTAAGCAGCATCCCAGCCTGAAAATACCCAGACCATTCCCAAGAGCAATCACCGACATGATAAAGTATTACAGTATTTTTGACTGACGTAACACTTAGAAGCTCTTGTGATCAGCAAAGCCCCACTGCGCTAGACCCTGGACATGACTAGGGAAAGAAACTGAACTCTTCATCTCAGCATTTGTTAATTAAACTGGTGGAGCTGGAGAGAAAGAGGTTCAGAGTGGGACTATCAAATTCTGCCACTCTGACCAGAACAGCACTTACCCGGGGAACAGAAAGGTTGTAAAAGATATGATCTATTGCAAAAATCCACCTCCATCCAGTGATGAATGCAGAAAAACTCCCACATGAAGGAACTGCCCCTGGTAACCTCATTGCTGTCTTCCAGAGAATTAGATCATGATCCTAGCAGCTGATGATTGACATCCATCCCAACAGAAAGGCAAGGCAAAGCATAGGCTCACCTTAACACTGTGCCATTGATGAAGAACAGATTTTGCACTGGCAATATTGGTTCAAGCCATGCTGAATGCTTACAGTGGAAAGGACTGAGGGCTCTTAGGAAGCATGTACTTTGGAGACGCTCTTGCTGCTGGCTAGCCTCGAATGCATTTCTGCCCTCTCTCCTAATGAAAGCATGTTTTTATGTGTAGTAACAATGCATTTTCCTTCCCACAGCGTATTTACAGATACGTGCTGCCTTCTGGCAGGTTGGTTGTGGATGACAGATTGGGAAGGATTTCACTTTGCCTGTGTTTTCTCTGTGGGGTTAGAAGCGTGTGGGTGTGGTGTTAGATTCCCCATCTCTTCACTTAGACCTTGTGTTAGAGGATCAGGAGGATCTTTGACAGGTGCTACAAGATGGTCCTCTAAAGGGGATTCTGTTTGTGTAGTTGTCAGGTCAAGTGGTGTTATTTAAGCATATGTACCATGGTGGGTGTTGCAAATAGGTTCCTCTAAGAGGTTCACAGCCATGAAACCATTTCAACTGACTTGGTAGTGCTGCAGTTAAGCCATCTGCTCGCTCAAAGCTCTTGACTAGGCTACAAATATTTTGTACCTTTTTTAACACGGAGTCTTTCTCTCTGTGTTAAAGTGCCATTTTGCCCTGTTAATGCCCATTCTCAGTGCCCTTGCAGAGATCACAATTCCCCTACCCTGACCAGGTGGCTGCTCTATTCAGAAGAAAAAGGGCCAAGAGGTTATCTCCAGCCATACCCAATCACACTCTTCACAGCTGGTGAGGATCTGTAAATCTGAGATAATACTTAGATAATTGGTGATTTAGTGAGTTGAATCTCCAAAGCTTCATGTAGCATAATGATGATTTGTGATGTGTGTTAAGGTCCCTGGAAGATTTGTGTCCTAAGTCAGGATCCCATTTTATCAGATGCAGGTAAGTTCATGATTCAATTAAATTCACAGGCTAACAAACTGCGTGTGTGTGTGTGGGGAAGAGGTGCCCATCTCTTTCTAATCATCTGAAAACATGACGGTTTACTGTAAAGTAAGAAGAAAGACTGAAGAAGTTAAAAGATGCCTGTCTAGTGCCATTGTACCAGGAACTGACTTTTTGTCCATATAAATTCCCAAGGGAACTGACAATTTGCCCATATTACTTTGCCCATATAAAAGTACAGAGAATTTTCCTGTGTCTAAACGGAGCTTGTCAAAATGTCTCCAACAAATACACAGAGTGGGATCCTTGTAGCCTCTGAGATTACTAGGATAAGGTGTGAGAGCTTAAAGCAAGTGAAGGAAATAACTACTGGCTTGAGGAAATAGCAAAATCAACAGGAAAAGCCATTTTTTTTGCAGCCCTGATGACAGCCAGGAAAATTTCATTAGCCTTAAGAGCTTTACCCTTTTTATTTCCGCCAGAAAGCTGAATTCCCCCTGCTCACGTGTGGTTAGATTTCTTTACTGAAACTACACTGTGCTTATGGTATTTTATGACTTCTAGTATTGTTGACCTAGTGCCTCTGAGCTCTGCATGGGGAATGGCTTTAGCTGCTAGGTGTTGTACAAGCACAGAGCAAACCCATGATCCTCTTCCTAAAGATCTCACATGTAACACAATGCTTGGGGCACAGGGCAGGCGTGGAAGACAGGGGGAGGCAGGACAATGGGTGAAAGAGGCACCTGCAGCCCAGTCTTCGTCATGGACCAGGAACTCCTTTCACCACCCTGGGGAAAGGAGGGGGGAAAGGCTAGAAATTAAGGGGTTTCCTTGGCATTCAGGGGCCTCCTGTGATCCCTGTGGACCTCTGCTACCACTTTAGAGAAAGGAGTAATGATACCATCCCATCTTTCCTCCCAGGGTGCTGGAAACACAAGTGCAATGTGTTTAGATAGAACTGTCTTGCAGTCACCTGCAGCCATCCTACTGCTTCAAGACTTGGAGATCCCGAATCGGTACTCCATGCAGGCTGTTATACTGTTTTTGATGGCGAGCCAACACTGGATATTTCAAAAGATGAAGCCCTTTTCCCCTACACTACTCAGCATCATAATTCAGGTCCTTGGCACCAGCACTGCATGATGCAGGGGAGGAAACTCTTGCCTGATCCCAGCTGATGGGCCGCCCAGACCTAGGAACATGAGGATTGATGGCCTCCGTAAACGCCTTTGCCGCTAGCACCACTGCCTGTGCTGCTGAACGATCCCCGCCTGTCCCCCCCAGGGCCTGCTTCTCCCCTTCCTTGCTTGGTGCTGACACTTTTTAGCAGCTGATAGATCACCATCTCTTTACCTCGCCCCAAGTGAGACATATTTCACTTGTGGGGGGTTTCAGCGTGAGGAAGGCTCTGAGACCCAAGCCTCATCCCGCAGGGCACTGTGCTGCATCTGGGGTTATTTTTTCCCCCCCTTCTGTTCCTTTAACTAGTGTTTTTAAGAGGGATAGGAGATGAGCCCAGAATGTATTTATTGAGCCCAGGGGAGGTGCGTGCATCTGTTAAATATTATTAAGATATCATTGATGAGTTGGTTTCACCTAAAGGCTGGAAGAGGTATGACGTTTACATGGCTCCCGTGGGATGGCCCGGAGCAGGGGAAAGGGCTTGTTGCTTGGTGATAGCCCTCCATATCCAAGGGAGGGATGGCACACAGAGGGGCTCCAGGTCTCAAAATACTGAGTCTCCTGTGTCTTCTGGTTGCATTGGATGGGAGGAGAGGCTGTATGCTAGGCTCACCAGCATCGCTCACAGCAAGATTTCAGTCACCCTTCCTCTCAGATAAAGGATTTGTGTTTGCCCCATATCTGTTGTGTGTCCTACAGAGATCTGCCTACTTGCTAAAGATGTCAGCTCCCAAGCTTTTTTCCTAGGGATTTAAAAGTACATTTAGATCCTCTCTTTTTCAGCTGCTTCCTTCCCAACTGTTATCTTCCTGAGCACAACAGCAAGCCTCCCTGATCCTGCCTCTTAGACAGCCTTGGTTAGCTGGAGGAATCCATCATCCCTCACTCTCTATGCTCGTCCCAAATGATTTCCCAGGCCAGGTACAGCTGACCCATCCCAGTGCCAGAGACCAGTGTTCCAGAGTCACTGGTCAAACCACTGCTTCACCTTTGGAAAAGAGCACAGAGGGGTCCTGGATCCCAGGCTAAGATATAAAACAAGCTTTTCTTGGATGAGACCATCATCCGACATTGATGCTTTCAACTCCTCCCCTGAAAGTTAAACAAACAGCAACTACAGTCCTGTTGTGACAGGAAAGAACTCCAGCCCTCTGCTCAGGAGAAGGGAAAGTGTTGTCCTCCTTCGGGCTTTGATTCTCTTTATGTTTATGTAATGACTGAAGATCCTGACAATAAAGTGTAATATCAAAACCAGAGAGAGGTAGGAAAGGGGAAAGAAATTAATTTTTCAAAACACTCTCAATATTCACTCGATCCTTTCGGTCCTTGCAGGGGGGAACCCGTATCCTATCACACACGTGAAGTTGCCCCTAGCAAAATTCGTCACGATGGCCCCATGCAGGTTTTGGATTTATTGTCTGCAAATTTGGCTGGTCCGACCACTGGTCTGAACACCTGTGGAGCCTCAGAGTCCAGACTATTAGATTAATCTGTCAGTCACTCTATATAACAGCCTGTCCTCCTCTCCATCCTGGTCTGACACTCCCTTCCCAAGCTTGGTGTATAGATCCGAGATCCAGTTTCACCGGAATGTAAACAGTGTCTGAATCCCCCAACTTCCCTGCTTTGCTTCCGCTGTGAGTGCACGTCGGGTATATCGGCTGCTTGAAAAGTAATTATCCTCACTTCCCACCTGATAAATTAAAGACCCCCAGGTTCTTTGCTTAATGGTGCAGAGCGATCCAAAAGTGATTCTCCTGCAGAAGCTGTTAGGAGAATGTCCTAGCAACCCCCCACCCCTCTGGACCTCATCGTGCTGGGATGACAGCCCATTAATCAGCCTGACCTGGCTTGGAGATGGCAAAGGTCGTGCTGCGTGAAGTCTAATCGGAAAAACAAATTCCACCCCTCTGGAGCACTTCCTGGCAGGGACGAAGGGGGAGACTCGCTTGGTTTCACACTTAAGTACCTTAAGTATTTTTCCAAGGCAAGAAGACAACTGATGTGAAGGGTTTGTACTTCAAACAGAGGAGCACAAGTCCCCAGGGCTGTGTCTACACTGCTCTGAAGTGTGGTTTTGGGAACGATCAGGAGAATGAAGAACTCCCAGATCAACTCGCTTCGCTTCTGTTCAGCTGCTTCCTGGGGAAGCAGGGATCAAGCCTGCTGGAGCATAGGCAGCCCCAGATTTGGTGAAGTACGACCTTGGACCATGCTGGCAGATCCACTGCCTACAGATGCAGATGAAAAGACTGGTCTCAGGCTCAGGGTAGTCCTGAAAATTCAGTGTGGCCTGTCAGTGGTTTCCGTATAAGAGAGACTGAGTCACATCAAACCAAAAGTCCAACTGCCCCAAACCCACTCTCTGATAGAGGCCAACAGTGGATCCCTGGGGAACATAACTGGTAACTCCACAGGGAACTCTTCCAGCATCTGGTGGCTCAGAGGTGCTGTATCTGTGATTAGGAGCCCTTGATGGATTGTTTTTCCATTAATCTGTCCATTCAGGTTTTAAGTCCGTGCAAGCTTTCCGCTTCCTCAACGTCTGGTGTCAGACTTGAACTGTTAATGACGCATTATGTGAAGTGCTTTGTTTTCTTTGTTATGAGCCTGTCTCCTTTCAGCCTTACATTATGAGGGCCAAGTTACAATCATCTCCTATTCATCTTCTCTGTTTAGACCTCTGTAATACCCTCTTGCAGTTGTAGAGATGTGCTCTTGCCCTACTTGTGATGGTATTCAAATATTACACACTTCTTGATTTCTAGTCTGTACTACGCATGAAAATGGAATACTTTATTGCAGTGATCCTAAAATCCATGAACCTAGGAAATAATAACTTAAATTAGATGATCTGTCTGTGAAAACATCCCCTCCATCCTGGCAGGTGGTGATGTTCACAATTTGATAAGCCAACATAAAGTCAAGCCAGGAAAAACAATACATAAGCTGCAATATATTCTTGTGTTGGCTTAGCACAAGAAAAAAACCGCCAACATCTCTGGTTGTCTAATATCATGCTTGAACTTTCTGGCCCAAGAAAGCAGCCCTGTAGATGTAGGATTGAATGCATTGGCAAGCAAAGAAGTTGCTGCCATTTGGCTCCACGACAAGAATAGCATTATGCTATAGTTTGTTGTTTTCTCACAGGCTCTGCAATAACTGTACGCAGTTAATCTTCTGATCCTTTGGTGTAAAATGGCATGTTCCTTCATGGGTGAGAAGAAACCGTATAGCACTGACACCACTACAAGTGCATCACTCTACAGCACCACCTTTACCTCTGGCAAGGGTTTGCACATACTTAGCAGTGACCCCAGCAGTGATGTTTTCATCATTGCTGTAGGGAACACAGATCAGCAGCTTGTGGCTTGTGCTGATAGATTCAATTTACACTTTTTCTTTAGTAGTTTCAGCTTCTTGTCTTTGCTGTAGGTGTAATGCTATCCTGTTTGTATCACCAACATCTCTGTTGCTACTTTGTGATACTGAGTTGTGTTTTTATCGCATACACTCCAGTAGTATAAAGACAATTTTAAGATAAGCCATAGGTGCCACTACTCGCTTTCTTTGGTTTTTTTGGCATGTGCAAAATCCTCCACCCAGCCTTTTAGTCCAGAAGAGCTTCCAACTAATTCTGACTGATTTTATATTCCTTTTCCATCTCTGTTTGTACCAGAGGTGCTTCTGTTTGGCTTTGTGGCCATCTTGAAGTTATGCTCCTCCTTGTGCACTTGAATATAACAATGTTCAGGAGATGGTAATAACCTTCCAGCTCTAGTATGTTTGAGACAGCAGGGCAAGGTATGAGGGCCTGAATGCAACCCTCAGCCCTTCTAGCAATCCCAGACGTGATTCAAGTTCCCCAAAACCCTTGATGGCAGAAACTCTCAATTGCTCTCTTGAACTTTGACATCACAGTAGGTTTTTAAGTCTATTTTAGATGCTGTTTAGGGAGGCAGTTTGGATAGGTCCTATTGTGCCTCAGCTTCCCTGGGTGAGCAAAAGCCTCGTCCTATTTCACAAAGGGGTTGAGAAGTCCTATCTCCATGCAAGCAGTGACATATTCAGACAATAGCGCTGAGAATCAGAGAGAAATGTTCTGTGTTCAGACATAGCCATGTCTAAGTGCCTTGGCACAGCATTATCTTCGGAGCTTAGGGCTTTGCCACCCATCTTGCAGGGGAACAAACAGAGGGGAATGAAGTAAGCATGGAGCAGAGTTTGTAGAGGTATTACATGAGTGAATAATGAGAAGGAAGAGGCTGCGCTGGTTCACTGGATGGGAGGCTCACGTGGAAATTTCCCAAGGAATGGTTCTGGCTAGGCACAGGTTTCCTCCTCCTGCTGTAAGCGTTTGGTGGACTGGGTTTTAGTGGTACTTGTAGGTGGTGGATAGCTACGTGCAGAGCGCCCATGTGTGACTCCTGGTTCTGTTCCTGCCTTTTTTTCCCTCTTCCTTGTTCCTGGAGGCTGTGAACATGTTTGTACCTCTGGCTTACAGCTGTACTGTGGGCTATCCCAACAGTGTCTCCTTTTTAACTTGATGTGAATTTCCCATCCCCAAAGAATGTCCCCATTGTTACAAGCTAAAGTACACACAGGCTGTCCCATTCTGCCCTATTCCAGCTAAAGGACAGAAGTGAAGCATAGGGACCATGATGATAAGAAATCCTGCTCTCATGAAAAGAAAGAGAAGTTATATTCTTCCATTCTGGATAGCTGGTTCCCCCCGCCCCCCATCACTTCTGTGGGTTGCCACCCCACTGCTTGGGGATGGCAATCCTTCTTGGCTAGCAAGATGGTCCTTGTTGGGCTCCAGAAATTGAGAGCATGTTCCAGATGCATGTACACAGAGCTTAGACCCGGGTTTGACCCTGCTGTAGAGCCTTGTTTCTCTGCTATGTGTTCTGGCATTGGGATCATCTGAGCAAAGTTTGCTCCTGGGCCTAGGGGCCAGCAGTGGGACCTGTTCTGTGGGCTGAGCTGAAGATCCTCTTGCTCCTCTCCCCTCAAGCTGTGTGGAGGCCAGCAACAGCTTTCCTGAGAGTCTGCTACAAAGTGTGCCCTAAGTGTCATGATTATAGGCTGATCTTTCAGTGGAGTGAGGATATTTATCCATGGAAATGGCCATGCAGCTCCTGGGGAGAAGCAAATGAGGCTCTACAAGGCTTAACTGATGAGCTTTATAGGTGAGGCTGGGGTGAATGGCTTGGAGAAAGGACTGAGCAGAGCGTCCTTGGAGGCAGCTGTTGAAAAGAGCTCTTCTGGAGAGAAGTGGAAGCAGAGGAAGTATATTGGCTAGAGGAAAGGGGCTGTGGCAGATGCTTCTCAGCTAGAAAGGGTGGAGCTCTATGGACTCATGTTCTCCTGCTGTCAGTGGGGAGAAGAAAAGCTCCTGCTAGATATTGTAGCTTCAACTCTGCTGTACTTGACGTGCTCTTGCCCTCCTCACCATACTGGGATGTTCCTCCATGCCAATAGCATCACTGTCCACAGCTTGTGAGCAGGGTGTGGAGCTTTGGAGCTCATGATACTGATACTGATTAGTACTGGCATGAAAGGAATTGGGTTGTGGGAAACTGAGTCATAGCCTATATTGCCTACTGCTGACTCTCCCAGCTGATGGCTCACAGACCACTGCTGGTCCATGAGAACTCAGAAGATGGCCTGTGAAACAGGAATGCAGCAAACCCACAGATGCCTTCTTGCACAGCCAACGTCCAGTTTCTGTCCTGGGAAAAAGCAGAGGAGGCTTCAGACTCACTGGAGCCTGCTAGACACAAGGGGCAGCAGTGAATGGGTTAAGGTGCCCTTCTTTGTGAGGGCATTGGCACCAGCTGACTGCAAGAGAGAAAGGAGAGGGATGTGGGGAAGAGCCTGCCAATGAGTGAGGGAGCCAGAGGGAGATTCCTGAGAAGCCCAAAAAGTATTTTGAAAATGGGGACCCAACCCAGTGTGGCAAATGCAGCATGACCCTCCCTAACACAGCATGGGGAAAGAAAAGAGCAGCCCAGCTGCTTGGATACTCGACACCAGGATCACGCTCAGCAGCTCCGTTCCCTGGTGCTGCTTGCAGTTGATGACTGAGGGTCATTTCTAGCATGGGATTTCATGTGTGAAGCCTGTCCAGTGTAAGGCAACTGCTGAGACTTTCGGAGGGGGTGACTCAGTTACAGGCTGGGAAATGAACACAAGGAACTGTTGCTAGAAACCAAGCTGAGGCACGTGAAAATAATAAAATGGATGTCCAAACTGGGACCTCTCCTGGGGCTGTACAGTGCTGACAAGCTGACCCTGGATGTGTCGCATCTCTCAGCTTCACAGCTCCTGACGCACAGCACCAGCTCTCCCATATGTCAGGAGTCACATTCCCCACTGCTGGAATGCAGCCACCTCTGGAGCAGAACCCAGCAGCTGTTTAAAGAATTGACAGAAACAAACCAGGGACAGGATGCAAAGACACAGCCAAAGTGCAGAGGAAAACAAGGGAGGGAAAAATGTCAACCAAGTCCATAGGGTGAGTGTGATGGTCATAATCAAATGATAAAGAGGATGGCAAGTTACCAGGCATCAGCAGAGCTAAAGGAACCACCTGGGTGTTTCCTGTTGGTCTGAAGCAAGCACAGAGTAATGCAACTTAGCTTAGACCCTTCTTTTACATACTATGCCCTGCCATACTCCCTTGTGTTTGTTACAGCTAAGACTGCTGATGTAGACTGACATAATAGCTTAGCTGATGCTTAGTAACCCATGAAGCCATGATAACCTGCAAAGAAGCATGACCTCTTTGTCTCTGGTGGATAAAGAATGTGAGGTTTGGTTTCTCTCTTCAAGCCAGTCTCACCATTAGGTCAAGCTGTTAACCTGTTTTCTGCTCTTCCAACCCTGCTCCTCAGGCCCTCTTGGACACTAAAAGAGGGATAACCTAGAAAATAACCTAGACACACCTTAAAATGCCATCAGAAGAGTCAGGAATGATTGAAAGGCTGAGCAGCCTGTGGTTCGGAGGTGCTTGTGTGAGTTTTATCCGCTGAGACATGAACCATGCAAGGGAAGGACCACTCCATGTGAGTCTTATTCCCCAGCGACCTGCCCCAGGCCTCTGTTGCAGAGAAGACACCACATTGGATTGTCAGATAATTCAATTGGAAGAGTCCTCAGGAGTGCTGTGGTTCTACTTGTTGATTCTGGGGCATCAGTGGAGTATTGGTCTGGCACAGCAGAGCTCCTCTTACCTCCTTCTCTTCCAGCCCAGTCCTGGGTATTCATCTGAGTTAGTCAAGAGTATCTGGACTGGCAATTACCTCCAGACTCCAGCTTAAAAGGAATTAATTAGAATGAGCCATCAACTGCATCCACCAGTGAGACTGCTGTGCGGAGACATCCGGGGCTTTGTGTGGTGGCACCCATCTGAACGGGCTGGCCCTTGAAAGGAGGCAGAATGGGAGAAGAGGAGCGGAAGGTTTTGAGGTGGATAATGGAAGAATGAAGAGACAGGAAGCCCCGAATGCCCACACTGCCATTGCCCTTGCCATTTCAGTCCACAGAAAGCCCTCAGCTCCCCGCACACGGACTGCCCCTCACCACCATTGTGTTTGGCTACTTGGAAAGCCATTTGCAAGCCTCCCCCCATTGCATTCAGTGTGCAGCCACAAGAACAGCAGCCATCTGGATTCTCTCCAGCTGTCCAGTGAGAGAAAGGGAAAAGCATTTAGTAGTAGCAGAGAAAAGGGGGGAAAAAAAAAAAGAAAAAGAAAAGGCTAGAAATCATTTTTCCTGGCACACTATGACGCACAGATTTGGGAATGAGGGTTGTGAAAGCTTTTTGTTTAGCTTATTCTTTTCTGGTCTGACAGCTGATAAGTCCCACAGCTCAGAAACATCTGACAGGACTGGCTGAAGTAAATTCATCTTTCATCTGCCCATCATGCTCCTGAAGTGGAGAGTGACAGAACGGTTTCTCCTCTGTCTGAACGCTGCTCTCCCTCCTTCTCCCTCTTTCGCGTGCTGTTGTTTGGAGCTTGGGAAAACCGGTTTCCTTCCTGCCGACAGCCTTCTCCCCAGGTTCGGGGCAGCATCCGTCTGCCCTTGCACCTGCTCCCTACAGCTGCGAGCTGCCTCTGCTGAAACCATTTGCACCCGACCCAGCAGCAGGCTGATGGGGCCCCTCCAGCTTCCCCTTGACTCCTTTCCCTGTCATATTTTCCTTGCTGCTCTTGCAATTAGCGCGCTTGTTCACTGCTCTTCTCGCTCGCTCCCTCTGCTTTCCCGGCACGCTCCCCTTTTAACCTCCCCCGACTCCTCGGGCACTCGCTACAACAGGGCTTCTCAGATGCAGCTTTTGAGACACAGCTCCTCTTCTTTGCTCTGTGCCCTGTCCCCAAAACTGCTGAGTATCCACCTCCCGGGGGCAGAGATGTAGTCCTCATGTCCTGCTCACTTAAAAGGCCTTCAGCATCTTCCGAGAATTAGTTAGATCTTCACTGGCTCTGGCACTGCCTAACCTGTCACATAGTCGCTTCCCAGTGGGGAGATACCCCTGATGTCCACCAGCCACAGCCTCCACGGTGGCTCAGAAAAAGCAGATCCACCTCATGTGCACCAGGCAGTTACCACAGCTCAGCTGGTGAGGAATAATTTGCACGTCCCGCAAACTACAACCCCAGGTTATCACTTGTGATGGGTGGCACATACTCTGGTGCACCCATTGGGTTGGTGTGCTACACCGGTTGGCGTGCTACAAGCATTGCCCTTTGGGGGAAGACTGCATCAAGAAGTACGTCTTTGACAAACCACTGATTGCCCTGGGATGGGAAATCTGAGTGTTTTCATGGTGCATGCTGAGATGACAGCAGTGAAGGACAGCAAGAAGCAGTGTCTGAAATTGGGTGACCTGAATATCTTTGCATGTGGAGTACTATTTCTGTGTGCTCTTTGCTTTGTTGGTGGCCATCCATATAGCATTTTTTATTGTGGGGGTAAGTAGCAACCTCTCTGAGGCAGGGACTACCTTTTCAGTTGAGGTCATGTATCATCTAGAATGAGGTGTAGGTTTTTGATGGGGCACTGGCTTTCTAGTCTGCTAGTAGGTGACAGAGAAGTATTAAAGGTGGCAAAAGAAGAGCCTAAGATCCCAAGCTACTGAATGGAGATGTTTTATTCCAATTATGGGGTTCTTTCCCACAGACTGGTAGGAAACAAAACAAAGAGAACAATTAAAATAAAAAAGAGACTATGAATTCTTTGGATTGCAAATGGCATTGTACTTTGACATAAATTTTAACAACTAGGAAAAATGTGAATGATAATAATACCTCCCCCACCCCCCCACCCCCCAATAAACCACTCTCCAGGCTGCCGGGAAATCTTGCTTTGCTTCCTGCAGCAGAAAATCAATGATCTAATTTCACTTGAACTTGACAGGCTGCATCTCCCAAATAAGGCACACCATTGGACACACTTGAAAATGCAAAGCTGTTTCAGCAAACTCCCTCCTTTGCATCACAAGGCTTTCGTTTTGGTCCCCAGTGATTTGTTTTCTCATGCATGTGTTTTGCTGGAGAAAAACAAGCACCTGTTTTGCAAAACGAGACCTCTAAAATTTAATTTACTCATCTCTTTTAATAGGCTGCACATCGTGAATTTTTCTGCCATGGGTTCTGCAGTCCTTTGCTCCCACAGCTCCCCTACTCATCCCTTCTCAGATTCAAAACTATGTGGCCGGGTTACGTCTGGCCACCAGCTGGGCCCCAAAGTCCGTGCAAGAAGCTTAGCTGAATCCTCCCCATATCTCATGGTTGGTCTCACAATATCTGTTTATATCCTGTAAATTAGTGCAATGTGGCCCCTAACCAGGATCCTCACAGTTTTACAAGCAGCAACACAAGTCTTGCCAGGCCAGCCAAGAACCTGGATAGGCCAATAAAAGCTCTGGTAAAATTGCTCTCAGCTTAGTATGCCTGATGGATCTTTGCGATGCAGCTTGAACAACAGAGGAAAAGAGGGAAAGAAAGCGGGGGGTGGGGTGGGGGGGTGTGGAGAGAGAGAGAAAGTGTCTCAAGTACTTTGTTGAGTTGCCGGATCTGGTTCAGCGCCATTAGGAAAGGGGATATTGAAGAGTGCTTTTCATTCCACCATTTTGCAGTGGGTAATTGCTTTCCACATGGTGCATTGGGTTTTGATGTGAGTCCAGCTGCAGTAACGCAAGTTACGGCAAAGGCTGTTCCAGTGCAAATGTGTTATTTGAGTGTCTCTTTGCTCACACTATGACTAAACAGAAGCAGCTGTGGCCAGAGGGCCATCAGTGCTTTGTATCACACAATCTGGCATTTAATGGAAAGTTTTTGTGTTTTCAGTTGGAAAAACTTTCTTCCTTCCATGGCTGGAAGTTTTGAAGAAATTTATATTTTGCATAATGCAAAAGAGTGTCCTGAGAAACAATTGTCCTTTCCACTGGACAAGCCTGGCACCACCTCGGCCTCCAGTATGACTCTCACATAATATGAGCCTCAGCATGCCCAAGAGCCACCAATGTATGTTGGTCAGGCAAGCCACCTGTACATTTCTGGAGGCCATCAGTTTCAAGAAAATAAGATAAAACTGGAGTGAGGACAGCTTGGAATAACAAGAATACATTGCTAAGCCAGGGCAAGGAGATCCCATCAGTCTGCAGCCCTATAATCTGCAGGGATGAAAATTCCTTATTGCTCAGCTATTCAAAACTAGCCTGGAGAAAGCACTGAAGGGGAACAAGCTTGCCTTAGCAGAAAAGTATAATAGATGTCTCTTACCTTGCTTTAGCTGGGACTTGCACAAGGTTTCAGCCATCAGCAACGACAAGTAGCCCAGGACTTCAGGTGAGCAGCTCTGATTGACTCTGAAGAGAGTCAGGCAAGTAGGGCAAAGACACATGGCTGTGGTAGTTGTGAGATCTGGGGCTGGCTCACAAGGAACAGCAGCTAAATCTTTGGGGAGAAATTTTGTACATGAATCTGGGCATGTCTTAAAATCTTTTTTTTAAATTTTTTTGAGATTATTCTCAGGCCGTCAGGAGCAAGCCATTCTTAATGGATGTACTTGCAGCCTGGACCACTTGACAAAGCAAGCAAACAAACAAGCGAATGAAAGGAAACATAAAGATGGACCATCTAAATAGGCCCATTTATTACCCTCCTTAGAAAGAAGCAAGGAAACAAGAAAGATGTACTCAGTAGAAAACATGGTTCCCCAAAGGTCTCATATTCCTTAATTGCAGCTAGAAGCAAGTGACTTTCTCAGGTTTGGTGCAATGAGCCTTTGGAAACCACTGGGATTAAAACTCAGGATCTTGAATCCAACTTTTATTTCCCCCTTGCAATCCTAGACCACACAGCTTTCTGCTTATAAGTGTATGGGCACATCTATGCACGTGGAGGGGAAGCTCAGCATCACATAGGTGGTCTGCTCTCTTTCTGAGAGGATACATGTGGTAACCGAGATGAAAACCATGAGTTACTGTAGGGGAGAAGGACGCTGGTTCTGACAAACCCGTCAGCTGCTTGTAACTGTTACCTTCTGAACCTTACGTCTTTCATTTTCTCATTCAATCTGGTTTTTTTTGACCGGCCTTGATGCTTAAACCATAATTTACCAATGGCTTTCCTTGGTAATTAATTTCACACGTTCATTACAGTCTGTTTGGCTATAAACACATGTGGATTTCCTTTTTAACTCTTCATTTCCTAAGTTTTTGATAGAGAAGTTCTAAAGCTAAACCACAGGAATCGTCTATGCAGCTCCGGTTTATTAAATCTACCCCAGCGTGTCAAGTGTCTACAGTGCATACAATTATTTGGGCTAAGCTACGGTTATGAGAGAATTCATTTCACCCAAGGGTAGATTAAGTCTGTAGGTGTTTCGTATCAGAATGGTGATACTCACATTGCAAGATGAGATGGAAATGCTAAATTCTTAGGGACTTCTCAGATCCCAGTACATGCTCTGGAGTTCATGACTTCCAAAGCCAGGTTCAGCCAACTACTTCCTCTCCATACATACTGCATAATCCATGTGCATAAGACTATGTTAAAAAAGCTGTATAGGTGCCAAAGGTCAAGGTCCTTTGGGTCCTTTATGAGAAGTAAAGCCAAGGTACAATTAACTCCAAACAGGCAGAATGTCTGAGTGAAAGAAACAACAACAGATGGAAATATGTACAGTCAGCTTTATTAGCAACCATTTTTATACCCTCAGGTGATGGACATTTCAGACTGCTCAGATAAAATTAGACAGGAAAGAGAAGGATGGGAAAGTTGTTAGTATCTCAGTCTGGTCATATACGGTATTAAGAACCCAGCAGGCGATTGTAACTACAGATTAGAGCAAGTCCCAAACTCCAAGAGAAGTCCTGTGGTTTGCGCCTGGAGGTGATGAAGTCCCTGAGGAGTAAAATACTGAGAGATTCAGCCTGACACTTCTGCTATCATCTTGTAACTGTATAAAGAAGAATTAAAAAATCAATTGATTCCTCTGTCTCCCTCATCCTGGGCTTTATCATGCTTCTCATTCTTTCCATTTTGGGACACCTGCCCTGTAAAATAAAGTGACAGTAAAGCAGCTCCTTACAGTGGATACTATCTATAGTCAGATGAAAAACACTGTTTATTTTTCCTCATTTGGCTTAGTTTTGCTTTCTGAGGAATGTGGAGCAGTTGCTGATCAGAGTTTTATCCTAGTCAAAGAAGTCTTCACAGGAAAGTTTCTGCGAGGACACTTCTGAGAGGAGGCCCACTGTAGTTTTCGAGATCAGAGTGGATGGCAAGTCTAGAGAGATGGCTTCTGGCTAAACACAAGACTGAGACCTAGGAGATATAGACTCCATGAGGGTCTGTCATGAGAGACAAGGAAAACAGAACCAGATCACCAAAATCCTTTTTTTTTGGCAGTTCTCCAGTGGAATCCAGCACAATCCGTCCAATGGGAGCTTTGGGGTCTGGGAAGACAGATTCCTCCTGATAAAGGACATTGTTCACCAGTCTTTCTCTTATGCTCTGAAGCTGGTAGAGTTCTCAAGCCCAGCCTCCTGCCTCAGCCCTTCCTTGAACATTGTGTTCATGCCCTCTGGCCATCTCAGTGGCTCTCTGCTGACTCCTCTTCACCTGCCCTAAATTTCTCTTACACTGGGGGCCATAACTGTCCAAAGGAGTTCAGATGGAGCCTCTTGAGTAAAGAATGAAGGGAAACGAACAGTTTCTCTAATAATTTAAAGTCCACTGCCTCACTCTCTCCTTGGCTGTTGCTCCTTTCCATAGATAGTCACTTAGAGCTGCTAAGCACTGTGCAAATCTCTTCTTATTTGCCCCCGAACTGGGCTGCCAAAGAGTCTCTGTCCATCATTGTTACAGGCTGACAACACCACTGCAAAGACCTGAGGATTTCCCAGTGGTTTCAATGGTTTTGGCTGGGCTGACTTTTGCTGTTTGCACGCTGCATTAAAGCTCATTAAATCAATAGCAGTGATTCACCAGGGAGGAGGGACACTAGCCAGTTGTCTAAAATCTAACCTGTAAATACCATGGGGTGTGTTTTGCTTTGCTTTAGCTGACAGACGCGACAAGTAAAAGGATTTTTTTCCTGTATGTCATTGGAGGGAGAGAGATTCCTAACTCACACCATGTAAAAGTTAACCTTTCCCCTCAGCCTGGGCAAAGTTTTGTGATAGCCAGAAATCATCTTAATGGCTCCTTCTGCCCACAGCAGCCGCAGATCCCGCCCAGCCACGGCTCCGAGTCTTCTTGAGAGCCTGCCCCTCTCGCAGGAAGTGTCCCACTGCCTGACAAGCAGATATAAGACAGCATTAAAGAGACAACATGTTCTCAGATAAAATGTTCCAAATATAACAAGTCTATTTTTATTAAATTTGACCAAAGGCCTCCCTGCTTCCTAATCAGAGAGCCTGATTTGCTGACTCCCCCAGACCTAGCTGCCCTGGCTCACTACAGCTGTATCGTGAGATAGAATTACATTTTCATAATGACTCAAATCTTTTCCCAAGTCCTTAAGTATTTTCACAAAAAGGGAAAAAATAAGGAAAGAAGTTTTTTAAAAAAGGGAAGAAAAACCCCACACACTCTCCTGCAAAATCCAGGCACCAACCCTGAGTTGTGTGTGGTCTTTTTTGTCTTTTCTTTTGGCTTCCCTCAAGACACAGCTTATTGCATTGGTCTGGATGCCGTCCTACCAGCACAGTTTGCTGGCCAAGCCCTGATCCCAACAACAAAGTCACCTTGGCAGGTGCCAAAATAAACGTCAGCCTCCAGCTACCTGTACCGGCTGCTGATGCTTCTGTGTGTCTCATGGCCCACGAGGCTGGAAAGGCAGCACCTTCTCCCTCCATTCCTCTGATACGTATCAGTCCTTGGACCTGGTCTTTTTTATTCAGGGGAGCCTTCAGGGCACTGCAACCTGGAGAGCTATTTTTAAATGCCCTTTATTTAGAAAAGTGTGAAGTTGTCCAGAGAGAACTGGCTGTGAAATGGACAGAGGCTGAAAAACGCGTGTGTATGATATGGAAGCTGCATGTGCGCAATCATGGTTCATACCTGCAACTTCAGCTTTCTGTGTAGCTTTAGCTCGTGTGGGTGTGCATGTCAGTGTGTCCTCATGTACAGAGTGTATGGGCTGTGTGCCTGTGGGTTTATTCCCAAGGGACTCCTTTTTGACGTCAGCCATATTGCTCACAACTGGAGTAGCTCCTCGGTGAGCCGGTCCAAGGCTTTTTGATCACACAATCACTTCCATTGGATTTACAAGGTGCAGCTAAAATTAGGAGGTATTCGAATTCATGAGTTATGTAAAAGGGGAAGTTACAGGTCATGCTTAAACTGATCAGAAAACTACAGGAGTCAAGTGGGGAAGGGGAGCATTCCGGCCAGTTGCAGGCACCGAGGGGGCTGGGGAAGCTGGGGCTGGCAGGCGCACACGAGCACTGCTTCGTTCCCCTCTGTTTTACAAGCTGGGGTGGTGTTTTTTCCACATTCCACCATATAAAACAGACTGGGTCTCAAAGACCTGCTTCAAAGTCAGTTGAAAGACTGCTAAGGACTTGCTTGGGCTCCAGAGCCAGCTCTGCTCAATATGGCTTCAATTTGACCCCTGCTTTTGGATTGTGTGAATGGGCAGACCTGTCTGGCTTAGGAGCCTTCTCCTGCCCTGGATGCATGCCACACCTGCCCAGCTGTGTCCTTCAGTATCCACTAGAACTATTACCTATAAAAGATGAATTGCAGTTAAAACAAACAAATGCATAGGGTCTAGAAGAGCCCAGCACTTTCTCTGCCTGCATCTCAGCAGATCTATTTAAGGTTGCCACATTTCAATAAGCGAGGACAAAGCTAAGCTTTGGAGATGACTTCAAAATGTATGCAGATGTTAAAGCACAGAGTACAAATAATTAAAGATAAAAGTGAATAAAGAATAGTCCAAAAATACAAAATTAAAAAGTGGGGGGAGGAAGAAGAAGGGAAGAAACAGCAGTCTCTTCTTTTCCCCAAAGACTTGTGTAACAGCTGACTGAAATGTCAAAGGGAAACAGGTTTTGGAAGTTGTATTTCAGCTCCACAAACTTGTTTCTGTGCCCTTTCCTAGTTCAACATCTGCAACCCATATTTCATCCCTGTAGCGCTCGTTGGAGGACTTCATTTCCCAAGAGTGGGGAAGGTGACACATTATGTTCGAGATACGCAGGTTCAGATGTTGATTAGAGTTCACAAGGGGAACAGCTTAATGGTTTCAGACGAGCAACAAGACCCTCAGCTAATGCTGGGCCTAAGCATAATGCTCTAAAAACGGGTTCAGAAATCCTAGCATGAGTGGAAGATGTGTAATTTATACGGGGTGTGTGGGTTTGGTTGTTTTTTAAGCCTTGTTTCCTAAAGAAGCAAAGCCTATGCTACCCGGCTCGGTGTCTGTGCGTGCATGGCTGTGTGTGTGCCTGTCTGTCTGTGCCATTCCCAGGACTTTCAGAGTCCCGATTTGCCTCCCATCTACGAGAGGAGCATAGCTACCAACGATGTTACGTTCCTAAAAGCTTTGAGAAAACTTGGCAGCTGGTGAGACCAGGGCTCTCACCACAGTGCAGGCGGGAGCATGAGGATGCCTCTTCTTACACACCACAGGGACATTTTGTTTCATCCACGGGGAAAATTGTGATGGGAACTTGCACCTTAAGGGACAGCAATGGAGAGCAAAATTATATGAAATCAGCACTAGTGCCAGCTCTTACAGAGCTGCGGTGAACAACACGTAGCAGGAATTACAAGAATACAAGGAAAATGGTCAAAAGGTCACTATGGTACTCAGCCCAGGGAGTGGATGGAGGGCTTAGGTTCCTAGGCCACCAAGATGGTTTGGAAAGTTTTATTGCCAGTCCCTACAAGCCCAGAAGCAAAACTGCCAGGATTTATTTTCTTCCTGGAGAGATGCAAAAGAGCAGAGTCCAGAGGCAGTTAACCCAGAGACACTTAAAGAAGATAAATCTGTTGAAAGTCAGTATTTCCCTGAATCAAAGAACTCGAGGGAGGGATTTTTCTTTTGAAAAACGAAAAAATCCATTTTGCCAAAAGAGTGCAACTTTTTGTTTAAAAAAATGAAGCGCCTCTTAACCTGATTTTTCCCACACTTTTTTTCCCAGCAAAATAGAAAATGTTAGTGTTTAAATCTGTGTTTTAATTTTCTAAAGTATGAAGGAAGAAATAATTCAGTGTTCTGTGGCAGGAAACCACAACAATTTTAGAGGCAATCAGTTTTCTCCCTAAACTAAAATATAGGATATAAACAAAATAAAATGATGCACGTTTTTCACATAAGAAAGCCCCAAATCAATTCCTGATCAGACTGAACGTAGAGCTTTTCTGGTGGAGAGAAAACCATACAGTAAATTTTTGCTAGAGTCTGCTGGGCTTCTCTCCTGTCCCACCTTCAGCTCAGATACCAGGTCCTTCGTAAGGAAACAGAGTCACCCTGGCAGGTGGATACGGTTAGCTTCAGTCACGTCATAAGCGAACTTGGTGTGTCTCTGGGGAGCAGAAGGAAGGAGAGTTCATTTCTGAGACAGAACACAGCTGGCAGGCAAAATCCAAGAAGAACCATACTGTCTTCTCCAGGAGAAAGTTCAGGCTCTCTCTTCGCTTGGCTCGTTGGGTTTGTTGTTGTTATTCTTGTTTGAGAGACAAGGAAAGTCCCAGAAGGACACAGCAGAGCTGTGATCAGACGCCAAAGCAAAAAGCAATGATATAAAGTCCTGCAGAATGGAGAAAAGTTTACAGAGATGTCCAGGTTTTCAGAAGTGCACCCAAAAGTTCCTGTTTTGGGAGCCTGGCCTGGCAGCCGTGCATCCTGCATGAGCTGGCAGTTTCATTTCTCTACCCAAACACAGGGTTGTCTGCATTTCTGTAGTGAAAGCTGATATTGCAAGAGAGGAAAAACCAAATCAAACAAGGGAAGTGTGTTTCATTTGACAATGGGTCTTTAGAGCCTGCATTTTTTAGAGCTAGACTCTTGGAATAAAAAAAAAAAGAACAACCCTCGTCTGAGATATGTGCAAAATATAGCTCAAATCTAAAGGCTGTAACTGTGTGAGAAAAGTCAGATGTTAAACAATCACAGTTTTATTCCTCCCAGCAAGACAGCCTGTGCACCTGTAGCCATTATTGTCTTTACCGTATAAAGTGAAAATGAATATCACATTGTATTGAAAACCCTCATGGAATACAATTACTCAACAGGAACTGTCCTAAATCTATCAGCGGTAACTCACTTGTAATTTTGTGGGACTAATGCAGAGAAATGTTTCTCCATGCATGGTTTGCCCCCAGCCTTTCCCCCCATTAATACATTTCATCCACTTTTGCTTACGATGGCTAAATTACTTGTAAAAGATTAATTACCTATGGGAAGTGTCTGTCTTGGTCTGTAGGAATGACATTATATTGAACACTAAATGCTGACACTATTAAACTCTGCTGGACATATTTTGATATAATAACTCTGCAGGCCACAAGTGAAATGGGTCCCTCACCAATTCACTACCTCATTGTTTTTCTGTCATCAGCAAACTTTGGGATATAGTCTCAGCCGACGTAGCTCAGAGTTTCATTCATGTCAGTGGAGTAGCTTATTACAGCTTTTTATTTCCCTGGAAGTTTTGCTGAGTTTCCAGCTGCAGATGGGAATCTTTGTTCACCTTGACCTGAGATGCAGAAGCTGCCATTTTCCAGGCAGATCTGTGGGCTGGTTGGGAAACTGAGGCTCTTTCAGTTGTAATCAACAGTTCAGAACAAAGCACATTTTTCTTGCTGTGTTTCAAAATTATTTTTTCACCACCTTAGAAAGTAGAAGGTGTTTTACTTTGGTGTGCAGAAACTGCAAATGTGGTGGCGGTAGTCTGGGGAACTTCTGCACCTTTTTCCCACTGGAAAGAAAAGCAGAAGAGATCTAAAAGAACTGAGATACAGCAGTGGGGGAAGGACTCTGACATTCCCCCCCCCAGTGGGAATAATACTTATAAAAGGCTAAGAGATTTTATGAAATCTGTTTTCTTTCCCTCCAGCCATCCAGTTTCTACTTATCTGTTGTTTTACCTTTCACTTAGGAGTTGTTTTCAACCTCCTGTTGATTTGCTGACCTCTCAACACCTTCAGTGACGGAGTGAACCCCGCAGAGCAGCTTTAGCCCACTGGATTTTGGCTTGTCTCTATTGCTGTACATGGTAAGATGCACATGTGGATCACAGGTTGATTGACTTACACCTGAGAGCAGACCCCACTCCCATGCCTGGTCATATAGCTCTTCCTTCAACAGGAGCTGGAGGAAAACATGATCCAGGCATCCCGTGTCTTTGTTAGCATTATCACATATGGTAGCTTTGCCTTTGGGGACTCTCTCCATCAGGGACCAGAAATCAGCATAGCTTCAGCTAAATCAACTAAACAACAGATTTCTTGAAGCAGAGAGGTTTTTTGTTGTCTCCTTTGAATTACTGAATAAGTTCCCTATCCCAAGAACACTGCCTGGGTTAGGAAAACCTACTTTCAAAATCCAGTTAGCTCCTCTCCCTACAGCTGCATTTCTCTTTACCATCACTTACTTCCCCCTTGTTCAGGGCACTGGTGACTGCTCTTGTTCCTCCCCTGCCTGCGTCATTTCCACCCCCGCCAAGTTCTCATCCGCTGCACGTGTGCAACGTTCACTGCTGACCCCATCCTGGCCCTCTCCTGTGCCATGCTCTCTAGCTTTATCCCTTAGACCCGGTCGAAACTCCTCTGGTACCCAGCAGAAGTGGATGTGTTTGGCTGTCTCACCACAACAGCATGGTAGACACCATCCTGCATTGCTGGGCCTGCCTGCAGTCACTGTCTGCTGACATGTCCTCGTGTGTGAGGGTTTTTCAGGCTCGATGGTATTTAAAACCAATCCCTCTGACCCTCCCTCTGAGGAAATTAGGCTTGGATCCTTTGGCTGCAGATGTACTTGTGTACAGCAAGGAATCAAGGAGAGGAGCAGAGAACATGGTGCATCTTTCAAGGATCAGCATTTTCAACTGCAAACCCTTTTGTTCTGTAATCTGGGATATTTCCTAGTAGTCCACACGGAGAAGAAAAGGGGCATTGTCTGGTGAGTGGCTTCAATACTAATCTCTCCTGGATGCATTTTAATTCATTTTAATGACTCTGCCTCCTGTCAGACCTTTCATTTGTTAAAGGGGTTTGTTAAAGAGATTAAGTGCAAGGGGAATATGAACCTCAAAACACTACATCCCTTCCCCCAACCCCTCCTCCCTTCCCCCCCAGATTAATATTACACCAAAAGGAAGAGAAAAGGAATTTTCTGTGAAACACATTACAAGATTTTTAGGAAGAGAGGGAAGGAGGAGGAGCAATGGAGCGTGCTGGACTCTTTAACCCATAGAGGAGCTTGAAGGTGGCAGTACTGACATGATGCCTTTCCAGCTATATTGTTCCCCATCCATGTGTCTATTGAAGCTTTGTGCAAACACAGCTGTTTGTTAGGAATACCAGCTTAGGGAAACAAGCCATCTGCCTCAGTTTGCGTCTGCTCCTGTCTTCCACTCATATGGGAGGCTGAAATAACCTGCCTCACCCCTGAAAAACAAATGTACCATGCAGTACATGTACCATAAAAACCTTTCAACTGAAATCCAGGCCTTCAGCCAACTGAAGGAATAAGAGAACTTCTTGGTTTCCCACATCAGCTTCCTACCCAGGGATCTCAAAGCCCTTTGCACAGTGTGGGAAGTGGCAAAGCCAATAGAATCCCTATGTGGAACTGTGAGTTTATTTTCAAAATTCATATCTCAATAGACATACTTTGAGACATGTTTCATAGATTTACTAGAGAGATTCCCTCAACTACCTCAAGGGATTATTTCAGTCCCTCTTGCAGTCCATAAGACCCTAAAGCAATTTCCTTATATCCCTATGGACTCTTCATCTCCCTATGACTGGATCAGGCTCCAGAAGTTCATGAGAAGGATAACAGAATGAAGTGCCATGCAACAGCAGAGTGGTGTATCCTGGTCAAGAACATGGCTTTCTTACCTATGTCTCTAAATGCTCCTCTAATGTCCAATTGGTAAATGCAATTTAAGTAGCACGTATTTTGTGCAGAACGCTTATACAGAAAATGCATCACAGCCTCATTACACGCTGTAATGTAAGTACAGAGTGTATTCTTTCTGTTGGCTTCAGAGGGGATTGAGTCAGGTCTGCTTGTAGGGGGAAAATAAGACGCATTTCAATAAAGAAACATGCAGGATGTTGCCCTTAAGCAGAATGATCAGCTGAGCTGCCAGAGGATGGAGTAGGATTGCCTAGAGCAGGTCAGATATTGGACATAATCCAACACAATCATGGTGTTGGGAAAGAGACTAGTGCCATATTGTGATGGACAAGTGGGAGAACTGCCTGTAAGTATGAAACAATTCTTCCACTCTTCTTGCCATTAGTAGGGACTCAATTTTAATACTGTGTGCAGTTCGGGTTACTGCTTTTCAGGAAAGATGTAGACCAGCTGGAAAGGAACAGGGATGATTGAAGACCTGACTTAGAAAGAAAGATTGAAAGAAGTAGCGTTGTTTAGTCTAGAGAAGAGAAACTGCAGGGATCTATGATAGGTGTCTTTGTGAACACAAAAAGCTGCAAAGCAAAAGGAACAACCTGTTTCACCTGTCAATGCAGACAGGGTGAGAGGTAATGGGTTAAAACTGAAGCAAACAGCATTAGCGACTTGGGGGAGATGTGTCCATCACATGGGGAGATGTGTCCATCAGGACTTGTGGAATCACAAGCCCTAAAAGCTGGAAGGGGAGGTTAGAAATGGTACAAGTATAACCATCTTTCATTGGAGTCACTTTTCCTGGTGACTTTCGGAGGTCCCTGGCAGTCTTGTTTGCTACGATCCTTTGTGTTTTCCACATAGCGAGTCCAGGATGTCTGATTTTCCTACTGTTGTTCTAGCTCTAAGGCTGAACACATTCCTGAAAAAGGACATGAAATGATTGTGGATTGATTTGGGGTGAAATGATAAATATTCAAGAAACAAACCAAAACCATAAAAAGCCTGATGGAGAAAAAGAAAAAGCTCCCCATCTATTATATTATCTTTCTGTATTTTAAGTTTCAGGGACAAATCCATCCTGCCATCATGCAAGAAAGCTCCACACCCTCATAAAACCAATATAACGAGCAGAACATGGTAGCAAATCCTCCAGGTTTTGTTTTAGTTTGGAAGGCATTAAAGTGTTGTGTAGAGGGAATGGAAATGTTGCCCGGGTGCCAATTCCACAAGGGCGTGTTCTGCTAGAGCCAGGTATGTCACTCAATGAAAAGCAGTGTTCAGCTCCTGCCATGGTTTGGGGGTTAGCCAAAGAGGTTGGAGAGGGGTGGCTGGAAGGAGAAAGAAGCCTGGTACTTTTTGCTGCCAACTTTCTGCTTTTTGTCCAGCTTCCCCTACACAAATGACATCTGAAATACAAGCTGGCCCCTTTCCGTTATGGAAACCTCAAACCGAATTTAATAGTAGGGGCTTATATTGAATTGTCCCATAAAGTGTTGTAGAGAATTGTATCATCACTGGAGCATTTTGTGGTGTGGTCCAACCTCTTCAACCTGAAACCTTCCCCACCCTAGAATTTTGGACTCGCCAAAGTGATTTGGAGATGTCTTCTATTCACTCATATAGACATTTATGAATTTGTATTACTTCACTGCTTTATGTCCTGTGAACAGAGTAAGAACCCATTATTCTAGATGGTGGCTGAGCAGCAACTACATCCCACAAGTCTGTAAGCAGATGTACACAGCAATGGATGGGTGAATGATGGTAAGCTGATGGGGAACCCAGACAAGATGTGCCTGTATTCACCCTGCAAGAGAAAGATGGACTGGCAGAAAAGATCAGCTCAGCACCTTCCCAGCTTGGGCTATTTATAGCTTGGGCTCAAACAAGCAGAACATACATGGTACAGGGTGCCTGCTGCTGGACTGAGCTGTAGTTTGACATAAGTGGCAGTGATCTTAGCTTACTAGGGCAATGGATGCGCCTCTGTGCTCCAGTCAGCTTTACAAATCTCGAGTACTGGGGCACTTTCCCTCCCTCTTGACATCCATAGGATCTGAGAGCAATTTTCTTACAATACCACTCAATCCCTATGGGATCTCACTGCTTTCACCCCTATTATGTGCCACAAGACTTTCCCACAAGGGTTTAAACTTTCACTGCCTCAACTGAGAAATCTGTGGAAGCAGAAGGAGCACAAGACAGACTAAAGAAGAAAGAAAACACAGTCGGGAATTGTTCAGCCTTGTTCCAAGATGCCCTGTCTCCCTACAGCTGAGATTCTTCTGAAATTCACTGGTACTAACTAGCATTCATCACTCCAACCCACAGCAATTTACTGGTGGCGATTTTCCGCTTCCAGCTGGTGACCTCCTGACCTCAGAGGTTAAGACAATTTTTATTCATGCTACTGAACTTGGCATCTGAATTTTAATGTCACGCTTTTTACCTCCCTGCCCCCCCCGTTTTCCTGGTGGAGGCTTAGAGCCTGTGGAATCCTTTCAGGGGAAACAGAGAAGTAATATGCCACCCCCAAAGCATGACAGCAGAACATGGCAAAAGAATTGCTGCATGGTAGTGCAAACCTTGTATTTTTAGGTGAGTGCTGTGTTGCTGGGAGAGAACACTCATTGGCCAGTTCAGTTGTCTGATGTCTTAGGTATAGGTCACATTGTCTGATGTCTTAGGTATAGGTCATGTTACGTGGAAGAGAAGTGACCATATGTAAACACTCAGCAGGCACTAAGAAAAAGTTGCAATAAAGGATGGAAACATCAAGACAATGGGATATATTTTGAATGAACTCTTCCAATGTGCTCATTCAGCCATCAGGGAACAATTAACAACAGCGGAAGTTAGATGGCCGTCATACCGTCATTCAAGCTCTGGGTAGCAAAACCCAGGGAAACTCAGGCACTGATTGAACTGGGAGCTAGATGACTAAATATCTTTGCTGACCTGCAATTGAGGGTTTCAGCGTTCTGTATCAGGTCAATGTTCTCCTAAAGTCCTTTGAAAACACTGGGAAAAAGAAACAAAAACATTTCAATGATCTTTCTGTGACTCATCTTCAGTTCCCCCTTACCCTTGTCCACAGTCCCTTTTACGTAAGGTCTTAATCACAGAAGATAAAGTTAGAAAGAACCTTAGTTCCCACTGAGAAATAGAAGGCTGAATATATTTCCATTTGTTTATTTAATACCTGGTAATGAGGCTGGGGATGGCTACCTGCCGAAGTGTCACAGCATATGTTGTCACCATCACACCAAGAGAATATGAAACTTCTCTTTTAGCACAGCTGTCCTCTATTTAATGCCTTTTTTAATAATTGGTGCCTTAATGCCTAATTTTTTAATAATTGGTGTCATGCTCTTTAGTGTCCAGAATTCCTACTCGGGAATGTAGCAGTGTTTCTGGAACCCAGGGCAAAGGTGTTGACCCTGTCTCCTTTTATTTGGGTGTAGCAAAATATAAAGAATTGGGGTCTTTGACAATGTCCTCCTTCTCCTGAGGTGCGTACACTGCTCACTCCACTTGCCCAGCCGCAAGTGGCATTCAAGACCAGACCTTTCTGAATTCAGCTTGTTCATGAAAACAAAAAACTGAGCAACAACAGCAACATTTACTAATTTGTTGTTCACACTAAACAGAAGATTCCCTTTCTGCATTAAAGCAGAATCTCTGAAGCTGTGAATCTGAAATGAAAACCTCCATCTGTGTCTCCGTGTGTTCCCCTGGCCTCCCTACTCTGCTCCAGGGTAGCTGAATATCAGAACAGATCAGCACTGGCAAAAGAAATGAATGCCTCATTTGCCCAAAGTGTTAGGATGGGGATCATCCAAATGTTGCCAATACTGATTAAATCAAGAACAACACAAACAAGCAGGTAAACCCAGGTCTCCACTGGGGAGGAGAGTAAGCTGGCCCTGAAGACACCTTCAGTTATTTTCTTACTCACTGTAGGTATCCCTGGTTTATTCATTGCCCAAAATATTTCCTTCACTGTGGACATGTCTGCTGGCCAATCTCAAGGACTGAACCAGGGCCTTTGGGAGCTACCAGTGTGCCTCTTCACATGGTGAAGGAAAAGCCAAACTAGAGCTGAGACTGAAGGGTAATCTAGCAAAAGACCCTCACAAAGATTCCCAAATGTAAGCAGTATGGTGGACCCTTCCCCATAACTTCTTTCTCTCTTGTTACATTTCTGTCCTCCTTCCACTGCTAGCAGGAATCCTCTGAATTTCCATTATTTTGAAAATGGCTAGCTTTGGACATGTTTTGTTACTAACTTCCATCTGGTGCTGTCATTTAAACTAGAGCTAAATGGGTTGTCACGCGCTCAGAGATCAGCATAAATGCCCTGGCATCAAAGGTTCACAGCCACAATACACCAGGCTGCTTCTGAAAAGACACGAGGATCAAGTCCATTGCGACGCAAATGTGGCCGATTCCCTAGCTGGTGTTTTGTTTCTGTCTGGGCTTAGAGAGGAGAGGCTGAGGACAAGAAAGGAAATGTTCTGTGGGAAGATGATCTGGCATTTTTTCTCATTCTCCCCACACACGCATTCCAGAGAGTTATACACCAGATAAGCAGCAAGCACTGTTTGGCTGGCTAACTACTACACAAGCATTATGGACCATCTGGGGACTTATAAAGCCTGCAGGATATGAGTTGAGGTTGTGCTGGAAGTAGAGGCTGAGCTGGTATCCTGTGTCTAAATACCAACACAGCTGCTTGGAGCAGGAAAGGGGAACCCTCCAAAGGAACAGCAGTAGGGGCTCTTCTTTACTAAGGTTATTACTCTTGAGTAATTGAATTGGTTGTGACTCCTCCATTTGAGCCCATGAAATAAGATTCCCCCCAACAGAAGGAACTGTGGGGGGTACAGCAGCATACTCAAAGGCTATTATCATCATCATCATCATCATCTTCATCACCACCATCATCATCGTTATTATTTTATTTCTTAAAGAGCCTCTGGAAAAGTTTTTCAGTGTTTTGAGATGCATGAACTCAGTATTGTATGCTGGCCCTGGAAAGAAGTCAGCGTGCTTCAGATGAAGGGAGGCTTGAAAGACAGTGTTTTCCCATAGTCTGAGGAGAACCAGCTTGCTGGCTTTCACCACGTGCCAGTGTTACAGGGACAGGAATGCTGCGGATACAATTTCTCATGAGCTTTTAACAGGTGAACCAGGCTGAGCAGGGGGGAGGAGTCACCCCCGAAAACAAACACATATCTGAGCTTGTGATATTTTATGAACAAGAGATATACTCAGGGCTCTGGGGTGGAGGGATTTTGATCTAAAACAAACAGGGTCTTTAGTCACGTCTGGAGACCTTGTTAAAATTCTTTCTGCTTGCAAATCCCTCTGATAGAAGGGAAGCACGCTTACCTCCAATGTGACCCTGGGCCGGGGTTTTGCCAAGGGTGAATTTGCCCCTCTGTGACTATTTCCTGAATCCTGAGCACATACTGGCTTTTAAAGGGCCTTTTCTCAAAACACCAGACTCTCTACTTTGCTCCAGCTGTTCAGCTTCATGCTGCAGCCCAGCCTCCCCCCATGGCTGCTCTTCACCAATGTCGTTATCCAAATGCTGCAGCCTAATACCATTTCTAAATTAAGTCAATGCCTACAATGGATCCCAACAACAGTTGAGGGCTCCCTGTGCCATGTGCTGTGTGAGAACAAGGCAGAACAAATCCCCGACTTGAAGAGGCTTCAGACAAGGAGAGAAAGGAAGGGCTCCAGGGAAATGAAGGGAGGCTCCCAAGGTTACTTGAATCACCAAAGATTACTGACCCCCCAATCTGCTGATTATCAGCCCATACCCTTCTCCCCTCAGATAACAGCTGTATCAGAGAGACGTTATTTGACCAGCTAATGCAGACGACTGGCGTCACAAGAATTAGTTTGGGTTTTACAAGCAGTCTGCTTTTGACTTGGACAAGATGCTTGGTAGATCACATACACCCTGAAACCACTGGGGTTCAGGTGAAACTACATGACACACCGAATAACCTTCTGCTGTCTTTTGTTCTTCGTAAATGTTGAGTGATTTTTTCAGCAGAGACATGTCTCAAGTTCCAGGGAAACCCTCAGCCAAGAAGGGATGAAAAAAAAAAAAAGAATCTGTCATCCATCATATAATTTCCAAATAATATTTGAAAAGTAAACATTGCAGGGCATATGTCCTTGTGGACAGATTTCCAAACACCTAATGTGAGAGATCCAGCTATATCCAATGCCAGCGTACTTCAGACACAGTTTCTGCAGAACGGTTTCAGATGGAGTGCAGAATTCGGTCTCCCTGCCCCACCAAAATGCTTATGGGTTAGGGCTATTGTAAGTTTTTGGAAAGTACTTCAAAAGGCACTTCAGTTGAAGAAATAATTATTATATAAGTTACAGCTGAGCATTTATAGGATAATTGCCTTTCCAGAAGTGTACCTCTAACACACCCTGGCATTGATGTTTTCAATTCTAGGGTGAAGACCAAAACTAAATGAGATCAGCAGGAAATCCATATTCATTTCAAATTCATTTAGCTACCCCAGGATACAAAAATAAAGTCTTATGCAGTCAAAGACAGAAAATCATTATAATAAGAAAAATATGGGCTAGATGAAGGTAAGTGATTAGGTATGTTTGGGCAACCATGGGCTTTTCAGGAGGAAATCAGTCCAGATCTTGTCTTTATTTGCAACTTCCACGTTCAAATAAAGCTTATCATTCTATATAAACTAATTAAAAAGAGCTTCTGCAACCCATTTGGGTCGAGCATCACAAGTAAAAGAAGAGTTACTCAAAAGGTGGAAAAATTGGAGACCATGATACAAAATTAAAAGGCAAGTACAAAACAAACAACAGAAGACATGGAATTCCTGTGGAATTCCTTGCTGCATGATGCTCTGTGCTAAAGATTTTTCTTCCAGTAGTCTCTTCAACTGGTCTTTGAATCCATCAAGAGCTGTTCAGTGTGAAGCCACCAAAGGTGGCTCAGGAAGTCCTCAAGTCAAAAATGTCAGGGGCCTGGGGTAGTGGTCTGGGAAGGTATCAGTACATGGTTGCTCTCTTCTTGTGACTCTTCCTTGGGCTTCTTCATTGCTAATGGCCTGCTGGAGAGTGGCCCGCAGCTGGCACTGGATAGCTCCAGCCATTCCCACAAATGCTCCACAAAGGAAAAAAGACATTTTAGGCTTTGTATATTGGTGCTATCCTCAACCCTGTTTTCCTCACCCCAACTCTGGGTCCTCTTGCTTACATTTTCCTTTCTTCAGAGTTGTTGCAAGTGGACAGGTTCAACAGAGATCCACCAAAGGGAGCCACATGGGCCAGGATGCCAATAACTGCTTCTCCCCAGTGCAGTGGAGATCAAGAAGATGTCCTTAACACCTATAATCCTAACATGGTGGGAAGAAGGTGTCAGTCCACTGCATTGGTCCCAAGATAGCCATGTGCACTGAAGAATTCAAGCTTTCAGAGTGTGCGGAAAAGATGGTCCAGGTGGGTGCAGTTGTCACAGGATCTTAATAATCTTCAGAATATTTTTGTGCAACCAGAGTATCCTCAAAGCAAAACTCTGTTTAGTTCCTCTACCTGGTGAAAGGGAGCAAGAGCTCTGCTTGGAGGTGTCGTTTGGATGGCGCCCCGTAACCGAACACCAGGGGCTGGTGTGTTCCCGATAAGGTGAAGCTCTCCCTTGGCGAACTCATTTTGCTCCAGAGAGAATCACTGCCCTTGTCTGGATAGAAGGGCAGGGGATTATGAGAGTTTATGGAGGATGAGGGTGAGAAGGCAGTGTAATGGCTGTTACGCAGATGGGGAAAAGCTCTTGGCTCCTGATGGATTCCCCAGAGAATCAGATAAGCCGTTTAGTGTACTTGTTGGCTCCCCATTCATTTAAATTGCTTTGCAGCTGGATGCTTCTCCCAAGGACTTTGGAAAGGCAAAGTGTGGGGATAGGTCAATACCACAAGTTCAAGAAGGGTGGAAGATGTGCTCCTGACACATGGCTGGGGCTTGCTCCCAGAAAGAAATGCAAGGCCTGAATAAAGTTTTTTAGGCAGGGGAGAGTGTGGGGGTGGTGTTCCCTGCTCGGAGGTAGCAGCACAACAGCTTGGGAGTGTTTCTCAGGCCCTGCTCTGCAAGCAGGTGGTGAAATACCCTCTTAGCTCAAGTTGCAGGGGAATCTGGTGTTTTGAGATGGAGGCAGGCTAAATAACAGCTACAAAGACTTCCTTCTGAGCAGCAGATTTCACACATCAGTAGCAGCAATAGCTGCTGTTTCTACTTTCAGACTCAGACAGACCCAGAGGAGTTCTTCTTCCATTATCTCGGTTCTGTCTTTAGGCAGAAATCCTGTGAGGAAGAGCAGAGTTTGACAAACAACGTGAAGGAAGCAGGCAGGTGCGGTTGTGCCCTGGCCCTGGAGCATGCACACCATTACACCGTGTCTACCAGGGGTACTACAGGTACGCAGGATTATTTCTCTTGGTCTTGAAATGTTTCAAAACAGAGAGCATCACAAGCAAGCACCTACATTTAAGGAATGCGATCTAATTCCTATATGCAACAAGCTAAGTATTATTTGAGAGCAGGAAGTCTGAGAAAACTTGAAGACTCCAAAGTTTAGTGGCTGTTTAGACTAAGCAAGCAAGGGACAGTAAGTGGTTGTTTAGACTAAGCAAGCAAGGGAAAGATGGACTGATAAACAGCCCATCAGAGTGGAAGCTGACAGCTTTGTGTTCTGTTTTCTGTCCCTGAGAATCACGTCAACCCACTGACATGATGCTTCCTCTCATTTTGAAGTGGGGAGAAGGCTCCCGGGAACACAAGGGGCTGTGCAGGTCAAAGCCATTGTTCTACTGGATGTCGCACTTGCTACTGTCACGATGGGAGCTTAATAACATCATGTTGATTTCCCCTTGAATCACTCACTTTTCTTTTAGCTTTTCTGCAGCCTTAAAAAGGAAACATAAAAAATGCTGCTTCTTATGCATGAACAATCACTTTCAAATACCAGATCTCAGTCCAGAGCCTCCTGGAAAGGAGTCAAGCTCTAAGGAGTCTGTTTTCATATATTTTCTCTTATCAGTCCCCATCACAGATCGGGGTTTGTGGTTTTACAGCTGATGGCAGGTTGCCTGCATATCTCAGGGCTGAAATGCAAAAATAAGCCAAGCATGAAGACAGTATCAGCTTGATGCTACATGCCTTTCTAGGCCTATTAGATAAGAGATACTGTTTGTACAGAGCAAACCTGTTACCTCAAGAAAACAAAGCTGCTTTTAACTGTGGCTTGCTTTAACTTTCCTCTTAAACAAATCTGCAAAGTATATGAGTCAAAGAAATGGACAGGCAGATCATCAGCTCTATACCACTGAACCCAGTGTGGCAGGAACAAGCTGAAAATACGATCTAGGGCTGAGCCACTCTGTAGATGACCACAACATGTATCATCTGAGGGACTCACTACCAGCCTGGAGAAGACCAGCCTTCCTTTGATCTTAAGCCAGAAGACCCTTTAACAGCAAAGCATTTCCACAGGGTGGTCTTGACTCCATACACAGTGAGTGTCTGGGATACTCTGGGGCACTCTGCGTGAGGAGTACACACAGGGCTTCTTGTTTCTTCATGGCCCATCCTGAGAACACTGTGGCTCCCTTCTGGCCCACATGCCTGCTTTCCTTCCCGTGGAAATGATGGCACTGGAGTTGCAGTGAGGACTCATGCACACACAAACCTCTCTCCAAACCACATGGTCCAGATTTGTCTCGGCATGCTTTTGCATGCCCCAATTTAAATATAGCCTGAGTATACTTCTGCTCTGAACCACCCTTTCAGAGAATCCCTCTCTCTCTCCCCCTCAAATCATTCACTCTAGACAACATGGAGACCTCCAAAATGTAATACAAGCCATTTTGTGCATTCAGTGTTCTTATATACTGCACATTTGGTAAACTACATTTTTTTCTTTACCACAGTTAGCTACTGTTTTAGGAGTCATCGCATCCCACTAAACCACAGGAGGTTTTCTTAGCCCAGGTGAGCCCATTTCTATGGGAAAAATTGGATTCTATGTTCTTTTGCATGTCCTCACCCCTGCACAGGAAAGATCAGCTCTGATGCCGTAAATATGGACCCTGCATATCCAGGGGAAAAGGTAGTTTGTGACCAGTCATAAAACTTTCTGCTGAAAGGTGAGTTTGCTGGACTGGTGTTTGCTAGGGAATCAAATTGATTTCCTAACTACCCCGTCCTCTCCTTCCATTCTTACAACCTAATTGTATACGTGCTACTCCAGTTGCAAAAGCATAGCAAGAGCCTTCTCTTAAAATGTCCTGGGGTCAGGCGTCTTTCTTAGGGTTTTACAGCTGATCTGGATATGATCTTATATTTGTATTTATCATCAGAAAATTTCAACATGAGTTGAACTTGAAAAACCTTACCCAATGCACTCTTATACCACATCAAAATCATCTGCAGAGAGAGATAAACTTTATAGAGTAAGACTGACTGATATGAACAAAAGCTCTTGGAAGACAAGTCAAGTGATTTGGCAAAGCAGGCAATGAGTTAAAGCAGACATTCAGCCCTGAGTCTCTCAGCCTGGTGTGGGGTGATGCAGTTGGATGCTGAACATCTGAACTGACACCAGGCAAGAATGTGGGCACTACACTTGATCCTGAATTTGGCTTATAATGTGAAAAGTGTCTTAAGAGTTTAAACTCTTAAGTTGGCACGACTCTGGTGTACTAAGCTCTCAGCTGCTCCATCAGAGTTAAGGTGGTTTAAGAATTTAGCAGCATGATCTGCTAAACTGCTTTCAAGATTTAAGAGGACTTAATTCTTTAACCCAGTTTAATATCTTAAAGTGGCTGAGCCACTTTTGCTGGCTTAAAAAGTTAGCAGAGTTGAGACTAGGTGATATTGGAGGGATGCTGTTGTGCAGAGGATCGGATCAGACCAGTGCAGCGCGGCCTTTTGGCTTCCCAGTCTCTGAATCTGCTGTATGTTTTTCAAGGTCATTGCTCAAACAATTCTAAGCAGTTGGCAAATAGAGACTGGGACTGTTTGCCAGTCAAATCTAGTTCAAGTATTCTTTGAGTCAATATCCAGCCATTGTGTTACTTATTTGTTCTTCTAATCTACCAAATCCCCCATAAAACCTATATATTTTTGCTCTGCCCTCCTCCTCTTACATTTCAATGACAGCATGTGTGCTATTTCTGGAGCTCCTTGAAAATCCACACCAAGTTTTCTATTGATGCCAGGTTCATCTCCCACGCTTATGCCTTCCTGTAGGAGATATTGCCCTTTTTTACTTGCCTTTGTACTCTGGGAACATGATCCCAGCTTTAGGATCTGGTGCCTGACAATAAAAAAGTGGTGAGTGTGGAGTGGGCAAAACAGGGGCATCTGAAAGTCTCTTTCAGAGCTTTTCTCCCTGTGCCTGTCTGACAGGTCATCTGTACGTGCATCCTGCTGAAATTAAGGTGACACAGGGAACTCCTGGTGCATTTGAACATGAGGTTGTCTCCAGTGGTGATTGACACCAGTGTTTCAGAACGGAGGTCATGCAATCCAAAGCAGAAAGCTGTTGTATGGTCTGTCCAGCCCTTTCCTCTGTACTGGGAAAACTCCCAGCTGCTCATAACTAGGCAATGGCTTAAACCTTCAGCTTTGGCATCGCAGTCTTCCTGTGGCAATGAGTCCCACTCTCCCACAAAAAAACCACATTAATTTCTTTTCATTAAGATGGAATTTGTCACTTTTCTGTTTTCTTGGCTGAGCCTTCCTTTATCATCAGAAAGGGAGACAGAGTGTCTCTTTTAGATTTGTCCCTACTTTTAAAAAATATTAAATTAATCTCCTCTTTGTGATAAGCAACTCTATTCTCTTCACTTTCTTTTTCTTTCACTCTCACAGAGGTCTCACCTCTGTGAGACACAGGTGCCCTCAGCATTTTTGAACTTGACATCTAGACATGGAAATAGGGGCCCCAGGTTAGGTACCTTATCTTGGAAATTTAGGCCACAACTTGACTGTCCAGAAGATCTCTTAAATGTAATGTAATTATATCTATCATCAAACTTATATTTCAGACAACTTTAGGTCCTCTGTCCTGGTACCTACAGTAGATGTATGCATTATTGGGTCTATGTATGTAGATGCATACATCCCGATAATGTGGGATTATTTAAACTTCAGCCATCTAAAGTTGGATGCCACCTTTTTTAGCAAGTCAATGGAAAGCGGTGTTTCTTTTTCTTTAGATAACTCCAGGTAGGATGAATTGCTTCCAGAGATGCTCAGCCCAGGTTAGAAGTTTGATTTTTAGTTGCTAAACTGGGAGAGAAGAAACATATCCTATAGGCACTCTGGCTCTGGGGAAAGGGTTAAATACAGGGCCTTCTGTTGGCCAGTTCTGGGATATGTCCCAGTTCAGCAGGTGGGTTGTTTGGGATGATCCTTAAGGTTATGTGAAACACTACAAGCACCTATACATAGGCATCTGCATAAAGCTTTACCTGAGCCAAGAGTAAGGAAAAAAAAATTGGTGAAATAGTTTAAAATGTGTCTTCGATACTTGTTGCTTAATTATCACTGGGGGCTGTTTATCAGCTCTGGAGAAAAGCAGAATAGGCTGTTGGGATCAGTCAACTGTGTATCCTCTCACTGTCCCAAGCTATGGTCATGGTCCCTGAATCCATTGTCACATGCTTTCCTCTGGCCTGAACACACTGACAAATTGTCCAAATTGTAAGTCTCTAAAGAATGGCCAACCACCGGATCTTCTTTCAGGGAAAACAAAACAAACTCTGGCTTTTTTGTTTTATTATAATCAGAGGCTCCCTTTTTAATCATTCCAGTTTCTAGTCACATGGAACGTGAACTGTCTAAGAGAGCTTGAGGAGAGAGAGAGCATGAGAGAAAGGAGGGGAGCTTAGACAAAAAGCTTCCTCACTGGGGACAGGAAAGCTCCACAGCAAGGCAATGGAACAGGGACCTTTTGCCTTGAGGTCAGGGTTTCAAATGCATCCATCAGTTAGTGGCTTTGGGAGGTTGTTCCCGTAGGCTGAGAAGAATATGGGATGGATGACACCTGCCCTTATACTCCAGCTGGGTCCAGGCTCTACATCTTGGTCCAGTCACCCACATTGAGATCCTGGAATGCAGTTCTGGGTTTCAGTCATCATCTACGTAAAAACCCCTAGTTTGCCACTGCTAGGTGATTTGTCTGCAGAGACCAACACAGGTTTTAACATTACCTGTGAGAAGAGGGGACAGGGAAGAACATACAGATCTCAGAAGAAACTCCAGACTTTATCGGAGTCTGGAAATTTACTTTCCTCCGTATTTCCATAATATAAAGCATTCTTTCCCTTATCCTCATGCATAATCAAATCCTGGGGTCAAAACCTGGCTCCACACGAGTCAGCTTTTCTGGAATGCCCCTGGAATTTCACACATTCCTCTTGAAGGCTAAGCAAGCTTTGCAACCATGCTGGACTTAAAGGCTTCCTGGACTTAAAGGCTGTCCTGGTTTCGGCTGGGATAGAGTTAATTTTCTTTCTAGTAGCTGATGCAATGCTGTATTTTGGATTTAGTATGATAATAATGTTGATAGCACACTGATGTTTTAGTTGTTACTAAGTAATGCTTACACTGGTCAAGGACTTTTCAGCTTCCCCTGCTCTGCCAGGCACACATGAAGCCGGGAGGGGGCAAAGCCAGGACAGCTGACCCAAACTGGCCAAAGGGATATCCCATACCATATGACATCATGCTCAGTATAGAAACTGGGGGGAGTTGACCGGGGAGTGGCAATTGCTGCTTGGGGACTGGCTGGGCATCGGTTGGCGGGTGGTCAGCAGTTGCATCACTTGTTTTTTTTCTTGGGTTCTGTTTCTCTCTCTCTCTCGTTTTCCTTTTCATTGCATATTATTATTATTATTATTATTATTATTATTATTATTATTATTATAATATTTTGTTTTATTTCAATTATTAAACTGTTCTTATCTCAGCCCAAGTGTTTTCTTACTTTTGCTCTTCAGATTCTCTCCCCTATCCCACCGGGGGGGAGGGTAAGCGAGCTGTGTGGTGCTTGGCTGCCGACTGGGATTAAACCACAACACTAAGGATGGAAGGTCCTCTCCGGAACTTGATGGACATGTGTGAGAGATGAATCTAGGGTAGCTACTGGTCCTTTTTAGCATGACCTTTATAATGAATGAGATCTAATGAAAACATTATCATGTCCATTTAGTGAAAGCTCTCTCAGAGAATAGAAAAAGCAGAAAAAGTTCATTTTGATGCTTTTTCCTACTTGAAAATCACTGTCTTCTACATGTGGCTATATGTGTAAAACCTCCCTTGTTCTAGCATTCACCTTGAGCCTTCTAACTTCTTTCACTACATCAGTCCCCTGGAGCTGAAAGATAACTCTCATTTCCTTTAGCAGGGTCCCAAACCCATGCAAATCACTACGTGAGGCCAAAGACTTCTACCACGCCAGCACAGGACCTCACTTGACCAATGCCTCAGGTCCCTTCTCTGTGAGACAAGGAGCTCAAGCTTAGCCATATTTAGCAGCTACCAGGAATGCTTTACATGTAGTTTCTCTCTTTACAGCCTCCCATTTGGCCTCCATGCCTGACAAACGTTTATGAAGCTTCCTCAGTCCTGATCAGCCATGCTGGTGTGCAGGCAAGATCCAGCTGTGACCTGTTAGGGACAGAGGCATGACCCAGGGACTCTCGGTCCCTTCCCTCTGTTCACATATGCAAAAATCCCTTTCTGTCCATACATGCAGAAAACAGCTTTGCTCCAGCGTTGGAGAGGTCACATAGCCAGGACACCAGGACAGCAGGGCAGTGACGGTTATTTCCCAGAAGACCTTTCAGGCTGATGATCTGGAAGACATATCTCTCACCAGTTTATCTGGCCCTGTGCTTAACATGTTCATTTGGGCCGGGACCTGGGATGTCATCCCATGTCTCCAACGAAGGTAAATCCACCCTGTCCCTTGAGGTGCAGCTCTCCCCGCACCGCATTACTCTTCTGTGCAGAAATGTGCCACGTATCTCCTCTGTGGGCTTTGCTGATTTCCAAATTGCAGCCCATGGAGTCTCTCATGTCTCTGGCTGCTAGATCAAAGATTCATTTTATATCACAGTTTTTCACTCCATAAGTCCCCTAATCACTTATTAACCTGTTAGCCCATAGGCCATCTCTCCTTTCCCCTCTCACTGGTAAGCATGCTTGCCAGGCTATAAATCTTTCTGGCAGCTCTTCTTTGAGCTTTCTCCAAGTTTTCTTTTTAAAATGCCAGCTCCAGGACTGGACACAGGATTTTATTCTCACGTGTTTGCCAGACGTTGGTTTCACAAACTCTTGTAAATACATCTCCCTTCTATTTATTTCTGCCAGTTCTGGGTGACAAAAGGGAGAGGGAGAAGGAAAGTGATAGCGTATGATGTTGTTTCTTTTAACTATGTGATCCTAACGTGGAGGAATCTTTCATGGTTTCCTGGAGACCACACAGTGACTCGGTGTAATAGCAAGCGGTGGTTACCGTCTTATCTTTATGAGACTTGACAGCAGATGCCCAGAAAGAAGCGGTTTTTGAACAGAATCATCATCAGTCCCACCTATTTCTCCCACCCTGGCCAAAGAAAGGTAGCTACAGCATCCCCTCCCTCCCATATTCACATGACATGACCACGCTGAGCAAGGCTGGGTTGAAATACCACCCTCCCAGTCCTCCTGCCGTGGCTTTCATCATAGGACACCTCTTTTAGCCCCTGTGAACTGGGGAAAAGATCCATTGATGTCTGTGCTTGGATGCACCATACCCTGGTCAGAGATGCACTTGCCAAGCCTCCGCGTGGGCACATGCCCACTCCTGCTCAGGAGATTGCCACGGGGCCACCGTGATAGATTAACCCCGTGTCTCCTCTAGTCTCTGGGGAAAGAGTTGCTTCACCCACCAGAATCTTTTAAGAGAGGATGTTAAAAAAACCCCAGTGAGCTCATAAGGTCAGGCTAGGCCGAGGACAGCAGTCAAGTCTCACACACAGCAGGGAGGAGACTGTTTGCTTTAGAATTTTTTTTTTATTTAAAAAGAAAAGAGAATTGGAAATGTTTCTACTAGTCTCCATTTCTCTCTCTCTCTCTCATATGTATACATATCTATCTGTATATATATGTATTTGAAAAACGCAACCCACAACTTTTGGTTTAAATTTGATCTGACAATATCCCTTTAACATGAAACTCTAAAGCCGTAATTGATACCCCAGTTGGACATTATCACAGATTATTTCCTGTCTGTGTTTTGACTGTCCTGGTCGAACGGCTTCCAAGCCTAACACAGAGTCAATGAAGAGAAACAACCCTCAGCTACTATTATTCCTGTTACTCATTCTACCAAAATAATAAAAATAATAAAACCACAGCCTGCCTTGAACAGTAAAGATCTCTTAAAAGCCCTTCCTAAGCTGAGCCTTGATGTATCTTGCATATCTTAGGGAAAAAAATAAAGTTGGTAGGTTGGAGGGAGGAATTACCAGTGATGTTCCTTGGCTGGGCTTGCGTCCGCACTGCTCATAAAGCACTGCCTTGGGTGCAGATGTGAGCGCCGGGAACTCCCTGTCCCACCCAGGGCTGACCACCCAGCCGCCGCATGCCTGGACACGCGCCGGCTCTGCCGCACCACCACCAGCGCCCCGGCAGCCCCGAGGTCTGCACCGGCGACAGCAAACCTGGTCTTCAGGGGTCTGGGCAGGGACTTGCCAGGGAGAGTTATGGACTTCCTCTCCGGGCTCTCAACGTGGGTAAACATGGTGGGTAATGCTTGAGGTGCAAACCCCAGAAAATACTAGACAGCCACAGTGCCAAAACTGAGCTAGGTGATATTTTTCATCTAATGCTTTTTATACCAGGAGAGAAAAAAAAAATCCCCGCCTGATTTAGTAGTACCAAAATGTTTTATGAATTCATGCCTTTTCCCCTGAGCAGTTCATTTAGGCAGGGAAAAAGCACCCAATAATAATACCAAAGCCCCTTCCTGTCCAATCGTTTCATTGCAATAGGTTGGAAAATAAATGTTTTCCATTATTTGCCTTGGAAAAAGGTCTTCATTTAAAAATAAATTAGTTAATTTACCATTCTGTATTTTTACATGTGTTTAAAGATGGCTAACACTGAATTTAAAATGTCAGTATAAAAATGCCTATTTATTTCCATTCTCATTTAGTAAAAATCTTCTTAAAAATGCATTTAAACAGAAAAGGAACTTTCTCCCCCTCCTTGTTTTGTTTTGTTTTCTTTTATCAATCTAAAAAAAAAGGCAAGAAAGCAGAAAGGGGAAAATCAAATACAGCCTAAATCTCCGCAACTATTGTGAAGCCTGTCTATGAGGCTTCCAGGGGGATCTCTTGAGTGACGTGGCTTTCCCCGGCTCCCTTTGGCATGTTTGCTCTCTCAGCCCGGGACCAGCCCTCTCCTCTTGCCTGGACATGGGTGTTTCAGCTGAACTGCCCAAGAGCTGCACATAGGCATTCCTGATCCTAGTTTGGTTTGAAAGACGAAGGACAAGAAATGAGAGTATCAAGGAACCAAAGAGACTTTGGAACATGGATACAAAATTCATCAGTTTTATTAGTTTTACCCCAGCAACTTCACATACTAATTCCTATTTTCAAAAGAGGTGTAAATGCTACTGCTCTCCAGTGAGATAGTCAGCTTTTTCGTCTCTTCAACTTCAGACTTAGGTTTCTAAACTACTCACAGACTGTCTTGAGAATCTTGCTTAGACGTGATGTGGAGGCCCAGATTTTGCTCCGTAAAGAGCATCTCTCCAGACAGGGAAAGCTGATGCAAACTGAATGGGTTATTTTGGCTCAGTGTGGTCGGGTGGAAGGGGCAGGGGCTGCTCCGCTCTGATACCGCTCAGATGTTTGGCTGTGATTTCAACATCTGGCAAAGTTTAGCAACTATCTTGAACCGGAGCAGCTTTTAGTGCAGGGAATCTCAAGGCACACCCAAATAAACATTAAGTAGTTTTTTGTATGGTTTTGCGCATTCCCTACCAAGCCAACCCCAGGGCATCCAGGTGAGGAACTCCTAGCCACTGTTTCATACAGTATTTTTGGCTGCTGCATGGTAGGTTTCTTTCAGTTCATCTCCCTTTTTTTCAGGAGAGGTTCCTCTCAGGAACCAGGTCATAGTGAATTGTATTCTGAGGGCATAAAACCAAAAGACCACATTCACATCTGGTGAAATGCCACTATAGTGATGTTACAGCTAGTAGAATTGGTCCCCAAGAACTTAAAAGCGGGAAAAGCTCTCAGAGATTGTTGAGTTCGTAATCCCTCATGGGAACGATCAGCAGTGACCAAGCAGGAGGAACCTCAGGGCAGCAGAATGAAAGGGAAAAATGTTTTTAGCTCTCATAATCTTAAGGCAGGGAGGGAGGGCAGTTGGGGAAAATTAAATAGAATAAACAGGCATCACACGAGGTGCAGTAAGAAGAGGGTTGAAAGAAGGTAAGATGGATAATTAAGCAATAAGACACGACAGGCTGTGCATTTCTGGGTGATTATTGCATGCCTGCTATGATGTTCTTTAGGAGCAAACTTTTGCTGCACAAGAACTAGAATCACCCCCCAGGGACAGGCTGGCAGGAGGGTCTAATTGCTGTTATTACAAAATTAATTTTGAAATTAAAATAATAATAATAACAGGAAGAAAAAGGGACAACCTCCCTCTGCACCATGTTGTTTGTTAGAACGTGTTATGGGAAAAGAGATGACATCACCCACAGTTGATCGTCGGAGGGTGGGCAGTGACATCATCGCCAGCCAATCCCTGGCTGCATCCTGGTGGTGTGCTGGCTTTCGCATGGCTCTTCTTCTTTCTCTCTTTCTCATTGCTTGGCCTAGGTTGCCTGCCATCAGGTCAATGTGCCCAACTAAATTCTCCTTGTGTCACGAACTTTTGTCTTTTATCCCTTTCTGAAAAATCCTAGTTTTGCTGCTTGCCTTATTCTATCTCCCCCTTTTGGTAAAAAAAATCTTAACTGTTTGAGATATGCAAAGTAATGCATACCATGCCTGTGGTCCAGAAGCATGGTATTTCTTTGGGATTTCCTCTCCAAAGATATTTTTTTCCTTCTACTCTGCTACCCCCCAGCTCCTACCTACCCACTTCCTTCAGTGAACCTGTAAGTAATTGGGGTTCCATACTATCTCTGCATTGAACGGGAAGGAAGATGGGTTTCTGGAAGAGAGGGGTTTCTCTTCTTTGACTGTGTAGCAGTGGATAACAACAAAACAGTTATTCAGGTAGGTGCTCTTGGCATACATGGAATTTCATCAGCACTGAGTGGCATTTTTTTATGCACAGAAATTCTCTGTTTAAATTAGTTTGGTTGGGAAACATTCTGTATGAAATCTTTTATATTTTCAGAACCAAATCTCCTATTCCCACGTTTCTGAACCGAATACCTTCAGGAATCCTCATTCTAGACAAATTAAGTAATGCCTTTTTTATTATTATTATTTTTTATTCCATTTTGCAAAGGAAAAGAGATTCTGAGATTTCCCTGGGAATGGAATTCCTCTTTTTTGTGTTGGTTTTAGTTTATTCTCAAATAATCTGCTGGCCTAACAAAGACTTCTGGTCAGATAATGACTCAAGAACATCTAGTTGCCTTAGATATATGTATCTGAGCAGCTCTAGATTTAGAGTTTTTACACACCTTGAATTTTCCCTTAAAGGCACAAATTGTTCAAGCAAAGCAAATAGACTCCCTCAAACTGGTCTCCAGCCTCCACTGTCATTCATCCCAGCTGAGACTCCAATGTCTATTGGGAAGCTCTATATCATTATCTGCTGAGTGGTGATGATATCAGGACTCTGCTCTTGACAGCTACTGTACAAAACAGGAGACAAGCTAAGACCTCATGAAACAGAGGTCAGCAGGAAAAGAAGATACACAGAGAAGTGAAATGGCATACCCCTGTTCACACCAGAAATAGTAGCAAGTTCAGGATTGGATTTCAGGACTTCTGAAAGTCAACCCAGAACTGTGCTATTTGGGGATATTTTGGTTTGTTGTCAGGGGACGTGGGGGAGGACAAATCCAGCTCACCCCTCTCCCCCAAATCAATCATGTTCATGTGAGTTATATTTATCAAGTTGAAAAATTGGTCAATAGAACTGTGTTCTCAAAAATGAGTCTTTGCTCAATCAAAAAACCCGAAGCCAAACAGTAAATTAACTGTACTTGCTACATTAGGAGATGAGATGTTTTTCATATTCCACTGCATATTAACAACATGTTATCAAAGGAATGAACCTGTGACCTTTAACATCAAAGCCTGGGCTCCATCGTTAGAATTAAGGAATGACCTGTAATACTTGTTATCCTTAGGTGACCCAACCAGTGTGATGGGAACATGACGTTATATAAATGTTTTATGTATATATACACACACACACGTATATATACCACTGTAGAAAGAGGGGAAAATGCGTCTCAGGAGAGAAAGAGTTAAATGAACCACCAGTAGGTGAATGAAAAATTGCTTATGCAGACATTTTCTTGTAAAGATCTGGTCTCTGTCTATGCATTAAGTACATGCAGAGACTTGCTGTATCCAGGTTGACAGCTCTGGTGCTATACATCTGTGGGGAAAGGTTAAACAGCATCATGGCACCACTTGGAAAGACTTAATAGATGGAATTGTACCTTCTTAGCCTCCCACATTTTCTAAGGTAAACTGAAGTGGGAAATTCCACAGGGCTAATAAACAAATTTCTAGGTCATGGTCAGTGTTAAGCCATCATGTCAAAAGGCTGGGAGTGGGGACTGATACTCCCAATTTGAAGGGAGGAAAGAAAAATAGGCAACATATATCAAACAAGGTGATTCTTTTCCTTTTCTGTGGCCGTGAAGAAGTTCCCTTGACGCTGTCCATGCAGCCCATTCACAAGGAATCAGAAGGAGCAGCCCCAAAGGAAATAAAAATCAAGAAAGAGACAGGGTTGGATCAAGGATGGGAGGGAAAGAGAAGAAAAGTTTTCTAAATATTGGTTGGGATAATCAGAGAAATGGGTGCAGACAGATTATATTTGTCATCCTCTTCTGAACACAGGTTCACAGATATTGAGTGCAAAGTTTCTTTCTAGTGGGACAGGATCACCCACCTGTTGAAACATTAACTTTCCACTTTCCAGGGTCAGTTCCCTGCTCTATCCCAGACTTGCTGTGCTGAGTGACCCTGTGCATCTGCCAAGGCCAATGCTACAAGGTGGAGATCTGGCCTTCAACATGCCTAACTCATGACCAGGGTCTTGCCCTCTTCCTCTGTCACTGGCCTCCCCCCGCCATGCCTAACCTCACTTGGACCCTATAGAAACCTCTGGCTTTTGGGCTGAGGCATCTTCTCAGGGCAGGCTTGAAGGTTTGCAAGATGGTATGGCAGATGAGTTTGGTTTTGAAAGGTTTCAGGCCTGCTGGATCCACAGGGGTCACAGTTCACCAGCTGCCTCATCTTACCAAGAAGGTCCTGCTCTGCGATGTGCAGAAGGCTAAAAGGGAGCAGCATGGGAGGATAAGAGAATGGATGAGTGGGGAGGCTGTTCCACACAGAAGAGCAGAGACACTGTGAATTTGTATATTTATTTCCAAATACTGCTTTTCTTTCTGTTGTCTTCTGTTGTAAAATGATGGTCTCACTGCATCTCAGAGCAAACTAATCAAGCCCAAGTATCCAAATCAAGTTCAGTGTAGTAACCCTTCTCCTTCTCTCTTTTTCCTAGCACCCTTGCCTTCAGGCAGCTGGACAAGGGAATGGGAACACCCAGAGACCAAGGTCTTCAGAGTGCCCATCGGAGGCTCTCTTTGTGGTGTTTGTGCAGCAGGTGACAAACAGCTTTTCTCCATCAGATCACCTGGCAGATGTGTCTCTACTCGTTGGGGAAGGTGGGGCAGAGAGAAAACAGAATCGAGCCCCAAACTCGGTTCAGTGAAGAGGTGCTGGAGATGAGATGCTGTGATTCAGTTGTACTTGGGCTCTGCATACAGGCAATGCTGCCAGAGCACCCAGGTGCTATTCCTGGTGCATTGGGCATGATGATACCAGCAGGGTCTGGCTGGGAGGCAGGGTAAGAGATTAGCCAAATATTACAGGAGAGGACTGTGGGCTCATCTTGTCACAGAAACCTGGCAAAACAGATCTAAAGTCAGAGATATCTCTTCTGGTCAGGCTTATTAGCACCTCAGAGCAATCTTTCCCTCCAGAAGTTCCTTGGGAGAAAAATAATCCAAAATATCTGCAAATGAGTTGATAGCTCATTTCAATTCCCATGAAACAAATTGTTCTTGAAAGCAGCTTTTGCTTTTTTTCCCCTCACCTTTTTTTGGCTTCTCCTGCTGTCACTTGCATCTTGACTGCGATGTTCCCCCTACTCCCTTTTTTCTACGCTTTTATAAAATTGTTTCATCTGATTTTCTTCTTTCCTCACCTGTTGAGGCTGGAAATATACTCATTAAATTTTTACTGGGGAGAAAAATAATAAGAAGTCCCCAGGGTGGTGGAATTCTAATCCACCAAAAAGACAACCAACAGCAGGAAGCATCCAACCCTCCCTGACCCCTGCCCACCCCCCCTGCCCTGGGTCAAATGTTTCTTGTGATTTTCAGATCAGCTACGTATTTGGGAGCTTCCATGCAACAAATTTTCATTTTACTCATTCAAGTAAATTTCCTTTGCAAGCTTTCCATGTAGCCTGAAGCATACAGCTATCTGAATCTTTCTATCTTTTTGAGGGCGAGGCAGAGTCAAGTTACCTTGTCATCAAATTCTCATTTTGGCAAGAAGGGTGGTGGGGGTGAAGAAACAGAGGACTTTATAGCAATAATCACTAACCAAAACACTTCAGAGTGCCTGAACTTGTTACTGCATCTGTTCAGTTCTTCGACAATATGTCAAGCAGAAAGAAAACAGCTTAATTTTTCACAAGCCTGGTTGCTTTCTGAAGTTAACAACAACACGGCAACTTGTTTGAACTAGTGAATGGAGGGAACATGCTATTAATACCACAGTCACAGCACCCCATTCCCCACAACCCACCAGATGTCTGAATGTAAACTGTCACCTCACGTATCACATCATTTTCTATGGGCAAAATCTTGGTCTGTGTTCCAAATGCCCTAGAGGCACTGAGCTGTTCTTGCAAGGTCTTTGATATGGTCTGTTAGTAATATGGTTGTAAAAAGCCATGTGCATTTATGGTGCATTATTATTAATATAGCTCCTGTTCCCATCATTGTTTTGTTATTATTTATGCATTATTTCCTCTCAGGCAACTAGATTGCTCTGGGGACTGATATATCGTACAAGTCCTTTCACCTTTCTATCAGCCCAGTTTGGTATCCTGCCTGCTCCCTTGCTGGTAGATTGTATGGCATAGCTATGTGTTCACATCAAACACTGAAGTTTCTCAGAAAAGAGAGAGAGATTCTGGGAAAACTCTGAAGGAAACCAAAATAAATCCATTCCCCCTGGAATTTGGTTGTGGCAATTTTTGAATGTCTTGCCTTCCATATCCTCCAAAAAAAGACTCAAAACCCCAAATGTTTAGGCCAAAACTGTTTTGCTCTTCATCAAAAAGTCAAAATTCCTGTGGAAAGAAGACACTTTTCAAGAAAACGTACATTTAATCAAAACTCTGGTTTCCCAGCAAAGCCAGCGCTGACTACAGCTGTGCCAAAGCTGAGAGAGACTGCTGGGCAATACCACCTCCTCCTGCCAGGGGATTGTCCTGGGCCACTTGAGCTGATCCATGGGTCTCACATGGCGGGGAGAAGAAAGCCAAAACCTTTGCTCATCTGAGCCATCAGGTAATAAGAAAAAGCATAGCCTGCAAGAGGCCAAAGGGATGAAAACGGGTTTGCGCGGAGGGAAGCAGACCTGCACACTGGCCTGGGTCTGCGCAAGTTTATCCCGGCATTTTGGGTCAGAGTAACCTCCTAAACAGGTCTTTTGTTCCCGTGGTGTACAGCTCCCCTAGGACCCGTGCTCTGGGGAAGTCACCCATTGCAGTCCCAGGAGCCTTTTCTCCAAGGCAGTCGAGAGCCTGAGGAAAGGTGAAGCCGTTGGCTCTGATTCCGGAGACCTCATGCATGCACATACCTGTATGTGAGGGTCAGTGCCACTCCCAGACACGCTGTGCATTTCTTCATTCTTGACGGTTTCTTTTTTCTGTCTTTTTTTTTCTTCCTTCTTTTTTTTCCTGAGATCTAAAATTAAGAAATCATGCAGATGGAAAACATCTGCCTGTTCTTTGTGTGTGGAAAAAACATAACACATGGCAGGGATGATAAATAATAATAAATAATGATGATGAAAGCATTTTGAGAGGCGCAATGGTTTGATTTGTCCGGAACAAGCATCACACGCTCTCTGTCTGGGCTAAGAAGGATAAATAGACTGCTGCAGTTTGAAATTTTGCAAATGGCAACACAATTTTGAGGCATTTAGGAAGAGCAGATGCTGAGCATGGCTCGGCTTTTCATGGGTTTGCTCGTTAGTGCCTAGTCAGAGGCTCTTCAGGTGTGCAAAAGGAGCCTGACCTCTCCTGAGTGCAGGTCTATTTATGTATGACTCACAAATCACTGTCTCTTCTAAAACTAACACAGCTAGGCCAAAGAATGACATAGCCTCCCAGTGATGTAATATTCCTCTTTTCTACCTTGTTACCTAATACCGGGTTATGAAATCGAATCCATGGGACAAGTCATATATTTGCTTCCCTAAGGTTATCAAAAATAAAGGGTAGCTTTTCACCCAGAAGTCTTAATTCTTGATGTCTCCCAAACATCCATGCAGAAATCAGCTCTAATTGTATCCCCATGGATCTCACCTAGACCTTCATCAGGGTCCACCTAAAAACATCTTCCAGGGTTTGGGTTGTGCTTGGTTATCTCAGACTGTAGGTAATGACATTGTAAAACCCAGTGAGTGTTACCTGATGGAGAGGGACAAAAGGGATTATTTAATGAGTTGTTGGGTCTCAGCTGAGTTTCCAGACTGCAGGTGTTCTACTTAATGTCTGCCAGCAGGTTGGTGCTCTCCCTGTCTTTGTAAGTAACTAGGCCCAAACGACTCCTGATTTTGAAAACATTTGAAGTCGTGACATGTCTGCAGACAGAATAGCCAGGGATGGTGGGGAAGGAGCACCATGCATTGTCAAAGGAAGGTCCATATCTGCGTGAGGAAAAGTGTTCAGGCAACAGAGAAGGTGATGCACATACACGTGTGTGTGCAGGTCTGAACGCTTCTAAAGGAAATGTGCCAGGACCAGGTGTATTTACTGCTGACTGAACAATGTGACACCAAATGCTTCAAAGGACAGTGACCGTCTTGCCCACCTCCCGACTTCAGCTGTTTACGGGAGGCACCTCTAAGCCTGAGATCTCAGCTCCCAGGGCAACCATCCCGTAATGTCTCAGGCAGGATGATTCACAAATGGAAACATCATTGAAAAAAGCCCAACACTAACATTCACGACAAGCCATGCTCTGTGTGTGTGTCTCTGTGTGCACTTTGCCAGCATGTTTGTGTGAGCACTCAGAGTGTAAACACTGCGTAGCATTTACTTTTTTTGTGCGTGTCTGCTGGAATGATTGAAGCTTAAGACTAAAAAAAAAAAAAAAAAAAGAAAAAATGCAAAGGAATCGGAGCTGAGCAACAGGAGAATGATGATGCAATGATATTGCAGCAGCAAAAGCAAAACGATCTGCTAAAAATACACCAGAGGGATATAAATATTTCCATAAACAGATGGAGGTCGGAGCCCAAATGGAAGAAAAAAATGCAAGTAAAGGAAATTGTATTTGACAACCATAAGGGTCTTATAGTTCTTCTGTGTCTTTTATCCCAAAAGGGTTTTTTACAGATGCTCACAGTTGGGCAAAAGAGGAGTCTGATCCCACAATGCTTTACTCACATGAGTAACCCTAATTTATGTTCATAGACTCAAAGGGGCCAATGGAACTGCCATGTAAGCAATACCTTGTATGAGTTCTTTTAGAGGAGGCATCTGGCAGTGCTTTATAGTGAAGGCTGCAGAGCAGTTTCCATGCTAAACCTCTCTTTTATTCATTCTCATAAATTTTTTTTTCTGTTTCAGAGCATTTACATTTTCGGCTGAAGTTTTTTAAACATAGTCCATGCCTGAATGTGAATTTTATTGGGATGCATGAGGAAGAACAGCTTCAGCCTGGCTGGAAAAATATGTTTTCCCTTAAACAAAAAAGCCCAAGCCTCTTCCTGCCTCTTTCTTGCCCCTTTATCTAAACAAATGAGAAAGGGCTAAAATTTCATTTGCTGAGTTGTCCTACAGAGAGTCTGGGATGGTGAGATTTGGTGAGGTCAAAATCAGAAACACCCTAGAAATATTTTAAATTTGTAGGTACCTGAAATCCTGAATATGTTCTGCAGGGGTGAAATTCAGCTGCTAGAGAAAGAGTACCAGGGAGCTGTATGGCATGTGCTCCTTTGAAGCCAGATGCCTGTGCTCAAGCCTTGCTTTGATCTTGCCCAAGTTCACCCAACTATGAGTGGGAACCTGACTTTCTGACTGGGAAACCAAAACCAGGTGTGATACCAGCTATAGCATTTCCCTGTGGCCCTGATGGACCACCTTGGCTCAGGATAGATCTTAGGCAGGATTAAGAAGCGTCAGCATAAACCCCTCTCCTGGCTGGAAGTTGCAATCTCCCTGTTTGAACCCAATGCAAAGACTGAGAGGTACCTAGCTAGGGAACCTTGGCTCCTGAGCTGCTGCAGCTCATCTTCCCAGCAAGGATGAAACCTTGTGAATCTACACCAAGATGCATTCTGAGTGGGGGCAACACAAGCACATTTGAAAGCTGCTGCACAAATGTTTTCTTCTGGACAAAGCAAACTAGATCCCTTTCATGAAGTAAAAAATTTCTTTGGGTTATTTTTGTTTGTTTGTTTTATTTCCAGCTCTCAGTCATGTCTAACAATCAGCCTAGAAAGAGGGGGGTAAAATGTTGTTTCAAGATGTAAAAAACACCAAAACCAAATACACTGAAATGACATATTTTGAGAATACTTGGCTTTAAAGTTCTGCATTTTACTCTTCTTTCTAAACAAGCATCTGTCCAAACCAACACATTTCTAGGAAAATGTATTTCTTTTAAATGAAGTTTTTCAACAGGAAAATATCTTCTTGGAAAAAACGTGTCCTGATCTCTTCTTCAGACAAACAAGAGTGACCATTTCATGGAGCATTAGGAAGGCCAGGCTGTCTTATCCAGCCATTCATATGGATGCCTCCAGACAGCTTAGCGAATATGGTATTACACAGTTTAATCCTCGCTTTGTACATTGCACAATTATTCCTTGGTGCATTGTACGAGTGTCCTAAGCTATAGGAGCTGGACCAGAAGGTGCTCCAGGTCCCTTCCAATCTAAATGAGTCTGTCATTCTAAGCATGGCATACCATACACAACACATAGTAAACCCATCAAACTCCCTTTATCCTACTGTAATTTAACTATATTCGTGATGATGAGAACTAGGCACCTGTAATTATACAGCCTAAGATGAAGTTTAGATTATCAGATATGAGGCTTGAGGGGCTGATTACAAGACACTCATGTTAAAAGGACCTTAAGCACTGCTTTAAAATGATGAATGATCAGTGTGGTGCTCTGTGAAGATACCGGAGGAACTGCGGTTTCTTTTGTCACTTCAGATGTTGTCTGATGCCAAAATGGACATTTCTGTTTGGCTGCTGTGGGAATAGCAGATCCAAACAATCTAGCTTCTTCGGTCTTGCTTTTTTTTTTTCTTTCAAGAATGTGTACTTGCAGAAATAAAAACTGTTTGCAACTTATAAACATGTCTCATTTCTGTCCAAAGGCAGGAGAGGTTTTCTTCCACAGCTCTCGACAGTGACAGGAGTGGTCAGACCTCCGGCATTACCCAAACCAAATCCTTCCAAGCCTCTGCTTGATATTTTTACTGTTGTATAGCTGAAAGTCATTTTTCCTTCACCTGTTCTACACTCTGGATGCCTTGTCTCCATCCAGTGACACACACCATGTTGTTGCTGTAACTTCAGGCAGCACAAACAGCATTAGGAAAGAAGCTATATGAAAACACAGCAAAAAAGGGTTGGTGATGCCCTAAAGCTTTGTGTTGGGAAAGCCCCGGTTTGCTGCAGACAGCTCCTCTCCCTTCAGTATGTACTGAGGTAAACTCCCAGCCTGGGCTTGGCTCACTCTGCCTCGTGAAGAGCCACTGCTGATGTTGATTTATTTAGCGGTTGAGTGGTAGGTTTTGGAAGAGGCAGGAGGAAGCTCTCCCTTCCTGTTCACACACAGCTGTTCTCCTCCGAGACCCATCTGGATTCACTGGAGGACCACTGGCCTCTTTGCCAGAGCTCTATCACAGGCGGTGTTTACAGCTGTCCCGCACGGACGACTGGTGTGTGGTCTGAAGCTATTGATGGAGAAGCGAGACAAGTGTATTCCACGGAATTTATTCTCTCCGCATCTTCCGGAGCTCCACAGACTCCCTGGTATCAGCTGTCATGAGCCCCTCGGACCTGGCCAAGGCAGGATAACAGAAGACTGGCTGTGCAGAGCTACCGGTACTCCTCGCAGGAGCTGTCGTATTGCACACAAGCTGTATCCGTCGGGAAGGACTGCAAGCCAACCTTTGCCTTCAGAAGCAGCCAGCTCCTGTGGTATTTGTAGCCATACAAAAAAAATCTCCGGCAGAGGGGAAGCTGTGTGTGTACACGAGCTCTCTGCCTCTGTGCCTGGAGAGGTACGGTAAGGGTTACATGAGCTTCAGGACTACGCCTTTTTTAAGGAACCTGCCAAGAAAAAAAGGGCTCTGCAAAGTTCATGTCTTTAAAACACAAGAACAAAATAAAAGTATCTCCAAAGCTTCTGATCTGTGCAGATGAGGAAAGGCTGGGAGCAAGGAATTCACCTGCAGTAATGCCGTGCAGGAGTACTGCCCTCACTCATCCAGTGCAGACGGCAGCCCCACCTCTTGGCCCGCTCCCGAGGCTATGAAAGGGCCTGGTTTCAAAGCCCTTTGCATGCAGAATTATTCAAACCCTGCTACTAACAGCGGTTAGGAAACATGGAGCCAGCCAGTATAAGGTGGATGCCTTCCTTATACTATTAGTGGTGGCATTGCCATACAGGTGGATTCAAAGCCTTCCAGAAGAGCATCAAAACATATAAACTCTCCAGGTCAGTGAAGCCAGGCTCCCATTACAGTCAGCAGCTTGTCCCCAGTAACTTCTGCAGCAAACCACCTCATGTAATGGTTGCTCTCACCAAAGCTGGTAGGCATGGTCTCACCAAAGTGGATAGGTATGCGTTGTAAGCCAAGTCACCAAATTGCTCACATTTCCTTGGGACCTTCTGCCTAACACTGGGAGTTGGACACATTACAAGGACTCTGCTGTCCTTCTGATTCAGTTTTCACCTTCTCTCTGTGTGTTTGTGCTTTTCAGACCAAAGGGAGGCCTGCATGATGAAGCCTGAAGAGCTGGGGAAAAGATTCTGGTTTCCCGGATTGTTGCAACATCAGGACCTGGGACAACTGCAAAAGTTCATCACTACTCTCAAAGTCCTTCACTGAACTTCACCCTACTTTACTTTACTTTATTTTCAGTAAAGGACTGCAGAGTGGTGCTCTCAGAGGAAGGCAAGGGCAGATTTCAGGATAAACTGGGAGATTTGTGGAGGTGAGCTCAGGCCTCAGTAGCATGGAGTTGCAGTAGAGAAACTTGCTCAGCTCTGACTATTTTTGGTTTGTTTTAACTTGGTGAATTCCATACTGTGCTGAAGGCACCTCGTACCAATGATGGTATGAGCCTATGTGAGTCTGTATGATGGAGCTCAATGGATAGTCCTTCTACCAAGCTAGAATCCAGAAGACCTTCACTTCTATCTCTCAGGAGACTATGCATATGGCTCTGCTGGAGGTTCATCCATCTCCAGTTTAAACCACTCCGTTTCATACAAACATGTCCCAGTTCTGCTCTGAGTTACGCCCACTAACTCAAGCAGAATCACATGAATGTTAACAACAAAAAGTAAACAAAGCAGAATTTAACCCTATTTCTTTTCCTCATACACTTCTCAATGTATGTTACAAATCCCAGAAACATTAATTCTGGAAATATCTGTCCATGTTAGACAACATAGTTCACCAAATGGAAAGATGGAGATTCTCCAGGATTAATAACACGGAAAAGTACGTTATTTGATGTGATAAATATTTGGAAGGCAACTTTATTGTCAGGAGTATAAAGACCCACCCGTTACTTGGAAAATCAGGACAAAGCAACAGAATATCTCACTTTAAGAAAAACATCAAGGAGAAAAGAGGAAGTTGTCCAAGAACTGGAGAAACTTGACCAGGGCCTGTAGGGATTTTAAATTGCAAGACTGTTTGTTGTTTGAACTGAGTCACACCGATGCAACAGAGAATTTGTCCTTGGCAGCAGAACTGTTAGAATGGAGAGTTAGTGCTCCCTCGTGTCAACCCACTGAATCCAGGTCATCATGTCTTAATTAAAGTGTACATGCTATGAAATACCATTAAATGTCAATCCAGTTCCTTAGTGTATAGAATACTATGTTTATTTATGGGGTTTGGCAATCACTTCTGGAAAAGAAAAAAAAGCTATTAAAATATAAAGATTGCCCATTAACAGGAGAAAAACACTGTCATGCCCTAGATTCTCTTCTCAGCTGGTTTTGGTGAGATTCCTGCCTATGGGTCATCTTTTCACACATTAAAGAGGTTCTTCACTACCTCGGCTGGGTGCAATTCAGTCTTATTGGGATGATGATGCATGCATAGATAAGGCAGAATTTTGGTTTAGAATAAGCTCCCTATGATGGGCCAACTATGCAGCATGAAGTATGAGAGTATTTTCAGATTCTCCTCTATTGAAATCTCAGACGTATCTCAGGGGTGCCCATCAAGTGTCTGAGAGCTCAAATGCCTGAGGCACATGAAGGAGAAAGCTCTCCTCTCCTTTCTCATGCTAAGTCTAGAAGAACCTCTGCTCTGGGTATCCACCCAGCCCTGGAACAGAATTCCAGCAAAACCTGGAAATTCATCACACTCAAAATCATTCCCTGAAGTTTGCTTCACAAAGGATGGACAAAGGAGCAACTGCACTGGCTGTATATGTTAAAATATTACATACATGTATGGAATAACTACTCTAGTGATCCAGCCAAGAAAAACAGCAGAGCAAGTCAGATTGGTAAAGATGGGATAGATAGAGAAAGTGCCAAACTAAACAAGGTTTGATTATGGCTACACACTGTCCTCTGCCTCTAATTTTCTCTTGCAGGGAATTTCCTAGAAGAAGGCCAGCATAAATGGTCCTGCCTAGCTCCATAGTTCTTGAAAGTTAACCCTTTCCTGGATTGTGCGGTTGTGTCCTCAATTGTCTCTCAAACATACATGTATATATGTCAGCTAAGTTCTGCTGATGTTTTTGAACAAAAAGCCAGTGTTTTTATTTTTCCTTTGGAAAAAAAAAAATGCAATTACCAGAAAGGCACTTTTACCTGCCCTGTTGATGTTCTGCACTTGGGATGTTTAAAACCAACATGAGTTAACCCTACAGAACACAAAAGTTACTACAATGACCACAGAGTTGTCTTCCTTCTCTGGATCTCCATCACAGTAACCCCAGATGGAGATAGCAGCACAGAGGGTCTCATGTGTACCATGCTCCCAGAAGACCTAGGGAAAACCCAGGTACCTTGCCTCACCACCAAAGTGCCTAATTTATTTTTCAGCTGCTGTAACTTGTCTTTTTTTTTTTTTTTTTTTTTAACTGACTAGTAAGAAGATACAAATTTTACCATTTGGCTTTATTTGAATCAGTTTCATTGCATTTGTGAGCCAGAGCTGAAGCAAGCAATTCCCAGGAAAAGGTAAAGAGAAGGACCTTGTGCACTGTACCCTGTTGGAATAGCCATACTTGCAAGTCCTTGCAGGGTGCATTCAAAGGTGGGGTGCCTAGGTCACAGCAAAGGAAAAGACCTTCTGGGACCCCTGCAGCATTATACCTTCACAGTAGCCTATGAATTTAGAGATAAACTGTGGGCTGCCTTGAAAGCAAGTTTACTGGACAAGACTTGTACTGGACAAGAAGGTAGTCAGAATAAATGGCACACAGTCCGTCTTCCCTCTGTCTCTGGCCAGCCAAATTAAATACTAAAACCGGACTCTGCTCCATCTCCTAAAGAGCTCTTTTCCCAACAGTCTGAACTGGAATAATGAGAACAGTGGAAGGGCAGGCTCAGGAATGATTCATTAACTGCAAAACAGGGGAAAATTCATACCAAATGTTCCTTGTAAGTGCCCTGCTGCTTCCAACAGCCTTTCTTGTTAATTTCTGTTAGAAAAAGCCTATAACTGAGGGGTCAAACCTGATGTTAAACTTTCACATGAGGTCTATACACATAAGCATGGAGACCGTGTGCCTGTAAGATGCTCCCCGCAAGCATATAAAACCTGCTGTGCATTGCTTTAGTAGCCAGCTCCTGTAGCTGCCAGGTCTCCTTGGGAACATAAGAATAGCCATGCGGATTCAGGCAAGTGTCCACGTAGGCAGGTAACTAGAACATGCTGAGGGAAGAGTACAAGACCATGGCAAATGCACAGTACAAAACCATGGCAAAGGCACAGTGACGCATCCCAGAGGCACTCCGCAAGTTCCAGAAATTCCCAGCTTAGGGAAAGCACCACAGATTCACACCTGGGAATTTACATGCTAAACGGTGGATTTAGCTCACAAAGTAAGCTGGAGAGCCATTAAAGACTTTGAGATGCTTAACTCTCAAGGCCTTTAAAATTGTGGCAAAAAGAACTATATCTCAACACCTAAGCTAGGTGTTGTAGCACCTACAAAGTCTGAGTTGAAGAGAACCATGAAAGAATCAGAGTCCCTAACACCTATGCCTGCTTTTCAATAGTCTATAGAGAAAGGTGATCCACATTAAAAGAAGAGCAAATTCATAAATCTCATTTTTGAGCCCATCCTCAAAAGAGGGTGGTGACGGGGGATATCTCCACGGCATATGCAATGCTTGCAGCCCCAACCCCTTCGAGTGCAGCAACACTAGAACTGCTGACACGTCTTCAGAGCTGGAGCTGCTAATAGAGACCTTATGCAACACTGTTTTATGCAAAAATCCATAAAATTACTAAAAGCTTCTGCAGAATCAAAGAAAACTCAAGATGAGAAGGGCCAACAGTTTCTTGGATCAAGCAGTATCGTCAGCTCCAATCTTGTTGCCAGGCTTGCCTGCTTTTCTGCTCTCTCTATTAATTTGTTCGGGCTAGTTTGAAATGAGTCAGTGATGGTGCTTCCCTCAATCCGGCTCTATGGCTTCACAGCTCTTGCTGTGAGAAACGTCATCCTCATGTTTGGCCTGCCTTTTATTTAATGATTAACCCAAACCTGTACCCCTCCATTTTCCTGGCTCTCAGTGAACACATCAAAAATCCCACCCTCTCTTTTCTAATGTCTCCAAGTAGCTTCTGGGTTTTTTTTACCTTTTCCCATCACTTAGGGCATTTCTACACAGAGACATCTGAACAGTTTTACTACTCCAAGCAGTTTGGGCACATGGCGGTTCTATTCCAAAAACCATGTACCTGCATTGCTGAACCAGAGTTTGGGGTAAGAAGCCAAGCTAGGAGGCAGGATATGGTTTAGTTTGAAAGCAATACTGTGTTAATGCATATATACAGCTTTAGAAATGTAGCAGGGCTGTTACAGTGACATCTAAGGTTTCCCTAGACGTTCCTGCTCTTTCCACCCTGTAATTTTATATAGTGAGCTAGTAAAATAAACGAACAGCAGACATAGCAATCTGCCTGGAAGTACAGTGATCCCAGTACTGAGGATCTGGACCCAGCTATGGGTCTTGCTTAGAGACTGGTCTTCAACTTTTGTGGACTCATCAGCCCTCCTGATTTCATATCTGCTGAAAATACTATTACTTTTTTTATATTATTATTTGTAGACCTCTTACGAGTAGTCCACAAGTTGGAAGTGTAGCCCACAGAGGTAGCTCATAATTTAGCCACTGAGCCTATTTCCTTCTTGTTCTCCTCCTTTTGTGCTAAAGACTTCCCAGGGTTTTAAGCTGGCAATTAAAAACACTGCAGCAGTTTTATTAGCCCTGCATGCCATCTTGTTCTACCCATGTTATTTACTTATGCTAATTGGTCAGGTATTAAAGAACAAACACAGCAATTAATTAGTGGTCTGACAGGAATTCTAAAGGAATAAAGGCCTTTCATGGGTGTCAGATTTGAGTCACTCACAGAAGCTTACAGAGTGAAAAAATGAAGAGGGATGAATCATGGTCCAGAGAAGCATTTTCAGCCATGCAGTATGGCATCCAGATGTGTGGGGATTGACTACACTTGCAGTTCAGGGCACAGTCAGTCAGGCATTTATGCTCTGTAAGGGCTAGGTTTGATAGGGAGCAGCGAGCCATAGAAAGACCATGCTGTTCACGGAAGCAGGCTCGATGCGGTGAGCTCAGGTGTTCAGGCAGGTCATCTTGGGCAGAGGAAAAACACCTTGCCCCTGAGGCAGGAAACACCCCAAGGACAGCAAGAGTTGCAACATGGCTTCATGTCTCAGATATCCCTGGATGAATTTGGATGTGTCCTCTTGGCACTGCTGCCTCTTTTTCCCTCTTGTAAAACTGAGGGACGTCTTCTATACTGTGCCCGTTTTGTCCTGCTTGCCAATAAGCTCTTCACAATAAGGCAATTTTATTTCCCTAGTGTGAAGTGTAGAAATTGCAATTGCTAAGGAAACAATTAGGTCTGTCCCACCTGGCAGTGACCATACTCCAGATCTGTCTCTTCTTTTTGCAACACAGACCATTTTATCTCTAAGGGCTAAATCAACAATGGGACAACATAATTGGACAGCTGGGGACATTACCCATGGGAAAAATATGCCTTTGGAAACATTGAAAAGAGCTTGTCCCATGGATGGGGGAGGTGGCAGCATGGCTGGGAGAGTGGGTTGTGTCTTCTGTTCCTTCCAGTGTCATACCACGCTTGACTTGATCTCTAGTGAAATATTGGATGAAAAAATTCCCTCTCCTGCCACTGTGTGCTACCACTTTTGTTCACCTTTTGGTTAGGTCTACCGGTTTTGCTGCTCTGTTTGCAGGTGTGTAAGGACCACTGGGTGACCTAAGACCAGTCAGGTGTCCTCTTTGAATCTGATCTACCCGTACGGATCAGTGTTCAGTTCACTTTTCAGCCACAGCATCCTTAGCTCCTATGGGATCCCATGTGATCTCCAATGGCTGGAGGCTAGAAGGGTAGAGGGGAAAGGATGATGCTTCTCCTGTTCTAATATCCTTCCCTAGGCATCCGCTTTTGAATATTATCAGAGACAACATATTCAAACAGACCATTACTCTGACCTAATATGTCCAGTGTGATATTCTTATGGACAGATCTCCTCTCCTGTCCCACTACACAATCCTCAGCCTAAGCGTGAGTTGCCATCTGGAACTCTTATTATATGGTCTCATTCTCCAAGGACTTCTGCCTTAAATAGGAAGATTAATCACATTGGTACCAAGCTTTCATGTAATGGTAGGGAAGGAACTTCTTTATCCCAGAGAAGGCTGCAAGGACAAGCAAGGTTCTTTGGGGCATTTCTACGCTGATCAGTGGCACCTGGTGATAAATAAAGAAAATAAAGGAACCTGGGTTCAGAAATAGATGCGAAATCTTGGATGGACCTTTACTGAAAAACTGGACTTACAATTCTGGGAGTGACTCTGTGCTAAATAAGGCAGTTTATGAAAAGGCAACATTTCTGTGGTGCCTTACGCCATGTGGATGTCACATCTGGGGGGCCTAGTCAAAGTATCCCTGTTCTTCACTTGTTTGTACAATGTAAACAACATCTTAAGCTGTCCTTCTTGAGAACCAAAGCCACCCAAAGTCATGACAGTTTTAATGTTTATTGTCCACTGTCTTTGATGACCATTTGGGAAAAGGACTTCCACTCCATAATTGTCGGGTCACAGAAGGACTGTTAGGATCCATTTTATTACGAAAACATGGAAAGCGTTACTGAGGGAAGGCAGACAAGTGCAAACTTGCACTGAAAATGCAAGCATCCATTTCTGTATGCAAAACCCTTACAGTCACCAGCCAACACTCGCAGCTCAATACATGAACAGCTCAGAGGTTATTTTAGGTGATCCAAAATGGTCCTTCTTGGCTTTGTAGTCCAAGACTCTACTATAGAATGATTTCACACCAAAAAAAGCTGTCTGGTAACCAACCCAGGCAGATAATGAGTCACCCCGGAGATAACAACCAATGATGACCAGGAGAAAAGAGGATTTCAAGTAGAGGCTTCTGATGGCTACAGACAGCAGGAGCCAAAGCTGAATGATGAGAAATTACGCAGTATATATGCATACGTGTCTGTGAAACGAACAAGTTGTTTCAAACTTTAGGACATTACATTTTTTGGCTGCTCCAGCTCAGAGTCTGCAAAACCTCTGCTGAGCATTTGAGCACACTGCTGTCGCTCTAAAGCAAAGCAATGAGGAGAACCAGAGGAATCTGGCATATACATTGCCGGGCCAGAGCACAGTCCAAACATCACTGGATACGTAACCCAGCAATGACCCGCCAAACAGCTGAGAAGAGTAACAGATCTGATACTCACCCAGGGAAAGGTTGCTAGCCCCATCTGTTGCTACTGTTGCTGCTACTGCTATTTTTCAACATCTGTTCTTGCCAGGGTGTTCTCCAGCCAAACACCACGTCCTGGAGAACAGCATGGCATCCGCAGAGCTGCCAAAGAGACAGCAGTGAGCACATCAAGGAAAAGTTCAAGGGTCCTTCCTCTTGCTTCTGCTGCACACGTTTGGGGAGACAGATCAGTTGAGGAGCTGAAAAACATCCAAAAGTTAGACTCACCTCAGAACCGAAACACTCTTCCATTCAGCAGAGGAGAAGCCAGAGAGAGGACGTCTCAGACGCTTGAGGCTATGCCTGAGGACAGCATGAGTCAAGCAAGGGTTGCAGTGTCAAGGGCAGAGGTGGAGCTGAAGCTGCCCATTTCTGGAGGAAACATCCCCCTCGCATTCACAGCCATCGTTCCCTATGCCGAGAGCTTCTATGGAGATCACCTCTGGAGTAGCATGGAGTTCCCATTACTAACCTTGGGAGCTGAGGGCACTCAGTGTGATGTAGTAAAGAACCCAAATAAAAGGTCTCAGCTCTGTGAGTGACTTCAGATGATGTGGGCCAAAAAGTATTCAGAGAAACAGCACTTCTTGGAGTAGTGCAGCTGTTTTGAACAAGAGATGAAATCCATGCTCACATGGATGAGAGCGTTGCTATGACTTCAACACTAAGAAAATTTGCAAACTTTCTATTTCCTGTTTTAGCATTGATGTGGTTATTAACAGTAAAATTGACATGAATTTAAGGCAGACATGAAACAAAGCCTGAACTGAACATGTAAGATTTTATTTTTTCATTTTACTGAGACAGGACTCCAAAGCATCTCTTCTCTTAGCCAGCTCCTGAGGGATATTCCTTCCCTTTTATTTCCATTTAGCTCGTTAGCAGAAGAACAGGACTGAATTAGGTCCTTCAGTGCAGGCATACCCAGTTCAACCCAAGCGAAGCATGTAGCTTGCATTGTGGGAGAGGGACCCAGGCATTCTGCATGACCTGTTTGAGATGGATGCAAGAAACTCTTTAGAGCAGGGAGAACCGCAAGAATTACCAACACTGGAATTTAGCTGGGACACCAAAATTAATTTTCTTACCATTGTGAAAAGCAGCAAAGGAGGTATGCAATGAACATGGGAGAAATGAGGATTTTGAGGGTATCCTCCAAAAAGGCAAAATAGCTCCCTTCTCTATGCTGGGCCAAAAAAACCCCAAATCTGCCTGAGGAAGACAATCTACAGAATCACAGATAATTTCTTGATGGCCCCGCATCCAGTCATTAAATAGGCCTGACATCGTTAGTATATAAGAGCTGGTGTTTTTGCAGCTTGTAGTGGCATGGCTGGGAGCCATATATAGAATTATATAGACAGGATGAAATGTTTCCAAGGGAAAACATGCACAATGAGAATATGCTCTGTTCTTCCCTAAAGCAACAGGCACTGTTGCCAAGCTATGCTCAGTCAGGCTGCTGTACGTACCAGGAAATAGGCTTCCTTCCAATGTAAAGCTATAAAACAAGACAGATAAAAGGGATTGAAATAAAAATAAAGGGAAAGTGGAAACCTTTTCCTCGCTTATATTCCTCTCTAGACATGGCTAGCATTTGGAAGATGCTTCCATTACTATCTGCACCACAGGATCCATGAGCTTCCACCATGACAAGCTCTGGCTTATGGCTTCAGTGACCTTGCCTGTCTCCTACAGCTCAGTAGGTGACCACCCATTCCACTTTGCAGGTGGTTCAGAACAGTGCCCCTGAGCTGATACACAGTGCCTACCTAAACTGGAATGAGAAATGACTCCCCTGAAACAGACCTCTGTTATTCCATGGCCTTTCATGAAGTTTTGAAAGGAAAAAGTGAAGATATTGGAGAGTAACTATAGAAGAATCACCTCCCTTCCCCATGCTTCAGTTTCCCCATTATCTATTGGGTGTGAATATTTCACCCCAGAGCACTGTCTGGATAGAAGAGTCACTAAGTGCACAGCACTCTCATCATTGCAGGTTACTAACACAGCATCATAAATATTGCCATGTCTTCCCTTCCCCCAGCCTTGGTTGAAATCCAGGATGAAGTGAAGGGAGGCACACCCTGCACACAGACATTCACTTGCTTCCCTGCAAAGTCCCTCAGAGCTTAAGCGTGACATAAAACAATTATTTGCTATTAACTGTAACAGGTTCAGGACAGTGAAGCTGTCTTTGTATGGATGGTGATGCTATTAACAGCAGGGAGGGAGAACAGATGAGGAATATCTTCTGTGTTTGAAGGGAAAAGCTGGTTGGAATGGAGAAGTTCTGCCCTGCAGAAAACTCTGGCATTTAGACATCTGTGTTCCACCCTCAATCAGTCCAAGAAGGGCAAATTTCTCTTTTTTTCCCACGCAGAATAAAAATTTCCATTTGAAAACACCAAAATGACGCAGTTTAGCAATGCCAAAATATTATACTAAAACATTAAATACAGCAATGTAGATATTGCATAGAAAGTAACAATACACATGGCACCCTCTGCCCAAATATAAATGTGAGCTGGACAAAAACAAGTTGGGACTGAACGACTTGAGAAATGGAACAAAGTAAGTCTTTCTTGCTGTTGTAGCGGCCTGACGTTTTTCAGTCACAAATTTACTCAGTGTCACATGTTCCCAAGAAACATTTTGCCTAGAAACGTCCCTTTCCAATGGAAAACAGCTTCTGTCACAATTTTTTTCAGCCAGCTTTGACTGTGGCCAGCAAGGCCCCATGGGGATCCTCTGGGGAGAGCTCAGTGTATTTGCTTGGGAGTACAGCATCCCCTCAAAAGATGGTGCTACAGATTAAGAATAGACAGCATGGGACCCAACATCTCTGCTGCAAAAATGAGGAGGAGGATGATTTTTTTTTTTTTTTTGGCATTGTTTCAGTACAATGCCAGGGTATTCTGAGAACATTTGTCAGCACTGCTCTCCAAAACCTGAGGTACATGCACACATGGGCTGATACTGAGGTCTGACATCTCAAGAACCAGCGCAATCCCAGTGGAACTGAACTGTGAAACAAAGCTTTGGAGGAAATGAAATAAAAGACGTTTTGAGCAGTGGAATTAGCAAACTCAAGGACATGAAGCCTTGGTAAGGGAGACTACCTGAATTCTGTTTTGTTTAAGGAAATGAGCACCTGTGTTGGTCTGATCTGTGTTTGGGACTTTCCCGAAGTCCTGTCTCACACAGATTTTCTGATGTCTAATAAGGGTTGTGCTCCCTTACAGCCTGTCTTGGGGGATGACTAAGAACATATTCCTGATGTTGTTCTGTAAAAAGTCATAAAGATTTGGATGCTTCCACTCCCTGTTCCTCTCCACCATGGCACTAAAAAGTTCTCTGGAGATGGAGGACAGACAGACTCATGTTATACTTCCATACACTAAAATCAAGCACAGGGACAAGATCAAAGTATTTGGAATAACACATGAGATATGCTTACCTCAGTAGCACGCCTAAACTAATGAAGACAGCATTTATCATAACTTGAAGTCATATTCAGACCTGAATATATACATTTTAAAAGCTTAGGTCCTTATTAGTTGGTAGTGTACAGCCTGCCTTAGATGCAGGGTCACCTCCCACCCCTGGTGGTTCACCTTCTGGGTGCAAAAGGTTCCCAACTCAGACACAGCCAGCTCTGCTGGAATGAAACGAGCTCCTCAATAAGCCTGAAACACAGGACGCAGGTAGGGCTTATCCTTTGCTTGCTCAGGGTGCCCCAAGAGGTAGGATGGAGTACCTTGGCAGGTCTTGTATGTTCTTAACTGTAAACCACAAAAAACAAACAACCCCGTATGGAAGGAATGGGGGAAAGCAGAGATGCAAAGACCATTTGCAGGACTGCACATGGCTTTCTGGTTTAATTATTATTTTTGTAGTGGAGGATTTGTGGACAGGAAAGATGACAGCAAACCAGCCCTTTGACTTATCAGAGTTAGGGCAATCACTTGGGTGTGCAGACTTTTCCCTTTAACGTCAATGGTGATTTTAGTTTATATACATACGTGTCTCTGTGTGTGTCTGTGTACATGTGTATACATCTATATATATACATACCTACAGCTGCAGCTGGTGGAAGGCTACAGAAGGCAGCTGGGAGAGTCCTTAAGGTGGGAAACTGCCTGACATTGCCCTAACCGGTTTGCATTGGACTGAGTCAGAGGGAGAGCAGGTTGCAACATGGAGACTGTTCCTTGTAGCAGCCAGTTCCTCACCTTACAGCAGGGAGCTGCTGGAGCATCCCCCCAGGCACAGCAGCAGAGCAAGCCATGCTCTCCTTTGCCTCACATAACCTCCCTGCAGATGTGTAAGGGGCCGGGATGTGCAGAGCCACGACTCAGCGCGAAAGAGGCCAGTGGAGGGAGGCGAAGTTGAGGCTGTTTCAACAGTAGAAGCAGCAGATAGTCCAAACCCAGTGAGTCTCTTTGCGGGGGTAAATCATGGGGGGAAATCAGGCCTGCCACCTCTGCCCAGGAGGGCTTCCTCCGCTCTGGTCCATGTCAGGCACACGGGAGGTGAGGAGAGGTGGGGTTGCTTCTCCAGAAGTTGAAGGCAATTTCAAGAGCCTCAAAGCTTTCCAAATTCTTCCCCTTGGAAGCAGAGGAAAGGGGGTGACCCTGGTGCTTTGATCAAAGCCTTCATGTGAAGGTTACCCTTGGAAATCCAGCTCCAGCTGGGAACAGCCAAGGTGGCCTCAGGTGCCTGCTCTGCAGGTGGGGGAAATTGGGCAAGAATCCATCCCAAATCTGGAACAAATGGCCCTACTGTAGTGAGCACTGTGATGTGACCTCTCTGAGGTTACGCCAAGGGTGGTTGGAAAGCGATAGAAAGCACACAGGAGGAGGTGCAAAGCTGAGGGATCCTGTATGCTGACGCTGCAGACAGGGAGGCAAGCACAGCAAAAGACATTCATTCTCAGGAGCTGCTATAGGCTTGCGCCTGGGGTTATTACAAAGATATGATTTACATTTGGAAAATAAGAAATGCACATGCCTGAGGTTTTCTTACTTGCACCTGTGCTATGCCACATAGAAAGTAGTATGGTACTCCTTTAACAGGCTTGTGAACCCTCTACCAGTGCTCACCATCTCTCATTTTTGAAGCTGCTGGGAGTAGGACAGGAAACGGGAGTTGGGGAGGCATTTTCTGGGCCAGATACATACCTGGTTTTGCCTTCTTGTTCGTTTTGCTATGTAAAGCCCCAGGACACACATGTAAATACCATAGCACTGTGGAGTGGAACCAGTATAAGCACGTGAGAAGCAAGGTTGGAGGTGTGGAGCTGAGGTTTGCTCCCTGAGAGTTTGGCTTGTAGTCTCATGCCATTGTGAAGGTTTGTTCAGTTTCTTAATCACAAGTTCTGCATCTTCAGCCTGCCAACCTCCCCTCCCAAAAATGCCCTCAGACCCCCAAATCTGCCTACTGTTGCAAAATCAGAGCTTGCTGTGATATGGAGAGACTACAGAAACAGATGTGAGCCCGTTATGAGGGAAGGGTGAGTGACAGGATTTCACTTAGGAGTGACTGAATCTGAAAAAAAGAAAAGAAAAGAAGAAGAGGGGCTTTAAGAAAATGCAACCAATAATTAATACAGGGATTGGGCTTGCCTGAGGCTAACATGGAGGCCTAGTGCTTAGGAGAGCTAAAAGAAGATTAGGTACTTCACTTGTAAGAACAGCATCCATCAGCTCCAGCAGATAAGATAATAGTTACAAGGGCCGTCAAGCCTTGTGTGTCCTGCACTAGTGGCGTGGACTGGCAGCATGAGTCAAGTTACTTCCAAACACCCGCACCGGTGCACAATTAGCGAGGTGCTGCAGGCAGGGCTGCTTTCCTTGGAAAACAGCTGATCGCTGCAGCTGGAGGCCAGAAACTGGGGGGTGAGTCTCTTCCAGCAGGGTAATTGCTGCCATTGAGGGGTACGGGACAGATCCTGCCTCCATGCCTGCACAGACCAAAGGAGCTAAGAGTCTGGGAACAGCAGTGGATTCCTCCTTTCAGTGACATTAAGTAGCAACACAACTCAGAACTGGGACAGAGCAAATATGTGTGTGTGTTTATTTTTTAACACAGCATATAGGCAAACTGCAGAACTGTCTGCTATGGGATGTATCTACAAAAAAATTTAGCAAGGTTAAAGGGAAAACAAAAAGTTTCTGCTTTTTCTGTTGAATACAAGCTTTTTTACAGCTACTGGAATGAATTATTGTGATTTTGAAAGGGATGTTAGACCCATTGCTAGCTAGTGCAGGCCAATTTTGATTATTAAAGATCACACAAAGACCTAACTTAGGATCTGGAGTTGTTTCATCCCATGAGGGTGATTCTAAGATTTTACTCCTTTCTGGGGCTCTGCTGGCACTGCTGACTGTTTGAACCAGGACATGGCATTAGATAGACCTTGGTTCTGCCCTTATCTGTGATCCTATGAAGTAATCTGCCCTATCTCTCTAGAGAAGCCTGAACTGCATCTTCTAGGGTTATATCCTGTTTCAAGAGTCCCTCCTCAGGAAGCTTCTACCATTTACCTGGCTCTGCGTCCCCAAGACATGTCACCAGTGGGAATTCTTCATCCCACTGACAAAACCTTTCCTTGTTGTCATGGTGCTTACTCATTGCTTGGAAACCTGCACATGCTTTGCCCTCTGAATCAATTTTTAGAAGTGGCTTGGTGCCATTTGCCCTCCCTTGAGCTTCCAAAAAAAGAGATTCCTTCCAGGCTGGGCAACGCTGTCCCCCTTTGTCCAGCAAATTATTTATTTATATTTTTTTTTGAGGACACAAAAGTTCTCCATCCAGATCCCCAGAGCTATATATACTCGGTGTGCCCTGTTCTCATATTAGGGCTTGCAAAGAAGGAAAACATCTTGCTGTGCTGGATCAAGCATTTCACAGCATCGTGCCGTGGCTCCCAAGACCGTTTGTCTTACTGGCCAGCTGCCTCTGCACAGGGGTTCAATTGCATCAGCCCCTACTCCCTCTCAGTAGTCAGTGGGCCAAACTCTGTCCTTGCTTGGATCCAGGGACAATCTTAGCAGAGTTGCAAAGGTAAAAACAAAGTTAGAACTGGGCCTCCTCTTCCATCCTCCTTCCCTCCCTGGAGAGGCAGAAGATTAATGGGACCTTGCTTTGCCCAGTGTTTTCTGTCTGTGAAAAACTTTCACTTTCTGGGACTGTCAACCCAGGACTGTTCAGATCAGTGTGGCCATACCAATGCTTCCCTGTTGCCCAGAAAAGTTTATTTTGTGTGTGTATGCTAAAACAACAGTCTTTTAAAAATGCACACCCCAAAATGCTGGTACTACTAGGCCACATAAAACACTGGTGAGAGTTGTGAGATTTGGAAGTTTATTTCAATAACTTGCTCCTGGAGGCAGGTGTTTCATCACAAATTTCCATTTTTTTATTGGTAGCTTGCATAGCTTCAGAGGAAATCTTGAGGGAAAAAATAAACCCCTTGCAACTCCAACACCAGAAGGAAAATAAATATCTCTCTGTCAAATGTATTACTTTTTGAAGTCCTATAGTTACTCTGAAGATAGACTCAAAGAGTTAACAGTGAAATAATTTTGGTGTCCAATCTATCTCCTTAGTTAAGAATTTACTAGCATTGCATAAGCTTCCCGTAACAAGGTAACCAGATATAAATTGACTGCTAAAAATAGCTTTACTGTGTTAGTCAATCCCTAATTAACTTGCTTCAGCTGTCTTCAAAGATGCTATTTAAATCCATCCATCTTCTGGAGGCATGGAGGATACTGATACACAGACAGAGGTGCATGTCAGCTCATGATAGTTTGTATTAATTACTGGGCTATATGTGTGTTTGAACATAATTCTGGGAGTGATGGAAATCAGCCTGAAGGGAAGAGTTTGACATCAGGCTTGTCCTGTGATTCTTAAGAAGAAAAGGAAGATAAACTGAGATACTGAAGGGAAATGGTTGGAGGGGCCTCCAAGTTCTGGTCTTTGCAGTGGCAGTAAATAGGCAGAAAAAGGAATGCTGTGCATCTTACTGGAACTAAATTGCTTTGGAAGGAAAGGTTTGTTCAAGTAAACTATGTTCTGATCCAGGCAAGTGAAATGTCCCCTGGACACAGAAAGTCATGAAAATTGTTTCCCTATGGATTTGTGCCCAGTATCTCCCCTGTCATTCCCTACCATGCAACAACCTTCTCTCTCCTGCATGACCGCTTGCCACGTTCCTACGTCCCGTAGCCCCTTCGTCATCTCCTCTCCTGTTCCTAGATCTTGGTAAGAGGTCACATACCCATATCTGGTTCCAAACTCAGGACCTTCTGGCCAAGCAAACAGATAATCACTTGGATCACACTGTAGCTTTTCCCTTGGCAAGAGAGCATTAGTTGGCCTCTAGCTCCTCTAATCTGCCATTGTTTATTGGGGAACATAATGTCTTTGAGATTATACTCCACTGGTTGAAGTTTCTTGATGGAGTCAGATGGTCCACATGGAAGCATAGGCTGGAAGACAGGAATTTTGAGATCATTAATATTATTTCAATTTAGAAAACAAGAATACAAGTATATAGCAAACTTGGGAGCTGGAAGACCAAAGCAAGGAAAGCAATGACTCTGGAAAGTGGTTTGGAACAGTCATTTAAATAAAAGTACCTTTTTTTTTTTATGTCTAGGGGACTAAACCCAGGAGATGTTAGCAAAAAATATCATCAAGGCAGCCTAGGGGAAGGGTATGACCTGCTTACAAATCACTCTCATCTACCACTGCTACACGGACAGCTTTTGTTTCGGTTGTCCACACTTCAGAAAGGGCCTTGAAGAACAGAAAGGAGAATTCAGAAAACAGCCACTGTTTGACTCAAACTCTGAGAAGCCTGCTCCAAGTGAGAGAGCAGATGGATGCTGTCTGATTAGGTGATCCATAAAAAAGCAAACATGACTTTCTAATACCTGTATGAGGACTATATTCCAGAGAGCAAATAGTTCTCTGATATAGTAGAACCAGAGCAGAACAAGACCTAGAAGCCACAAGACAAACTTAGACCAAAAATTGATGGACGCTGGAGCATACAGGGGAAAGAGTTGCCTGTCCTTCAACCCAGCTGAATTTGCTTCTGATAGGACAGACTTTGCCGCATCCTACATGTATGACCTAGAGGCAGAGTTGCCAACAACCCCCAAAAAGGAGAATATTTATGCTCCATGCACTGTATATTACCTCCTCAGAGGTCCTATCATGTCAATATTTCTACACAGCTTGAGTCTGATCTCTCATACAAGTTAGTGGTTTGGATGGGCAAAGTGAAATGCCAAGACTTTTTGAAAAAACTCCACTATGAAACAAAACCAGTCTTTTTATCGCAGGATTTCAGGGATACTCAGCTGTTGACTCAGAGGGCCTTGTTGTGGGCTCAGCACCAAGCCCTTTACATGGTCACCTCTGGCGTATTCAGCCAGCACCTTGTTTTCACAGCACGGTTCCCGGCTGTCCTGACCCCTGTTTCAAGACGGGTTTGACTGTGGCAGCAGGAGGTGGACGGAGTGGCTTTTGGAAGGCTCTGCAGAGTGACTCAGCAGCTCGGCTCCGGTTACGTGACCCAGAATCCACTTGGCACAAAACCGGTCTCTTCTCACTGCTAGGCCACTGCTCCGCTTGCTGCAGCACAGCTCGTCCTCCCCTCCGCTCACCCCAGCCCTTACTCTGGCACTCTGCTTCACCTTCCTTTCTGTAGGCACCAAAGCGGTTCTTAGCTTGGCCAGGGCTTTTCCCTTCCAGCTCCTCCAGGTAGGACGGATCCCGATGAGTTTTGGTCCTGTCTGAAGACAATAGGTGGAAGGTACTGCTTCCAGCCCCACCCCCCCCCTTCCCACCCCCATGCTCCTGTTCTGCATCAGCCCTTTGGAATTCTTTTCATCTCCAACCCTTGCAACTTGACTGCTTTTTCCTGTCTGGATCGCAGTTGAAAGCTCCATTTGTTTAATTTGGCTTTTAATTGACCTCATCCAACGCTTGTTGATGTCTCATCTAATCTGTGTTTCTCCTCTGCTTATCTGGTGCAGTCCTTTGAAGTCCCCAACACGATAAAGTGTCCTGTAAGAAGGAGAACAAAAGATGACTGGAACAAAATTTAGCATCTGGCTCTCACTGTCCAGTCAACGTTTTAGTTGTCCCTCAGTTCTGAGGCAAGAAGGAGAAGGAGGCTTCCAAGGAAATATAAAATAAACTATATCAATCCCCACTTAGCTGGAGATTTTTGTGACAACCTCTGCTAAAGAATCGCATCATTCAGCTCTCCATCTGTCAGCAAACGCAGGTAGTACAAGCCTGCTCTCCACAGAGGTATTGCAAAGCCCAGATCCCTCAGCATTTATGAAGTGTTCAGATGCTGTTGGGTAGGATGGGAGAAAATATGATGCTGCCAGTGCTGTTTGCGACTACCAGGTTTTCTTAGGGCAGCTGGAGGAGTTAGACGTGCAAATGCCACTGAAATGGGAGCTGGGGAGAAAAGGTGGATGAACTTTATGGAAAGCACCTAAGGCTACCTCTTACCTGACACTAATTAGCTAAGCCATTTCCCTTCACCACGCCTATGTCTGGAGAGGCTAAAATGGGGTTTGTCAGCCTCCCTTCACTTGCCAGAAGTTCGAGGTAAAAAGCTAGGCCACGTCTGGCTTCTGAGCTGGATTCAGAATTTTCAGTCAGGTAAATGCATTTCTGAGGTGGTGAAACCTGGCTGGGACTCGGGGTCCCACCTTAAGTGCAGGTGCCACCATCTCAAGGCATTTGGCTTGCTCTGAACTCAAGTACTTCTATTGGAGGCAGCACAAACATAGCTGGAGACCTTGGATTTAAAAAGAAGGCTTAAGCACCATAGACTGCTGCTAGATATATACAAAACATTGTTTAAGAATCTGCCATTAGTACCTGATCTCCACTGAAAGCTAATGGGATTTGGGCTCCTAAGTGATAGTACGTGTTCTTGCCTTCAATGATGAATGCTTTAAAGCTTCCAATTTTCAAAGTCCAAAACGGCAAGACAAATGCATCCCTAGTGTAATGGATACAGCTCCCATTGATTTCAGCTTTTGGGAGATTATAGTTATGAAAGTGTTCTGTGAAAACTTTGCAAAGAAATAAAAGACTTTGCAAAGGCACAGCAGGGAGCATTACAAATCAAAGGATATGTTCTGCAAAGCTGTTTGCTCATGAGTCATTGCATGAACAGAGTCCAGGACTCAGAGGAAATAAAAGGGTCTTACTAAAAGCAATATACCATTGAGTGTGTATATATGTGCAAAGCCCAATCTTAGCTCCAGAGGTATCACAAAGACTGAAAAAGTCCATGGCAGGAATTTAACTTGGTTCTGTCAGATACAAGCCCATTATTTTCATCTTGAGACAGTGAACTCCACTGTTCACTGTGCAACCCAATTCTGAGTTCAAAAGCTTGACATTCTGAGCTATTCATTGTTGATATTATTTACCCATAAAAATCACTGTCTGAGAATGCAGAGAAATGCATTAAAATGTGTAATGCAATGGAAGCATAGGATCAAACTCAGATCTGTGCCAGGAAAGGGAAAGATCCCATCCCCAGGTACTCCCCAGATGTGCAGAGCTAAGCAGTTATAGATGGAGACATAAGTTTTTTTTTCTTAATCTTGCAGTTCCTCATGCAAACTTTTTGACAAAATTGCAGCATAAAAATCCATTGCCAAAGGGCACAGTGAGAAATGTTTCAGCCGAAATAAAATGTTCTAAAAGCTGATGAGTCACTTAATGTCCAGTTAAGGACTTAGAAAAATTAAAATAACTGCATGGAAAAAAAATCTGTGCTAGTCACCTTTGCAGAATTAAAACTGGATCTCCTGAAACAGGTCTTCTCTATAAATGGCCCCCTTTTCAAATTTATTTGCAATGTGGCTCTTGGAAGAAAAAGAGAGAAAAAAAAGGTGCCTGTCTTCATCCCCCCTCATAGATACCATCTGGATTGCAGACAACTCACCCAAATGAAAATTAAGCTTGGCAGGGAAAAAAAAAGCCCCTTGTGTATCTTTCTAAATTGATATTTCAGTATCTCTGTTTTGCACCAACTGAAACAAGCCCAAATTTTCTGGTAGTGAGTGTGTGTTAACATGGCTTCTATTTTATTAAGAAGAAGAAGAAGAAAAAAAATCATGGCAGTCATTTAGCTGTAATGGCCAAGATATAAAATGTCAGTTTTATTTATGGCAAGTATCTGGGTAGAAAATATGTCCTGGCATCAGCTGAGATTTCAAGAACTTTGTTTTTCTTTTTCTCTTACTGCATGAAATAATGCTGTATTCTTAACAAATAAACAAGGCAAAACAAAGACAGAGACAGCCCTCCCCAGCAAGAGGGATCATGTTCTCCCCAGATAACCACCTCCAGAGTGAGGGGACCTGCTAGAGATACAGGGACATGAAAGTCAAATCAGATGCAACAGGGACTTAAACCCATGCTTTCCATCTCTGAGTTCACATGCTAATCACTAGAGAAATGAGTACTCTGGAACTGCTGTTTTCTGTTCCATTTTTGAATAAAAATTCTGTGCTGGACCTGAAAACTGTTCTTGTCAAAAAAAAAAAAAAAGGCAAAAAGTGCCACTGAAGTCAGTCCACCCTTGCCACGCGTGCAGCTGTCAATGAACCCACATTTTCCAACAACAAACACTTCCATCGGAAAATTCCTCCCCAGTTCTCAATGATGAGCATTAATTTATTCCTTCTCCGAGTCCCCAGAGATGCCCACAGAGTCAGCAATACCCAGAATGTGGCCGGTAAGAAGGCAGCCACACTGAGACTTGTGGATGGCAGCAATCTGGCTTTGTGCTACTGGTACGTGAGTGTAACACTGCTGTTACTCCTGACTTGCACCTCTGACAAGCTTATACAGAGGTCATTAAATCATTAAAACACCACCTGAACCAGCTTCATAAACAGGTCTGACTAAACTCAAGCAGTTAGCATTTCTGGGTTTTTTTTAGCATATAGCTTCATTCTCCCTCCAGTATAATTGATTATCCTGTGGTTTACCTTTATATAGTGTATATATCTTTCCCCAAGGAAACCTCGTTATGAGACCACCATGCCACTGACCACAGACAGCTAGAAAGCTGCCCTGGCATGCTCCTCTTATCTGGATGTAAAAAGTGACATCAGGCAGAACCCTGCCTCTTCTTACACTGGTAAATTAGACAAGCCAGGTTCTGTAAACACTTTTTTTTCTGCTTCAAAGAGACTTTATCTGTCCAGAAAGAGCCGAGTATGGATTTCTAAAAGCAGACTTAGATCTCCCAGCCAAGCACGTGCTGAAGCCTTGGTCCTTCTATCCCATGACAGCAGAATTATAAAAAGCAGGGCAGTCCCTGCTACTTTTTAGCTTCTGCTTCTACTGGCATCCCAGGGTTTCCTCTTCCACGCCAACAGAATTTTGGGTCAGGGTGCCAGAAAATGTATTCTCAAAATCTGGATCTGCACAGTGTGTAGCCCCAGTTTAAACCATCTTTCCCCATCTCTGGACTGGTTAGTCTGGGAGGCTAAGGTGACTTTGTTAGCAGAAGGGTACAATGGGTCTCCTGGATGCTTCTGAGTAGGCAGGTGCCTACTTCCAAAAATAACTTGCTTTTTCTTCTCTTAATTAATGTAGTGTTAATTGCAGTGTTTTCCTTAGAGTGAGAAGCCTCATCATTTGCCAGACCTCGTGCACAAGGGCTGGATGCAGCAGGCATTTTCAGCTCCTCTAAAAACCAAGCAGTTTATGGAGTTCAATACCCAGGGCAAAACCACTGGACTCCCCACAGGAGCCAGAAGCCCACCTGCTGGCAGAGGGGGTTACGAGCTGAAGGTTTCCAAACATTTTGTATGTAGGTGTCTGTCAATGCCATTTAGGAGAATGGTTCTTGAGGAGGTGTCTCTGTGAGAAGGTAGACGAGCAAGCCCTGAAGACCAACAAGCAGGAACCTCATTGCTTTAGACGCCCAAGACAGACACTGAGCACAGCACAGTGCTGCTGGGGCATCTACCATCTGAGGTAGGGCTTCCTCCACGAAGAACCACCGCACTATCAAAATAGTTGAAATACATAAAACTCCCTGAAGGATTATGACTGACATAGTAAAGAGAGATCTTGCTTACAGGCCTTGGGAGATGGTGCAGTCATCACTGCAGGAGGTCTTAGGAAGGGCACAGGCAGAGTGGGTCTTACCTTAGGGCAGGAAGGTGGGCTAGAGGATCTCTTGGAGTTTGTTCCAGCTCTGTTTGCTAGAGTGCTTTATTAATACAAGACTCCGATCTAGTGAAAGAAGACCTTACATAATCCAGACACTAAGACGAGTGACGCATTGAAGGCAGAAAGAAAGTGCACATTTTTTAACAGTGGAACAGTTTATCTAGGAATGGCCTGCATTCTCTTTTGCCTGATGCCTAAGTCAAGATTAGATAGCATGCTAATAGTTACGTGGTAGCTCAACACAGTTATGAGCTTGACACAGGATACACGAGGTCTGCTCCTCTTATGCGCTGTTAGGGTTTAATTTTGATCTTCGAGTGGATTATTGGCCTGAATTAATTCATTACTGATAATGGGACCATGAAGAGATTATAGCAGAAAGACATTAGAATAGATGGACTGTGGAAGCCAACTTGCCTTTAGTACAGAGCACAAAAAGCACAGGAAAGTTGGCTGGGAAGAAAATGCTCCCCTTACCACTTTCTCTCTCAAAAGCAGGACTCTACATGTCACCCTTAAACTGATGGACTGCAACTGGCAAGGGTGTTCTCCCAGAGCCAGAGTAAAGGCATTTATTTCAAGGCCATGCTTCAGTAATTATCCCAAACAGAGTAATCATCTAGCAAAACAAAAAAAAAAAAACCCAATCCCCGTATTTCAACCACAGCTGATGCCTAACATGAATGCCTGGAATATTTACAAGAACTGGATTTGTACTGCAGTCTTCCCAGTTTCTTTCCTTGGTATTGCAGTCGCATTTACCATGGTAAATGACTGCCATTTACCATGGTAAATGAGTGAAAGAAGAATTTGTAAGGTCATAAAAATCATGGATGTACATGTTATGCGTGGTGAATGGTTGGGGAGGAGCAAGCACATTCTCTGATGTTACCCCACCAAAACATCATGGGCCAGCCTTGAGGACTGATTCAAACTAATTAAAGGCCTATTCCATGTATCTGTGCATTGTTTAATTACAGAATATTAACAAATTCAGTGGCAACATGCAGGAATGCATCTTGGTACCTAACGAGTGACTTTAGTTTCTATGTATTAAGAGCTATACTGTGCCAAAAAATACTCTAAATTATATTGTGTCAGTCTCAAGCAAGTGATGAAGTTACTCAGATTATTCTGCTGTCAGAATTGATTCTAATAAGCAAAGTGCAAAAAATAATTTCAGGATTCCTTGTTGTGCACACACCTTTGGGAACATGTTAAACCAAATTGCAAAATATCTGGGTTAAATTGTTGCTGTCAGTATTGTAGAGTCATAAAAGATAATATACTATCTCTTAACTGCTAAGGGGAGACATTTTCCTTAAGAGGTTATTTTGCAGCTTGCAAAGGACCAGACTCATCCATATCCAAAAGATCCAGCACAGGCCATGTTAAAGCAGTCTTTTGTTTCTGGAGACAAAAATGCGTAAGAAATATAATTTTGATACCCAGAGCAAGGGTCTTCTGTGTTCCTTAAGCTGAATAATTGCCATTGTTTTAAGACATTATTCTCCCCCTTAGGTCTTGGTTCAGCAAAATGCTTCAGCACGTGGTTAATTCTAATCACTTAAGTCATCCCATTCAAGTCAGAGCTTAAACACTTTGCTGAATTGTGTTTGAAGTGGGGAACGAGTGCTTGAATTTTCAAAAGTCTCTAATTGCAATTAGCTATGCCAAGGGTAGTTTTTCATCTTATTTCTGTGTTTGGTGGACAGTTTGGTTTAGAAAAGAAATGGCTGCAACTCCTGTTTTATATACAAAACTCTTCTGACTACATGATGGGAGATTGTAATGCCGAGCTTTGTTTTAGAATAGTTTTGCCCTGGAATTTATTCCAACTTTCCAAAATAGAAGTCGAAGTTATCTTAAAATTCCAGTCTGTCTTATGAGAGCCTTAGGTCTCAGACTTGTAATTAAGGTACTGTGGCTTAACAAGTTATCAAGCATAAGCTAAGCTGAGGTAATTGTCTGGATGCAAACCTTACAGTAAATGCTTAGCCTAAATGCTGAGTCAATTTATCCCTGGGCAAATGCAGAATAATGTAATTTAACACTTCAGACTAAGCTAAAATGAATCACTGTGTGTTTGCCACAGGCAAAGAGAAGAGATGTAGGCAGTTGCCCCAGCTGAGGAGAGACATGATAACTCACAACCCTGGTCACTTGATGAGGAGTTTGAGCCCTTTTACACTGCTGGGAATGAGAAACAATGAGCACTTAGCAGTTCTGCCACATTCTTCTACAGGCGTTTAACCATTTACTGATCTAAGGAGACAGTCCAAATCCAGCACACGTTGGTAGTGACTGAAATGACCATTTGATGACGTACAATAAGGCTGATGGTTCTCAGTCCATTTCTGGAGGGTGTGTTCATGACAGAAACTGTTGTGATGAAGGCAGAAGTAGAAAAGGAGCAATTGACCATCTGTATGAAGCTAATGAGATCCCCAGAAAAAAAGGTAATCAAGAAAAGGTTGGTAGAAATCTGTAGAGTTATGAATGTCTTTGAAAGGCTAGATAGGGAATGACTTCCCACTGTCTTTTCCCATTCAAGAACTAGGGGACATCAGAAGAAACTAAGTGGCAGGACAAAGAAAGGAGGAGAAGATGCATTTTCACCCATTTTGCAATTCAGCTGTGGAACTTCTTGCTGCAGGTTTCTGTGGTTGTGGAAAGTTTATTTGGGTTCAAAAATATCTAGACAAATTCACAGGAGTAAAATCCATCAAAGGGCTTTAAGAAAAATATAACATCTTGGCTCATGAGGTCAGTGAACCACAAATTGTTTGGTCTGGAAGTACCTGAGGAAGGAGTTAGACAGAACCCGGCCCTGTGGACGAGCGACCATGTGTATCCATTGAAGGGGGCACAGTGTACATGAAGTGTGGGTATATCATGAAGGATGATCAGCGAAGTTCTTGCAACCCTTACAGCCTTTGGAAGACATCTTGTGTACAAAATGTCAGCCTCAGCAGAGAATGAGGGCCAAGACTGGGCCACAGGGGTGAACTCATCTGTTGCTTTAAACCAGAGGCATTTTAAGGAAGCGATTCCTTCAAAGCATGGGTAAAGTGCTCTGATGTGGTGCGGGGGTGGGGGGCTATTCTACCAGGAATTTGGCACGTTCAAGTGTGTACAATCATCTCTCAGGCCTCTAGGGTTTGCATTTGATGGGGGTAAGAGGCAGCTGTATGCAGATTCATGAGTAATGAGGTCAGGAACTGAAGCGATTCTTGCCAGATACCTTTGCCTGGCAATTTTATTACTGCCATGTAAGCAGCCAGGGAAAGTTAAGATATTTATCAAGAATCATTAGGTTTGATCTATAGACCATAGTAACTGCACACAAGATACTGGAAGTAGCAGAATACTCTTTAAATACTCATTTACTATACAGAAAAGGAAGAGAAGTTGTCCAGTGTGGCTCAATAACAGACAGAGAGGATCCTTTAAATTATTATTTTCTTAAAGAGAAGGGACTGATTTGAACCCCATGGAAGTCAAGGACATGCTTAGTGATGGGAATATGCCACATTTTTTAAGTCTATGGGAAGACAGCTGGAGAACAGAGCATGACATTCAAGCATCTTTTCCAATGGTCAAAAGGTTAAAAGTGAGTTTAGCTTGAACCTTGAGGATTTGAAAACTCTAACACAACAGTTGGTGATGAGATGGAGACTGGGATAGAAATTTGCAGAGGTCTTTCCCAGTTGGAGCAGCAGACTGAAATAAATGTTATTTCCTTCCGCAAAGACAGGCATAAAATTTTCTGCTTATGCAGGGATATTCAATGGCTCAAATGGGGAATACACAAGATGGGGAATAAATGGCAAGGCAGCAGTTCTGCATTCCCCAGTATGAGTTTGGGGGGGGTGAGGGGGTGGGGGGTGTGTCCAGACAAAATGGGAAACAGGATTTCAGGCTGCTATGAAAAATGGATGTGTAAAGGGGAACATTGCCTTGCAAGGTGTCCAAAACAATAATCTCCAACTCAGCATCAATAAAGTCTTAGCTGAAGTACAGTGCCCTTTTATGGGCATCACACTTCAAAAAAGGGACAAAACAACTGGTGAGATCCAGAGGAAAAAGAAGAGGCTGACGGAAGGTCTAGAAAACTCTGAAGGAAAGACTGAAAACTTTACAGTGTTCCATATGCTCTCTGTCTTCATGTTTTAAAGAGGAAAGCATATAGAGGAAGATGATGAACAGCTCTTGGGTTCTGTGGTGACCAAGAAGACAAACTGCAGGCTTAAACAGGCAAGGGAAATGTCAGCTTTGCACTGAGAAAATAGCAATGGCAGTGAAGCTCCGAACTGCCTGCCTGGTAAGTCAGGGTGTCTCCATAGCTGAAGGCTTATAAGGACAAATTAGACAGATATCTGTGAGCAGTGATACAGGCATGGCACGTGCACTTCAACAGCCTTCACACGGGGAGCTGCTCACAGTTACCCCAAGTTACTGCTATGGAGTCATTCCTTCCCGAAGTCCATTCCCGTCACTGACACTTCTGTACGTACCCTTTATAGTGGAGCAATGGGCACTTCTGTTATTTAAGATGCATTTACACCATTCTTAGTCCAGAAGCCATGTGTGTACTAGGAGATACCTCCAAAGATTTATGCAGCTTGTGGCTTGATGCCAGGACAAAGAAAAAGAACCGCACAGTGGGAGAAAAGTACAATTTTTTTCTCTTTTTGCCAACTTAATATTTTCAAACTTTGTAATCTTAACTTTCTGCCATGTCAGAGGCCTTTTCACAGTATCGATTAATAAAACACTTTTCCATTTACTTTTGTTTGTGTAACTTCCCTATTAATGTGATTTGTTGAAGGAATCAGAGGCAACATGTTTAAACCATCCTCAGCGACAAGTGCCTGGATATTTACAGGTCCCTTTAAATCACCTCCTATCCTTGGGTGCTATGTATTCAGCTGCATAACCACTGTCCTGCTTTCTGCATTCTGCAATGGTAAATCTCTTTGGGTCCACGAATAATGTTTTTCACTGTTTCTCACACAGGGGCACTGATATCAAGAAGACTGTTAAGGTGGGTTGTAGATGCTCTGATGGAAACTCCAAGATCGGGGACAGGAAAACGCATCTAAGTGTCCAGGCTGACCCTCCTCTGACTCTGGGTGCTCATGTTAGGAGCAGAGTCACTGTAGACACTCTGTGCATATATTTGAGAGCAAAAGAGGGGTGCTTCCTAAGGGATACAGATCTAAAACAGACCAAATTTTGAAATGTTAATGTCACTCCACAGTCCGGGTAGGGATCCCCATTGGATAACAGCCACAACATGGGTACCTCGGTTTTAAGCATGTCAGCGATGACAGGCTGAATCCAGGTTCATGAAATGCTTTACAGAAGTTAGACTTCTGTTTGTTTCTTGTTCCCGTAACCTCACCTGAAAAGATCAGCTGTGTCGGTTCTTTGTCTCATGTGAGAAGCTTTCCCTTTAGACTTTGGATTTCTCTGCCTTCTTTGAGGACAGTACAAAAAGGCTTCCCGGAGACCCAACACTACTTTCCACTGGGTTCCTGTCACATACCATTCCCATGAACAAAATTCTGTGGTTTCTGCTTGGTCAGTAGAAAACCTACCTGTCCCTCCAGAGTCGGCGATTTCAGAAGAATCATCGCTAGGTCTAATTTTAATCTCTAGTAAGCGAGTGCAGGCAGACAGCAACACAAGCAGAATAGTGTTGTGAGCAATTTCTGGTGAAAGTAGAGTTGCAGAGGAAAGCAGGGCAAAGTCACATTTACTAATGTCAAATGTCAGCAAGCAAAGACCTACACGTTTCTACTTCCTTTGTCCGGGAGAATGGGAATGGCCACTTGAATTTTTCTTAAAGACACAGCTTAACTCCAGGATAGCCCAAAACTGACCTTGGAGGGCTAGAGGGTGCCAAACCCTGTCTACATTGTTTTGGGGTGTCCTGGTGTTAAGCCGTGACAGTAACATTCAGTTTGACCACCCAACAGACTTTCTTGCATTCAGAAAGCAAAATAGTTGTTAAGTCTCCCATCTGTGGGGTTCCATCAGAGGAAAATGAGTGGTTATATCTTTCAAGAGGCTTAATAAAAATGTGTTTTATTTTCTATCCTTTGGGACACCATAGGGAGATCATAATAAAAGTCCCTGGATCATTCAGTTTATGGCTATGATGGAAAACCTATTAAACCTTCCCTCTGTGATGATAACATTCATTGGGTTCTCCAGCCCCCTCTCTTCCCTGCTGTCAGTCTCTGGTGATGAGTTCAGGTGCAGCAGGCACTCAGAAAAAGTAGTGTGACAGCAGGTTTAATTTCACTTGGGGACTAAGATGAGGCCAAGACTATTAAAGGTGATTTAAGGCAGGTGGGGTTGAACCTGTCATGAGTGTTTCATAATGCTCTGTTATTCTTAATGCATGATTACACTAGTCCCTGCAGATCATCCCTGGATTTATGGTGTTTGCGTAAATGCTTGGCTGTAAATTATAAGATGTTTTTGAGCGGTGCTTCACTAGCTGGAAGCCATAGATTTGCAGTCCCTGCTGAGCCATCAACCATCCTAGGGGAGATAAGCCAAGAAGAACTTGACTCCCGGGCTCAGCAGCAGTGGTGAAACATGCAGGATTGTCAACATTTCTGGAAGACATGATGTCTCTTTTGCAGATTAGTTGTGTTCCTGTGCTTAGGCAGGGACAAGGAAAGGAGGAGGCATTCGGTTTCCCAGGTATCTGTTTTTGTGGTTAAAAGGACAGCACAACTAAGAGTGGATGGTATCTGAATTTGTGTTTTTTGGAATTCAACCTCGCTCTCACCTGCTGAGTGAAGACCTTTTCCAGGGGACACAATTTCAGGTGTGTTGCAGGTCCTGCAGGCTAGTGTGGCAGCTGCTGCTGCATGTGATGCTAGTTGCAGCTGTCTCTCAGACTACAGAAACTAATGCCAAACCATGCCACCCGAATCATCTATTGGGCCTCAGGCAGACCTTTGAGCTATTTGTTCAGCTGGGGCAAGTTTTCCTTCTTAGTCTTTTCAGCTTGGCAGGAGCACTGCTGAGCACACAAGGAAGCTCATCAGCTGCTGGATGGATGTTTGGACAAGGGGATAACTCCTGCTGAGGCTGGTGAGCTCCAGTCCTGTCTAATTTACATTGTTATTTATTCTGCAGGCATTCCTGTGCTTCCTGAGTACAAGCTGGCTTTTCAGCACGTTTACAGCCACACTCCCACAGAGAGCTCGGCAGTGACTCGGCAGCTACACACAGAAGCAACAACCCCCTTGCATCATGGAGGGCTGGCGTTTGTAGGCCAGCAGTAAAAGGCCAACCCCTTCTGTGGAGAACAAAGAAGATTGATTCACCAGGGTCCATCTACTTCAGGTTCTGGGGCCTTGTATTTTGTTCAGATTGCTGCAGTTTTCAAGTCACAGTTTTCCAGGTATATATCATTCCCAAGCAAACCTGGGAACTAGGAAGTTGCTTGCTCTTCATCCTCCAGCTGAGATTAAGGTGACTTGGTCAATGGCACGTACGCAAGGGTCACAATGCGTTGTCAAATGTGACCATAGGGTCACTCCGAAGGTCAGACCTGCTTGTACACCCTGCAAGCTCAGCTGGAAAGGGCTGCACAGGGCAGGCACGCACGGGCCTGCGTGACAAAAAGATGCACAGCATCTGAGTGCAGAGCTTGGTGAGCTGGCAGATAGCAGGAGGTCATCTGTGGGGACTGCCTCCAGAGGGGCACACAGCCAAAGTCTCTAGTCTTTAGCCCTGGGAATGGACACCTCACCTCTAGGGCTGATGTCACATCTGAGGTTTGATTAAGCTGTAAGGAGTAAAAGTCACTTCTCCATGCCAGAGGGAACTATCTGCACCACTGGTAGTGGATCTCGCAAATAAGCAGCAGAAGAGACAGGAATCCTTCATGGCTTGAGCTGAAGGGCTCTGCCATGAGCTCTGTTACCTGGGGCTCAAGGAAAGAGGAGGAGAAAGGAATGGCTGCTCTGTTACTCCCACTGGCTCTCCACCGGTCTTGGAACTTGTTTCAGCGAGACCTGCAAGGTGATGGTATTAGGAATTTGCAGCCCACCAGAACCGTGCGTATAGTAGTAGAGGTTGGACACCTCCCAGCTGACCAGGGGAGACATGTGGATAGTGGGTCCTGGGGTGATGGAAGACCAGCACCTTGAGAGATCTTACTTTAGCTCCTAATCTGTATCCAAAATCTCAATGAGGCAGTCCTTGGTTTCTCCTCTGTGTGGTGAAATGAATGTCTCCCTCCACCCCAAGAGGAGGAGTGTTCTGGAGGTAAAATCCATTTGCTGTCTCAAAGTACTTGAAACTCTTTGGTGCTGTGTGGTCATCTGAATGCCCGTTCTGACCAAGACATTCTCCTGTGGAATGAGCAGGAAGAAAACATCACTGTAGGCTCCCTCAGCCAGTAAACTGCATCCTGGAGAGTCTGATGGCCATGACCAAAACTTGCGCTTTATCTTTTCACTGTCACCGCCTCCTCTCGGTGCACCCTCCCCTGCTCCTGCAAGTCAGAGATTAGCTTGGGATGGCGACAACCCCTTGTCAGTGGGGATGGCAAACAAAACATGCCGTTCACTTGGAGCAACACATCAAGTCTGTTGGGATGGAGTCAAACCTTGGCAAGGAGATAATGACTTTGGTGTCTTCTTCGGCAGCCAACTGCACCTGTCTGAAACATTCCCAAGACAATTAAGAATTGGTAAATGAAATATCACTGGATGGACACAGCTTTCTGTAAGAAAAAACCTGAACAAAAAGTTGTCTCTTGCAACAGCAGCTGCCAGTGTGGACTTTTCGCTCCATGCTGATTGCCTCCTGGATTAGATCTGCCTGCCACGTAGTGCTCATGACGGGCACAAGCCTCAGACCAGGAACTGCTGGTCTCAACAGAGTGTCACCTGGGAGGTGATGAACACAAACAAAGGCACCTCTTTAATTTTTATAGCGCTGCTAAGCCCTTTCTTTTGTAGGGCTGGATTTAGCTCAGAGCCCATGGCTGCCTGATGACGTGTGAACGGGATGTCGGCGAGGAACTGACCTTAGAGCTGATGACAAGTTGTACTGGCAAAAGCTGGTGTAGCTGAGTGAAGGCTGAAACCATGTAGCAGCAAAACCAAGGCAGACTTGGCGCAGGGTGCAGGAAGCAGGCACAAATATGTGGCATGGCAACTACTGACTAACACAGCAAACACCATGACACAGCGGTGATTAGGGCATGGATGGCTCAGGAGAGAACAGCATCTTAGAAAAAAAAACCACCAAAACCAAACAAACAAGGTATGGGACTGTGAAAACCAAGCTGAGCTGCTACATTTGCTGTCTCTATATTGCACTCCTAATTTAAATTAAATTTACAGCAAAAATTATACTTTTCCCCTGCTGCCTCCTTTTCTTGTGGAAGTACTTGTTTTCCTTTACCTGGGAACAGAGGACACCCTGTCCATAAACCTTTATGGCTTTCCTGCTGTTTTATATTACTTGTGTAGCTCTGAAATACTCTGACTTGTCCCTGCCTTCCCTCAGGCAAATTTCCCATGTTCAGATTTCTATTCAAAGTGACCCCAGCACTTCTGGAAAGCAAGGATGATATAGCTTCTTATATCCTTCCTGTATTCTGTGCAAGGATTTTCATGTCACCTAGAGAATTCATTTATGTGATTAGATATACATGCACACAGATCCACACAGTCTTTTGCAAGCAGGCAGGACATGTTTTGCCCACACTCCAAACTGGTCCAACAGCCATGGAAATGCAATCACAAGGTGCTGAGTGACAACTAATATAACCTACTTCTCAAAAGCGCTTATTAGCTGGGCTCAGCAATGCTCTAAAATGATTGCATTACTTCCCACATGGAGCTGGCTTGTGTTGGGTCAATTCAGAGCACAATATTTCATGAAGACAGGCCTGACATTTCATCCCATAGGGTACTGACTTCTTTTAATGAGGTTTATCAGATTCAGATAGAAAAAACAGAATCACAGGAACAGAAAAATCTCCACAGACCAACAGCCTGGAGATCATAGCTGAAGAACCTTTCTGTAAGGACTAGCAAGACCCCAAAATGAAGTGAACAAGACTGATGTTGACAGTTTATTACAGTTCTTGGCTGGATTAGTGAACATACATACACTTTTTTTTGGTAAGACATTGTATTTTAAGCCAAAATCTGCTGTGATTTATGTATTACTTTAAATTTGAACTAGAGCTCATTGGTGTATTTTCAAAATAAGGAATTTTCACAGAAGTATATTGTTCTAGAGCCAGAGCACGTCACAGAGATGCATCTGTCCGTGACTACTACCCTGAGTCAGGGTGAGCAAAGCCAGCATTAATCTGCAGGGGTAAATCCACCTACCCCACATTTCTCCCATTCCCTTCTCTGCTCTTATAGCAGCAGCGGCATCCCTGTGGTCTCATGATGAATGGGGTCAGGGAACTGATCTGGTTGAAAACTAGTGGAAGTATAAAAGCAGTTCAGTTTCAGTTGGCTGAACTTTCCAGTCTTAATTATCATGTGGCTGGAGCAGGACTGTCTCCTTCACTGGCAGCAGAGTTTGCGCTGGGTGACTCTGACTAGGAGCTAGGCTGAAGCTTTCCCTATGGCTGCTGATGCTACATCAGCACTAGATCACAGGGAGCTGTATCCAACACCCCCTCAGACTTGGTGTACCAGGCAAAAGACACAAGCCAGAGACTGCAACTCACGTAAGATAGTCATCTGCACTGGTTTCTTCAGGGCAATCCCTTGTTCCCTCCAAAGCCTCCTTGCTTTGTGCAGTGGTATACAGACTCAGGTATCCTTGTGCAATGGACCTTGAGTCCTCAAGGCTTCTGGACCGTAATAATAATGAGATGACCCTAGGAAAAGCGTTGATTTAACGTATCTGAAACAACTGAGCTGGCTGCCTGCCTCTACCCTTCACCTATGTGTGAATTACAATCACTTTTGAGAGCAGGAAGGAGAAAGGCACTACAGCCTCAAGAAGAGCATAGTCTGGTGGGAAGTGTATTAGAACAGGACCTACATAACCAATGTGGAGCATTCAGGTCCCAGCATCCAGTTATTGACATGTAACTTATCTGTCTAGTTGCCTTCATCTCTGTCAGATGCCGTGGGGAGACTGGTGATCCAGAGCACAAGAAATTAGGCTCCTGCTCTGAATCATCCTCTAGAGGAACTTCTGCTTTGGTTTCAAAGGATGGTGAGTCCTTACAGATGTCTAAACTAAATGAAACCACACCTTGTGTGTTTGGGAGAGAAAGCAGCCAGCTTTGCTCAACTTTCCCATGTGAAAAACCTTTTAACTGGCAGCATTTTCCTCACACATTAGAGAGATCTCTTCTGAAACCCCCAAGGTTTTGGGACCTCTTTCCAGCAGCTGCTTTGCCATGCCCAAAGCCCTCCATCTAGATGTGCAGGTGGCTGAGGCCCCAGTTGTACTACAAAAGGGAGGTCCCATGAAGCTCCCCGAGACCTTCCTCTGAGGTTCTGGATATGTTTTTTTCCTCTGCTCCATTCCCGGGGAGTCACAGGATCCTTCCTTCAAGAACTGCAAGGCCAGGTCTGAGCTGGCCATCCCCAGAGCAGGGAGGAGGAGAAAGCAGGGCAACGGTGGGGTCTGTCTTATCAATTTTCCTGACCCAGACTAAACACCACTGAGCAGTACTGACAGACGCCTTGGACCTCTTCATGGAAAGGTTAGGTGCTGCGTGGGGGCTCTGCTCTTCTGTCCTCACTCCACCCTCCTTTTTCTGTTTTTGTCCCCTACCTGCCAAGTCACTCTTTCCTGTGAAAGGGGTTTTATTATTTTTTCTTGTTTAGGCAGGCTTTGGACTCATCGCTGAGAAATTCAGCAGGGAGAGTAGTTACCACAGATGCCTGTAGGGCAGCAAATAAGAATGGGGCTAGTGTACAGAAATACAGTGGTGCGAGACATTTCCAACACAAGTCCTGCAAGGGAAAATCTTTGTAGAATAAAGATCCCCTAACCCAACTGACCCAGAGCTTCTGACTCCTCTGAACACCAGTCCCATCCTACCCTTTAAATCATGAATCCTATAGCAGGGGAGAAGAGGAACAAATAGCCTGAGAGTTAAGACATAGTTCATAGGCTTGAGAAACCTGATTGCGATTCTTGGCTCCTCCAAGAACTTCCTTCCTGACCTTTTCCAAGTGCTTTCATTCCTTCTGTGGAGCAATGCTTATTGACAGACTCTCCTCAGTATTGCTCAGACCCAGGCCTGGAAAACGGGGACTGTGTGACTTTTCTTCCTTTAGATATTTGTCAGGTCAACTTACATGAGAAAGGTGTTTGGAGGGTGGAAAATGAACAACAAAAAGCAATTCAGCCCAAAGGCATACATCCAGCACAGAAAACCTGAACCCAAACATTCAGCTTTGGCAAAATCATAAACAACGGAAAGCAGCAAGTGTTGTAATAGGAGGCACTGGGGAGCCTCGCAAGTGGCCAGCGCTCCCAAGTCAGCCTCTAATAAAGTCACTGAGCTTTGAGCATATCATCGCCCTGATTTTTGCTGAGGCTTTTCAGTGATGGTGATGCCAGTCATCCCAAACTACAACACACTGTGAACAGAAGAAAGCACACTGGGTGGCAAAGAAACCCCATCTTGATAGTCTCAAGCCGCCATGTAGAAACCTGTAGTCAAAAAGCATCCTCAGGATTGCTGCTTGCCTCCCATCCACATGTGCTGTTTTGAAGCTTAAGACCTGTTGAAAATGCCGAAAGGGTACGAGGACCATCATGCACTCAGGCTGAGAGCTGGCACAGAGTGCGCTCCTGGTTCCTTCACTTTCAGGGAGGAGTTTATTACAGTGGGAGTCCTGAAGAACAGATCATACCCCTACTTCATAGAGAAAAGCAAAATGTCTCTAAAATAATCCATGCCAGACCTGAGCAATGGGGGAAAAAAAAGAAATTCCTTCCCAAAGCCAAATCTGGCAATGGGATTAATCTGGATGGCATGAGTACCTCACACCTGCTGTGCTCCAGGGGAAACTCTCACTACCTCTAGCAGCACCAGAATGCCTGCCCCACAACCTGTCTCTAGCTACAGCTCAGCCCCAAAGCACCAGGAGAAAAATGGGTAAAAAGAGACAGAATTGGGACTATGAATCACGGGAAGTAAAATCCTCCTTTTCCCTCTGTCTAGCTGATGTGAGTCCCCTACAACCTCTGTAAGCAACAGTGCAAATAGGATCAGAAAGGTGCCAATAAAATACTCTCACCCTCCCTTGCAGGAAGACACAGAAGACCCATGTGTCTCCTCATCAAAACCTTTCTCTTAACTCCAGGTTTGCCCTGATCCTGCCACAGGATCCTAACTTCATCAGGGTCCTCTCTGAAACCATGCTCCTTCCCTTCCAGAAGGCTGTTTCGAACAGGCATGCAGGCTTGCAGCTGTAAATGTTTCACTGCTTGTTTAGAGTGTCACTGACCAGGAAGCATCTGCAATGATTTTGTATGGAGGAGGCTTGGCAGCAGTAAATTACCATCTGACCTGATGTTGTGGTTGTTTAGCTTTTTCTCCTTTTTTTTTTCTTGCTCCTCAAGGAGATCTGGGATCCAGGACATGTTAAACATTATTTTGATGACTTTAAATCATTTTGCAATATTGCAGTCAACTTGAATGCCAAACTTAAGCCTGTAAACTCTATTTTTAACCTTGACTTTGTCAGTGTAATGGATACTGTCATATCAAAGTATTTAAGGGTTTGTGGTAAAACTTCCTCAAACCAATTTTTGCTCAGATGAGAATAGTCTTACTGGAAGCCTATACAGATAGGAGCTATAAAAACTGGGCTTAAAATTGAATTGGGCTGCAGGAAGAAAACAATCCTTTTGTACCATGGCAGCACAAAAGCAGGCGTTTTTTGGAACAGGGACGGGTTCTGTTCATAGCATATGCATAAAACCAGCCTAACTCCAACATGGTCCCGAAAGGATCCCATGGATGAAAGTTCCTGTTCTGCAACACTTCCGCTGTTTGGTGCTGTATTCATGTAACAGAGCTACCCCTTGTCAGCTGAGCCAGCATGGTTATTTGCCTTCCTAGCCCTTGAGAGATGGACACACACCAAGTTAGATTTTGAGCACCTTTGTGGCAAGGGCCCATTGCCCTGAGAATTACAAGGGAGGCTTACCCCTAGGCAGGTGGCTGGCTCAGCTCGCCTGTGGGTGAAGCCAGTGCTTAACATCCCACACGACTCACGATGGCCGGCTAGCAGCAGCTGGGCATGGTACCAGCCACGGGGGACTCTGCGTGTGTGAGCCATGCAGAAGAGTCGGTAACACCTGCCTGTAAAACGAGGCAAAAGGCGCTTAGTTTATTGGTATACAGAGTGTGGTCTTCACAGAAGCATCCAGCTTTCATCTTCTGAAACCAGAGAGACAACTGCCTATGGAACAAGGAGTCTGAGTGCAGATGCACCTCTGGATCACTCCCATGCAGATAGCTGTCTCTGCAGCACGGCAATCACACAGTCCAGTAATTTCTCTCAGGAGCTCAGGTCCACTCTCCAGGAACCAGCTACCAGAAATATGATGCCACATGAAATCCCTGAGCTGTTACTGCAGCAGAGTAAAGCTGACAACTGCGTTTGAGCCTATTGCGGTTTTAGACAGAGACTAGAGGACCAGAGGGTTGGATGACATTCGTCTCCAGGAATAGCCCTGGGAAGGTTGTTTAGGAGTGTGTATATTTTTGTTTGTTGGTTTGGTTCTTTATTTTGTTGGCCTTTCTGCACTAAAACACAAACAAACTGTGAAATTAGAAAGTTGTGGAAGAACAGATTTTACCTGAGAACCCAAAAGCACCTTTGTGAAATTTGATGGGCACTCTTAGACTTGTCTGAAAAATAGGAAATTTTTCAAGGTAAATGTACCATATCTACCTAACAACGAAGAGTATAAATGAGTCTCATATGATTACAGCAAGGCTGGGAAATACTGATGGTAAAAAAGTGAGACATAAAGATGAGGAAAAAAGACATTACTATTGAAAAATTGCCTTTGAATATCACAGCAATTTACTACCTACTTAGACTGCAGGAGCCTTTCAGGATATCTTAGCTGGACAAAAGGATACTGCCATGACTAGATTCTTATTGATGATATTGTAAAGGAAAAGATGAACTAAAGAAAAAGATGCTGAGATCAGGAATAACAGCCTGAAATGACTCTAAAGAGCATGTTAAGTGCTACTTCTGTCAGGTTTCCATTAGGACAGACAGACAATGGGTTGAGGTCTGGTACAGCTTCTCTTGGTGCTGATGGGGCTGCAGATACCCCATCTTGGTATGTTAGATAGCTTCTCATTCCACACTGGGTGGTGGGCAGCTTTAAGTTTCAGAGCAGCTTTCAGTTTCAGATTGTCCCCCATCCTGTTTTGGCTATATCTGTACTGTTCTCGTGCAGGTGCCCAGAGAGCAACCAGGAGGACAATGTCCTCCCTTTCACCCACTTGGCTTCCTTACGGACAACTTCAGATCGCACCTGTTTCTGCCTTCCAGCACACTAAATCACCTCACGGACTGTGAAGGCATCAGTCACCTTTTGGTACACAATGGTGCATGGTCTAAAAAGCACTCAGGACTTGTTGGCTTATTGTCTGAGAAGAGACTCTAGCCCTGCAACAAGCACATTGTTTCAGAACAGGACTCTGGCCGAAAGTTTGTAGGACAGATGCAAATGCTACTTGGGAAGCAACAGGCCCATTAGAAGGAAATACAGCAATTAAAAGGTCTTGTCCTGAAAAGTCCCATGTGTTCAAGCAGAGCGCATGTGCATCCAACACAGTATGCCCCAAACACACATTTGTGCTTGCAAACTGTGCTTACACAAGAAAGTGCTTAAAACCTGGCCCAGGTCAAGTCTCAACTGGAAGAAATTTACTTAAATGATACACCTGGAGGTGTTCAACCACCAGACTCTGCTTCTGGGGTATAAGCGTTCCTGGATTTGGGCACGCATTCACAGGCAAGCCTAATGGTGCACAGCTGCATCACACCCCCATGAGAAGGCGGCTCACATCTCACATCTGGACACCAGTCTGTCAGACCCACCACCTTGCAACCTGGCTGTGCTAGATACACCTTTCCTGTGTTTTCCCTCACTCTTCAGTGACTTCTTGGATCTGCCTTATGATGCTACTCTCAAGCTATAAATGACACAAAAAGATGCATTTTCATGTTTACGCAATGGTGTGTCCTCTTTCTGCCCAATGAAATCCCCAACACCAGTCCTTTCTTAAAAGGGGCTGAAAAATGACAATAGGAGATATGCCTGGCTCCTGCTTGGACAAGGTCATGGTTTTCTTCATAGGATTTGGGCTCACCAAGTGGCGCTTAATCAGCTTTCAGGTTTATAGCATCTGGATTCACAACAGTAAAACTGGGTCACATCATGCGTGATGCATGATAGCCATATTTAGTTTTCATACCAGCACCAGATGCCTTAGAAACTGGACAGTTTGTGTAAGCACTGAACCTCCTCTTTTCTTTAACCTCACCACAATTTCATCAGCACCAAACAGGCCAAAGCATTCCTGTGAAGTGACCAATTAAACCACATTAATTATTTAAAAATAAAAATAGACAAGGTGGGTTTTTTTCTCTTGCGTCTTCCGAACCAAGTGCTAGAAGGAATTTCCACCTCCCAATGAAGATTTATTATTTGAAAAAGCTTAAATAAAAAAAGCAAAAGACAAAAACCCCTCTTTTTGTCTTTCCAACTAACATTGCCTTTGAGTAAATTGGAAATAATTCAGTTGTTATAATTTTAGCTGGAGGTGATGATAGCCTGAGATATCTTATTTGTTTGCATGGTCTCTGACTGCAGGGTGCAAAAGTCTGTATTGCAACTTTCCTACAGAAACATGGCTTAAAGTATTTCTATTTATGAAGGGAGAGGGCACAAGCAGGCTATATGGACACATCTTTAATTGCTCTTATTTAGCAAATAAGAACGTTCAAGAAGGAGCTCTCATTCCTTCTCTTGTTAAACAAGTTGCAGTGATTTTTCTGGTAAAGAAAGTGACCTACAAACAATGCTGGGAAAACACTGTTGGGAACGAATTCAGCAGGAATGGATAGTCTCCTTTGTAGGACTGTTTAATTATTAGAGGGAATCCCTAGCAGGGTCTATTGCATTTAAGTTCTTCAGGTTAATACACACTCATGGGAAAGCAAAAACCAAAGACAGAATCAGATTTTGGTGAACAGTTGCAAAAACTATAAGAACAATTTTGGAAAATTTGCTATATGATTAGGCAGAATCTGAGCATCTTTTCTCAGATTAATAGCAAAATCTCCACAGAATCTGGGAATATTGTCTCTCTTCTCCAAACTCAGTGGCATACGGGAAAGTGAATCATCACCCACAGGATATTGATGCCTTTGAGATTTTTAAGTACATGCTCTTTATGAGGTACAGTCACTCTTCCACAGCCTTGAATCCAAACCTTCCTGCTAGAAATTCAGAGAAGTTTGGATCTGATGCCCTAAAGCTGTGTGCTCTATGGGCTCCCAAGAAGCCGCAGCTTATCTGAAAGTATCAGATTTTCAGATGATGGGTTTCAATTTCCATGAGCTCAAATTGCAGAGGGTTAAGATTCATGATCACACTCCAAAGGTCACTCAGTTGTGCTTGCAGAGGCACACAAAGAGTTGGATATGGAACGGGCAAACACCTGAGATGTAAGTAAACCTGGGCAAATATTTTACCCAGGAGAAGTCTCACCTGGCCACTTAGAAAATAGGATACTAAATGTGCTACTTTGCCTTAAAGCTTAAAATACTTCTCTCTTTTTCCTTCCCCACCACAATAACTGAATATAAGGAAGATATGTTTGCTTTCCTCCCTGAGCATAAGCCAATGGAAAACAAAAGAGCTCATTCAGCAAGCATCCCTAGCAGGAAGCATGAAGCGAAAGGGGGAGGTTACAGACAACAGCAGTCTGTGCAGAACAGGACTGCTCCTGATGAACAAACATTGCAAGACTTACTGGAAGGCATCAACCGCTTTGACACACTCCCATTCTCCCCTTATGTTTCCTCTTCCCTCATCTGGCCACAGAGATCTCAATCCATCCTCTTCAATTAATTGCCTTTACTTTTCACCTCTCTCTGAGCTGGGTGCTGGGAATTTGCTCGGTAAGGCACTTTCTGTTATTCTATTTCTGTTATTCCCAAGTTCTCCTCATGTTAGTGTGGAATGCGCTCTAAGTTATGGTGCTTACAGCCAGTTGCTAGTCTTTTATACAGGTCCCAGGGCTGTCTGCATTCACTCTGAGTATGAATGCTCAAGTTTTATGGGGAGGAGAAGAAAACGCTGGTTCATTTTTCTTTCTGTCCTTGCTGCAAGACAAATGTTTAGCTGCCTTCCTGTTAGCAGCATTCAGATAACCCTCAGAGGGTAGGTTTTCAGCATAGACCGAGGGGAGAAGATGAGAGTACATATGGAAGGGTCTCCAGACTCCTATTAGCAGGAATTGCAAGGCTGATTCTCTGTGATCCTTCCTAGAAGTTTGGCTCCAAATGTTCCTTTAAATAAATAAATTTTAAAAACCAAACAAAAAACCCCACAAACTTTATCTTGTTAATCTGGCTCTTAATTTGCCAATTCTGTCTCATGAATATTGTCCTGTCCCTTCATGTGTTCTCCAATAATGTAGGCAGATTGAAATTTTACCCTCCCTCCCTGACCTACTTGGGAATTCCAGTCTTGTTTCTGTTCCTGCTTCCTCATCAAGTTTACTAAGGGTCTTAGAGCACACTGCAAACTGGCCATGGACACAGAGGAATGCATTGAATAAGCAATTGCCCCAGCTATCCAAACAAGCTCCCCCTTTCCCAACCCATGCTGGGAGCCTTTGGGTTCCCCCCCCCCAAGTACAGGCACTCTCATGCACTATTCTGGTTGAATTTTCAGTGACCCAAAGACTCCTCTTCCAGTGAAAAATTATAGAAAAACGCACAGCTGGATGCAGTCATAGGCTAATTTAGAAGATGACTGAGTGAGGACATGGTGCAATGTGACATAATGTAAATGTGTTTGCATCCCTGAAAAGTTCTTGGCTGGGTGAACCTCTCACCATGGATGCAGGTGTTTTTGGTTAAGCAACCGTTGCACAGTTGTCTTGGTCTTTTTTTTGGACCCATGTTCCTGAAGCTCAGGACGTAGAAGGGGCTTTATCCCAGAGTACCAATGGGTACTATGTAAAGATACACCACACAGGTGTTACTCCTTGGGGAAGCTGCAGCTGGACTTGATCAGAGCAACAGCATTAAGGTGCCTCATTAAATTCACGTTGTTCTGCAAACTCCTCTCCATGAAAAGTCAGAGCTCTGATCAACACTGTTGGGATGTTGCTGGATATAAGGCATTGTTACCTTCCTCAAAACAAACAGAAGTGTTAGCTGATCAAATTTCTGACTGATTTCCTTAACTGGGACCATTTGTAGCTCTGTCACTAAACTTGTTTCAGAATAGTGATTAGTTATTTCTCAATCCTGTTGACGAAGACCCACCAGTTCAAAGCAGTGAGACTGTAGTAACACTCCTTCCTCAAGATAACAATCCAAGTAACGCAAAATCACAGACCCAACGAGCTGTCCTGCTGTCTGTTGTCATCTGACCTCAGGCTGTGGCAAGCCAGGTGGCTTTGGCAAGCTGCTCTCCTTGGTCATTTTCATTGAGAAGCCACTTCTTAGACATGCATGCTTACATGTTTGTTTCCTTATACACACTGGGAAGAGAAGCTGAGTTTCTACAATCTCATTCACCAGGCTACATCAGCAACTTGGCATAAGTTGCCATGAATTTTATTGGATATGTTCTTTTTGTTACTGTTACTCTCAGATTCAAGTTTTGAATTAAAATGCTCACAAGTTCTTTTCCTTCATTACTGTAAGTAGCAAAATAAGTTTGATTACTGGAGTCCCTATTACTTCTCTTCATTTATGGCCTAAAAGCCATGCTAAAGCCTTGGCATTAAGTTGTTTTGGCTACATGGGCCTTGACAGGAATAACCTTGCTATCAGAAATAAATTCCCCAAAGGCTTTTGGGTGCATCAGTCCTGCAGAAATCAGTGGCAATTTAGGAATGAGATTCTTCAAGTCCTAAGCCTAACAATCTTAAAGAAGCCTAAGGATTCAGGTGACCTTTGTCTCGACTCACTCAACATTACTTAGTTCCTTATCTGGGGTTTCCTTGGACTTTTGTGACGTTCTTCCTTTAGGTCCAGGTCAGTTGAAGAGTGTGACAGTAGAGCCCCTTGGATATGGTAATTTCTAAACCTCCCAGAGAGTGGCATTGTTTAGGCTGTGAAACACGAGGGGATTAAAAAAGCAGACACGTAAGCACAGCCCTTGAGATAGGCAGTAGCAGCATACAAAGGTCACAGACGAGGAAACAGTAGCTTGCAGACAGACAGGATTGTTAACTAAAAGTGTTGTCATTAGAAAATGTTGCTGTTCCAACCTTCCCTCCATGCATCTTTTTACAAGAAAGCATCATTGTAAAATAAACCAAACCCAAACGTTCAATAAAGGTGGGTTTCCCAGCTTGATGATGGAATTTCTGATCAAATGTAGATGCTTTCAGCTCAGAACAGCTGCTAATATAGAGGATATATGTCTTAGAATAAGTATGACCAGGTCCCAGACTAGGAGGATGATGTTTTGGGGTCTCACCACCTCATTCATAATCATAAAAAGTTGAAAAATCATCTTAAGCCTGTGTTGACTTCATGGAGGTAGTGGCTCCCTCCCCAGCTGATCTCTTTGCTATTTTAGTCAGCTGACTCTTTTCCAGAGGGAGATAGTTTTTGTTTGTTTGTTTGTTCAGGGCGAGGAAGGGAAGAGAGACCAAAACCCCCTCAAAATCCCAACTAAAAGAACCAAAACCACTACAAAAGAGTTTGGGTCTGTCCTGTGGTGGGACATGAAAAAATTCTGAAGTCTCAGAAAGCTTCACAGGATGAGAAAACCATTATCTGCACAGATTTATTTGCAAAGAGACATTAAAGAAAAAAAGAGGAATCTGAATTGGCTTTTTTCAAGCAGATTATTTAACTCAAAATAACTTGGACAAGTCCATTTGTCCCTAAGGTCATTAAAATACCATCTTACAGACACTTTTTTCTAAGATTTAAGTCATCAACTTCACTCCCAAAGTGAATTAAGGTAAATCAGACTGAAGCCACACGAATTCCAAATGAGATAGTCTAACCAGGGGTTCAATGTAGTTTAAACATCAGCTTTAAATTCACCCCACCAGTTAATTCAAATGAACGATGCTGCGTGCCCCTGTGTAGGCAAAGCTCTTCCGGCACTTTCTGACAGTACTGAAGTCCAACAACATCCTTTCCTGCTTACACCCTGCGAGGAATGTGCTCTGGAGCCAACACTAGTAAATTATCAAGTAGTCGGCAAGATCACGTCAGATTCTTGTTTGCAGCCACTGTTCTCTAAGAAAAGATGGTGGCAGCTCTTGTGCTTCTACTCACTCTTTCTGATGATTCCCTGCTTGCTCTTTGGCATGCCATCAAACCTGCATTACCTTTATTCACTTTTTCTTTAGGATATATATGCCTTGCCAGATTTATTTAGGGTATCTCTTTAGGATATATATTCTGCAGAACATGACTCTGTGTAGCTTGCTAGCACAGAGGTATGATTGTCAGCCACAGTTTTGTCATGCTCAGCAAGAGCTTGAGCACCTGGGACTGCAACAGTGAATCCTAAACCAAAAATTAAATACATCCTACAGCTGTAGGATACAAACCGTTCTGACTATCAAAAGTCTCCCCATAACCTGTGGCTTTTGCTCATGGGGTTTCTTGCACTTATCCTAGAGCAGCTGCCACTGGTCAGCATCATCAGACAGACCAGTCCTCATGATCAAGAGCTTTTTGTTGTGGGTGTGAGTGGCCTGTCTTACTTCATGTTCAATGCTAACACCATAACCAAGTGCACTAACCCTTTATGTGGCACATCCTGGAGGAACAGCCTATTTGCAAAGGCACATGAATGAACTTGAACGGTCCCTCACAGGTCTGGATCACAATGCTCAGACATGGCTTCCTTACGCTGCCAAGTCCAAAGGCGATGAGCTCAGTGCCTTGGCTTGCTGGCACAAAGGAACATACTTCTCACTTTTTATTCATAGCCTCTTTATTAAGTTGTCGCAGCAACATGCTCTGCTCCCCCCATCTACCCTCCTCTTCTTGAAAAGTGCAAAGCTTTGTTGCATAGAAGCTCCTTTAGGCCTCCGGTATCAAATCCAAATCATGTTTAACATGGATTTGACACCTGACTATATTAGCAGACTCTTTGGATAAAGATGTGTGTCTCTTATCTCTTGGTTACTTTGTAACAGTCAGGTGATTTTTCACTGCTTTTCATTTTTTCCCAGGTGTAATGCACTTTCTGCTGACAGGGCAGATGCGGGAGGTCAACCCCTGGTCTTTTATTGGGGTGGGATGTGAGATATCCAGGAAAAAATGTTGTCAATCTTCAGAATTCACATCTTTGTTGGCTAACCAGGGGCTGGCCACAGGGTGGACACAACCTCAGACTGAACTGTAGAAGGAGAAATATCATCAGCTGGTCCCAACTGGGGCACTAAGCTCTTTTTTCTTCCTTAAGAAATTTACACTCATGATTTAGGCAGCGTTAAGTAACAAGGGGATTGCTCTTTAGTAAAGAAGAAAGCTATTAGATGGAATTGTCTACTTTGCAAAACTGTATCAGATAATGGAGGAATGGAATTAAAAAAGAGCGGTTTCAAAATACAGAACAAAGGGAGGAAAATCTCCTTCTCCGCCTGATCCTGCAGAGTGTTTCACTCGTTGGACTGTAGGTCCCTTGGCTACCAGAGGTAATTCCAAACATCACAACTATGGTTGAGAAAAAATTTTGAATCTCCATCCCATGGGAAAAATCTGACATTTAAAAATTTGCTTTAGGTTCCAAAACATGAGGTTAAAGAAAAAAAGAAAAAAATTCCACAATTTCTAATCTGCAGAAAATGTCAAAAGTTTTTTTTATTAATAGTAAATGTCAAAACATCTTGTTTTGACATTTAAAATGTAAATAGTGGAAGCACTTCATCCCTGAGACAGCCTGCAGAGGATCCCTTCCTCTGAGGTAATTTCAGTACTTAGTTTCATGCCTCAGCATGGCTTTGCCTTCTGGGAGTTGTTGTCTCAGCCTGTGTTTTCTTCTGTGGGCTAGTAGCCAGATTGACTACATCTCCCATTAAACTACCCAAACAGGAGTGGCATCATGGGCCCCAAAAAGCTCTAACGTTTGCTTGCCTTGTGGGATATGTAGTTTTCTAGGAAATCTGCACCCCTAAGGGGGAACAAGGGCACCTGATCTTCTGCAAAGTACCATAAAGAAACATACCATAAAGAAATGTGAATTCCTGCTTTGTTGCACAGATTTAGAAATAAAGTACTTCGAGATCATGTAAAGGAGGACACATTTGGGCTGGAGCTGAAGCAACTGAAACCTAGTCTGATTTTCTCCCTACCTCTAAAATAACATTTTTCCACAGAAAGTTTTGATATTCACGTATTCCAGTGGAAAACCCCAGGTGAGCTTTTCACTGCAGCATTTCATACCTTGTGCTAGTAAATGCACAGCTACTGTTCAGCTGCTTCTGGTCTTCCAATACATAAATCAGGGGCAGGAGGGGGGAAGCAAGGAAGATCTGTTGAGTTCATTCCTTGAGTCAACACTGTGATTTAGATAAGACATTTGCTCAGTGATACGAAGCACTCCACAGCCAAGCCAGCCATGCACTAAACCTTGCCCCTTTACTGGCCTTCAGCAGAGCTTTTTGCTTTTCTACCAATTGCTCTCATTCCTGCATAATCCTGGGTTTCAAGGATCTCCCCATAGCTCAACACCTCCATCGATTGCATATTTTCCTCTAGGTCCCCTGGTACCCATTTGAAGAAAGGGTGCGCATGTCTCAAACTTCCTCACTTCCTAACCCCCCCCGGGGGCTCACTGCCCCTCTGCCTGACATGCAGTTTTGCTGCATGGCCTAAAGCCCTGAGGCAGTGATGCTTGGACCTCAGGTCCTGCCCTCAGGCAGGAGCACATCTGCTGCTGCGCATAGGAGCACTCACTTTCCACAAATATTATTGTATGTGTGGTGACCCATTCGGCTCCCCAAGACTGAATTACACGCTCAAGACATGCAGAAGGCAGTTTCCTGTCCCAGAGTGGATCTCCCAGCATTGGCCAAGGGTCAAAAGAACACATAGGTGGAAACTGAAAACCACAAAGGTTGCCTTACCCAAAGCAAGGTTAAGAATCTCCTGTGTGTACCTGGTAGTAGCCTTTGTGGTGCTACTAATATTGTCTTCTCTGGGTCTTCCTTCTCACCCAGGAACCTCAATGCAGTTTATAACAGGTAGAGAAACCAAGGTCTAGAGAGGGAGAAAATGACTTACCCAGAAAGAGTGACCCAGTTCAGCAATCTAGTGACAGGGCATAGAGTCTGGAAAGCTACAAGGGGGAATCTCAAAATATCAGTGCTGCATCTCCACATCTGTCTTCATGGTGTGAAAGATTAGAGGACAGAATGCAAATTCCTTGCCTTCAGCAAGGACTAGGCCATTTCCTCCTTTGAGTAAAGTTAACTGAGAAGAAAACATGTCAATGGAGATTAAAATTAATTCAGAAAAAAAAATTATTCCTTGATGGATTTGGACAGCAAGAAAAGTGTGGGAGAAAGACTTTTTTAGAGCTTGTATGTTTTACCTGGCATGAACCGCTCACTAGTGAGCTGTAGGATTGATTTGTGCAGTATTAATGACTGTAGAAACACAACTGCACTCAGGATGGGGCTTCATCCTATTTGATTATAAATGGGATGAATTAACAAAAAGGCTGAAGATTTCAAGCCAGTGCCCCAAGGCTCCGTCTCTATTTCAGAGAGAGAAACTTCATCCCCAGAAGGTGCCAAGGCCAAAGTAGCGAAGAGCAGCTGAGCTGGGTGGAAAATGTAGCAGGTGGGTGAGGAAAGCAGGTCCCTTGGGTGGAGATGGATTCACATATGGTCTCAACCGTACTGCAGCCAGCTGTGCCATTACCACTCGACTGTGGATTGCTATTGAAAACAAGTGAATGGATTTGGCTCGTAACTTGGAGCCGGTTCTTTTTGGGGTTGGCAAAGTGGGAGCATTGCACTTGTTCACATCACCTCTCTGGAAGAGGAAGAAACCTTCCCCTCTTCCCCAAGCAGTGCCTGAGAACTTCTCCAAGCCTTTTCCAGCTGACCTCCAGCAGGATGACGGGCCACTGGAGGCCCTGTGAACACTGACGGCTCTGAGCCCTCCACCAGCAGAGCTAATGGCCCGGGCCTTGCTGGCGAGAGTGCAGAGCAATAAATGTCCCAGAGATGCTGCTGAGACGGTCCGTTTCCTGCACGCAAGCTGCACATTGTAAAAATTGAGGCTCAGATTCTTTTTCCTGTTTGCACTGGAGCAGACCGCAGAAATTGCACAATCCTCCAGGCCAGACCTATCGTGAGATGGTAGGTTCCAAGGCAATATTTCACACTTGCTGAAAAAGTGATACAGCCCAGGGGAGGGGGCTGTAATTAGGGAGAGCAGTGACAACCCACAGACAAAGTGGTTCCATAAGCAGAGGAAGAAATGAAAGCTCATTCCAAAGGCTCTCACTTGCGTGGATTCTCTAGTGTTCAATAAAAGGTGTGATCCCTGAGTAAGAAAGTCTCTCTCCTTTCTCCACTTGCTTATTTTGATGAAATATGATCGTCACAATATTTTTAGGCATTCTCTCCTGCCTGTCAGGTTACAAAGCTGTTAGCTGGAAGTTGTATGGGCTGACACATAAACAACGTGATCACATTAAACTCCATTTCCTGGGGAAGCCACTCAAGAGTAAAAGTTTTGATTTGGTGGAGACATCTGGAGGGGTGGCAGAGAGGAGGGTAGCAACGTTCAGATAAATAATGGTAGGGGGGTGAAGAGAAAATAAAGCTTATTTTTCTGTGTTTAAATGTCTTCTGGAGGGAGTTTTTCTGAGAACTTTCTAAAAAATGCTTTTTTAATATACTGGAAAAGAAGAAGGGAAAGCAGATAAAATCAGCCAAACACTCATTGAAACATTTGGTTATATGTTTCTCAGCAAATACAGATAAATATATATATATATAGATAGACAGACAGACAACTAGATAGAAATACATAAGTATTTTTTAAAACTGAAAAGTCATTGTCCAAACATGAAGAGTGGAATTATTCAGAAAGTGTTTGTCTTGTCTTTTGCATAACCTGGAAAAGGCTGCACAAGCCATCCCCCAGAAGAGCAAGCTCCCTCAGTGCCTGACTGCTGAACCTAGAGGGTCAAAGCTCAGAGAAATGCTGGAGCATTGTATGAACCATCCAGCATTAACAAGAATTCATTCAAGAACATAGCTATCTCCATGAAGTAAATCTTCTTCCCTACTCTTATTTTACCTTCAAGGATGCATACACTCCTTAGGCTGGTCACCCTGATCCTATGTGACCAATGCTTCCAGCAAGTGGAGAACTGTTCTATGACACCCATGGTGTCATTTAGTCGCATGAAAGTCAAGCACTACAAAACCGGCAGTTTATTCCTGGACGTGAGAGAGACAAAATTTTAACATAGAAATCGAAAGGATGAAAGTTATGCCAATAACGAATCTGGTTGGGAGATCAGCAGATTGGCTCCTGTGAAGGTGGAGACAGTAGACAGCTCTTGGTCAGATGGCATTTGTCCATCTAATCAAGGCTGATTCCATGTTCCGGGAAAGGAAGATTGATTCTGCTGGTGTTCAGACCTTCTGGGGTGGATGAGGGACAGACTACTAGTAAAAGGACAAGACACATACTCCAGTGGTCATAGCTAGGGTGCTGGAGCCATCATTGAATGGCATGGCAAAATGATTGTGGCTATCTTGACCTGCAAATGTCACTGTTTTTTCCATTCCTCCCACTCTGGAGAGGGCAGACATCCACAAATCTGCTTGGGGAAGTAGTGGAATGACTTTAGAAGTCCTGCTTTACTACCGTCTTTGCCCCTCTGACTCTGTGGCCTGCAATGCTGCTAACAGTTGTACTCCTTGTGCATCCATACATATGTGCATCCATCCCTCTCTGCAGCTCTAAACTCCACTTGGCAGATGCATAGAACCAGAAAGAAAATCAAGTGCTATGCCAAGGTAAAGAACATGTGTTTCTCCCAGTCTTGGGGCTTATTTCTGTTCCTTGCCCTGGTGCAAGTCTCAGCTGTCCATTCATGCAGGGGCTGTGTGCCACTCTATGCGCAGAGGAGTGCAGGGACTGGTTTCTAAGCCCCAGAAGAGAAGTTGTGTGTTGTCCTGGAGCAAGGTTGTTTGCATACCTTCCTTGAAACAAAAAGCATTCACCAATGTCAAGCCAGAAATGAACACATGAAGGTGAGAACAGGACTGATCTAGCATCGTGCTTGAGATTAGTTTCAAAAGTCTTTTGTACCATGAATGGATGGACCTCAGAAAACATACATAGTTGTTGACAATGGTTTGAATGCAATTTGAGTTCTTAGCAAAAAGTTTCCTCTTGTCACCTTTGCATGCATAAAGAACAACTACTGCCATTTACTTTTATCCTGAAAATCTATTTTTGGCAATGAAAAAACAAGAAGTGACTCCATCTCTCCGTTCCCAAAAAACAAGAGCAAACAAAACCAAAGTCCCTGCAAGAAACCATGATGAAGAGGAATCTCTTCTGCAGCAGATTGCAGGAAGCCTGAGAAAAAAAAGGATTGCCATAGATGTTAACAGGTCAAGCCTTTAAAAAAATAAAAAGATCATGTATGACCAACACAAGAACCAGTGTTTCTAGTATCAGACTAAAAACTGGAAAGTTGTTTGACAGGGTCAGTGACAGCCTTCTCTGGAGAGGCAGATCTAGAAGAGAATTACTGACACTAAAACCTTACACAGCCTCTCCTCTTGAAGGGGAGGCCTTTTTGATAACCAGTTCATCATGTATGACAGACACACTCATATAGTCTCTCAAAAAAAAGACATATTTATTTCCTTTTCAGTGTCCCAGCTATTTTGCACTGAATGTTTGCTTTCAAGGGTGCATTGCTAGAAATAAGTAACAAATTTGTAATAGCCAAGCAAATACTCTGGCTCCACATCTCCTTTCCCAGATTCAGTGTGAACGTAAAACAGATGTGATCCCAACAAAGAGGCATCCTCTGATGTACCAGATGGGACTCCTGCATCATTTTCCCATTGGCTAAATGTAGTTGGGGGGAAACAATTGTGCCAACACAGAGCACTGAGGTCGAGTGATATGAGGCAGGACTGTTTCCTTCGTTCCAGAACCTAGTGACGGATCTCTGAATGTGCATTAAGTGGGAAATCAAAGAGTAAATTTCCCCCTTCACAGTTCTTCTGCCTGGTCGAGCATTATGGACTGCAAAGTATTTCCTAGCTTTGGTTTTGTTTTTAATTGCAATTTTCATCCCCATTTCAACCTTAACTGCTATTGTGGGCCTTTGCTACTGCTGTGTTATAGACAACAGCAGCAGCAGCAGGAATTTTAAAAATAGAGCAGGAAATTTAACAGCTGTAAAAAACTCCTTACCCTGGAGAGCCATTGTTTATACTCCTTCATGTATGCTAGCAATAATTATACTAAAGACTGTTTAGGAAAAAAGGTCCATTTTACATCAGAGGAGAAAATGTAAATTTTTTTTTCCTCCTAAACTGAATACAAAGACTGTTTCATTAAATGTGGCTTTTTGGTAAAAAAATGGAACAAAACGTCTACCCATAAAAATTCCCATTTGAAAAAAGCCTTTTCCATCCAAAAATCCAAACAACTGAATACAAAATGTGGATCTCTTCTTTAAAAAGGGGAAAAAATCCAAGTTGACCATAATTTTCTCTCTCTGTTATACAGTCTGCTGGTTGAGAGACACCCCACAGACACCTCACATACTCCAACCTCCCACATGTGTCATCCAAAGCAGGAGGGCCAGGCTTATCTTTGCTGTATTCCTCTGGTCTACTCTTACTGATGAAATTACAAGTTTATTGTGGATATACACCAGCCCTGGTGAGCATGTGCCCAGAAATAACAGTGAAGCAGTGCGAGGTCTGCAGCTTGAGTGATACAGCATTAAAGTGCTGACAGCAGCCTCACAGACCCAAATCAATCATTAATGTACCTAAGGAAGCTTTTCACCATCAGGTTGGCTGAACATTTCCCAGCGCTTCAAACAGAACTTCAAGGGATGGGTTCTTCTCTTTTCATTTCAGAGACAAGTTTCACCCTCTTCTAAAGTCACAAGAAAAAAATTCTTTCATTGCTTGAATTGAGGTGAAGGCTTCACCCAACATATTGACCTCTCCTCTAAACTCTAAATGGCTGCCACAGCAATGGAGCTATTAGGTTCCACTTTGGGTGGAATGATTCATGCTTCAATAAGTTCAATTTCAACAAGACATAATTATGGTGAGTCACATAATCACAGATTAATCACAGCACCTCCCATTTAGCAGTCAAAACAGCAGAGGATTCCAAATGCGATGCATATGATGCTTCTCCTCAGCTTTTGTTTCACTTGATTTCATTTCTGCTTTATAGGTTGATCCTACACAAGCTCTAGCAGAAGGCTTTTGGGGTTGCACACAGATCTGTGAGATAGCATGGCAACTTCCCTTACTGTTTTCCATATGGTGAATGAACCTGAAAGATAACTGATGTTGCTGATACCAACAATTTCATCAAGAATCTGAGGATCTCCTGTTTGCTGCTCAGCTCCCCTTGACACAGTGCATTGTTAGCGGGGACTGAAGATACCCAGTGACTTCTGTATCTGAGCGCACACAAAAGGGGCCTTGCACTGTGAATTCTTCTGTTGAGTTAGTTCTTCAGAGCTGCAGGGGGTGGGAAACTTCTTCACGCTAATGTCTGAGCATCCTGTTCCTATCAGACATAATCAGGATACTTGAAGACATTTGTTAGGGATTCCCTCCTGCTCAGTGCTGGTCCTAAGCATCTTGTGTCTATGCTGGCTCCCATCTCAGTTGAGGTATGGTGCTGTCTTCTTTTCTCTCCTTACTCAGTTTTTACTGCTGCTGAATCTGGAGACTGAGAAGGAATCACTCAGCAGAAGTTGTGCTCAGCTTGTCTCATTTGAACATCACTGTTAGCCTCACGTACACTTGCCACAAACCAGTGAGGGGGAAATTCCTTCTTTGTGATCAGACAATTTGTGGCTGCCCTTTACCAGACCTCGGGTAGGAACGTATGCAGTGGTTTTTCCAAATATTGTAACCCAACTTATTCTGTGTGACCAGCTCATTTTGAATTGCAGTTGGATCATTTTATGGAATTGTTTTGCTTTCAAAGCTTTCGTTCTCCAAAGTGGTTAGAAAGGGGTTTATTTTATTTTCCTTTTTATTGAATTTATTTTTAAGGTGAGAGTGGTAGTGGTGGTGGTGAGCAGAACAGGAGGGTGTGGGTTTTGACAAGAAGAGTGAGAGGGAAGGTTGTTCTTTGACATTTTGTTTTACACTACCACTGATCAGTATAAAGCTTGACAAGATGAAATTTACTTCTCCATGCATCTTGTGAGTTTTCCCTAGAATTCAGTTTGGTTTTAAAAGTTGGCTAAAGGATCTGTGGAGCGGGTGGGGTGTTGATGGAGATGCCGGTAAATTAACATTGTCAGCAAACTAATAAAACCTTTAAAAGAAAAGCCTTCGAGGGCAAAGACAAGGTTTCTTTCATCTTTTCTTCTCTCTCTCTCCCTCCCTTCCTCCCTCCCCCCGTCCCCCCCTTTGGACAAATTGATTCTTTATTCATTTCTTTTTCTGAAAAGATTACTTTTTTTTTTTTTCCTGTGCACAAAAGGATGACAAACAATAGAGGATACCATTTCTGGAGAATTAATAATGTTCTGACAAACAGCAGGTGAAGTTGAATTGACAGGAGTTGTGAGGCTGGGTGCAGAAGACAAGCAAAGGGAACACCGAGCAATACATATTTGTCTTGGGCACTGCAAAAATTACACAACACGAATAAGTGTGAGGCAGGGTGGTGGAGAAAAGAGAACAACCTTGCAAGGGAAACAATGTGAATTTGGGGTCTGAGGGGGGTACGGGTGGCCCTTCAACCACTCAGCAGGCAGAGACCCATCTCTGTTGGCATGTACAATCTGCGTCTCTCTTGGGTTTGCCCAGCCCCACAGCCCCCAAGGGCCTAGCTGCCTGGTGAGACTTCAGGGACCCCAGTTGTCTGCAGGCTTCTTTGGAGCCACGACCATGGTGACTTTCAGAAATGGTCTGCGTGGTGGTCACAGCCAGAGGTGCCGTTGGGTATCTCCATACCGGGGATTTCTGAATCGGATGGGAAGAAACCAGAGGAAGTTTCCGACTGACTGTTTATACTCTCCCACCAGCAAGTGCAGGGTGCGGTTTTGAGTGGAGAATGTTGCTCAGGACGACTGTAAGCCCAAAAAGCCACATTTATTCCATAGCTCAAGCCTGTATCCACAGTCCCAGGAGATTATATTACTCACAGAAAAAGATTATTAAAATCTCCCATGCATCATAAGATATGCCACCCAACAGGAGGTGGTGATTCTATCTCAGCCTTAGTGGCATCTGAGTTGTAGAGAAGAAGAAAGGCATCCAGAAATGACTGTATGCTCCCAGCAGGACCTTCTAATTTCCTAGCATTTACAGGCTACAACAACAGACCTCCAGGGAGAGGTCTGCTTTAGAGATGTGGCCTCAGTAATTCCATGGACACATCCTTCTCTCCAAATTAAGTCTGAACCAAAATTAATGCTAAGGTGGTTTCAGAGGCACTGTGCAGCTTAGAGGTCTGACGGTCCTTGAAAGACAAGACGCTTATTTTTTTAAAACTAGAGTTGGGACGTCATTCCAGCTAAGCTGTGTGAATTCCATGATAAACGATACCATGTGCCCCCTGAGCCCTCATTGTACTCATTTGATGGATTATTCCCCTTCATTTCTTTCCAAATCATTCCTTGGGTTTGCTGCACACTACAACCCCATTGCATTTCACCTCCAACACAGCTACCTCCTAGCTGGGATAGAGGTAGTGATGCAAAGACCCCTGTTTCTCAACGTACCTACTCCCACTGACGTCAGATCAATTTGGCTCAGTTTTGCCTGACGGGACTTTTGGCCTGTAAAACATTTTGAGTCTACTTCCAAGTCACAGGTCCATAGGAACAGCAACCATTCCCAATACCCCTGGAAGTGCGTGGAGGGTGGTATAGAGTCACGGAGCCAGCTCCACAGCCTAGTATCAAAAACAAGAGCAGACCTGGAAAAATATTACAAAACTCTTCCACTGGCACCAGTGGGTCAGTGTCATTACAGGCAGCGGTGTTGTTCTCAGATACTATTTCATTGGCTTCCTTCTCCTTTTTCCTCTCCCTCTTCTGAAGCACATTTTCTTTCCCTTGTATTGCACGGTAGGGTTGTATCCCTGGAGATTCATAGTGATGAGGAGGAGTAAGCAGAGATCAAAAGCACTTCTAGCTTTGAAAAGATTATTCCTGGCCTCAAACCAAGTATGGCAAGCTCCAATCCATCCATCTTACTCAAACAGTGTTTCAAAACTGGTCACCCAACCCTTTTGGATTCTGCTTCCCTTTCAACTTTATATGGCACACAAAATTCTTTGATTTTACCTTTTAAAGCATGGCACCAAATTCTTTACTAGCACAACTGACTGCTCTTATTTTTCAAACCTGAGGCTGCAGACTTCTGTGGTGTTTTCAGTCCTGCTCAGTGTCTTCCTGGGCCAAAATCTCTCAGTTGCTTCACAAATCAACTACAGCGATTTTGCCTTGGCTCATTGACCTTTCCAGAGAAATAAAGCAAAAAAATTTCACTGTATTACTTTGGAAACATGCTCCTCCAGCAATCTAAAGTACCAAAGCAACAACAAAAGAGCCAATGATAATTACAAGAAGTTTGCCAAAAAATGGATAAGGTTTAGAAGAATGCCAAGATCTACAACATTTGGCTGAAAGAAAAATTAATTTTAATGGCTGGGTGGAGATAATAGTGTTAATAGCAGAAGATGTATGAGTTGAGTACCTTTCTAGTGTCTTTAAAATGTACTGTATTTTTAAACAACTTTTACATTGACAGGACGGATATCACACAGGAAGAGATCAGCAGACTTCATCTTGTCAATCTCTGAATCACAAGTTCAGACAGTCACGAAAAGACTCAGAGGTTTGGGATTATGCTTACTGGCTGTAAACTATCAGAGTTTCGGAAATCACAACTTGGTTTTTCTTGTGTATTAGAAGTGTTCTTAGCTCCAAACCTCCTGAAGTAACAGGTGCTTAGTAGTCTACTCATCCATGCATGACTGCCATGAATAGTTAAAGTGATTTGGTTGGTTAGTTGTATCTGTATATCACGGTGCATAAACAAGTGCAAATGGAAGACGTGTCTCAGTGTCACATCTGCTGGATAAAATAGTAAAATGCAACCTGCAAGTTATTCCAGAGAGACAGGTCACAGTCTGGCCATGCACTGGTGTGCTTGGAAAATGAATGATTATCCAACATTGCCTAGTTTTTGGAAAACAACCAGAAAAAACGAAATTGCTCAAGAAAACAACTCCTTTCTCAAATTCAAAATGTTCTGAATGGATTAGGGAGGAACACCACCAGTGAAATCAGTCATTTTATTTCTCCCACGTGCCTTGGAAAGTACTAGGTCATGAATAACGCTTTGTGGATTTTAGGGATGAGACATGCACGCATATCTTGGTAGAAGTACTCAAGAAATTCCAGAGAATGTAAAGAAAGTTTTCAATGGTCAAGATAAGCACATCTAACGTGACTTCTCCAAAAATACTGGCATGTTGGGAAAGAAGGGTGTCTGTGGAAGGCAACAAAACATGGGCCAAGCTAACATGGTGATTTTACTGCAAGAGTATTGAGAGGCCATTCACTTCCTAGAGCTTTTCCTACCTGAGATAAATCCAAGACATCATATTTGTCCACTGCAGGAGGCCACTGTCAGTATGTACAGCCAAAAATGTAGCTAAGAAAAGAAGACAGCCAAAAGAATATGGTCTGGATAGATGCCATTGAAATTGCTGACTATTTGGTATTGGTTTTCCTCAGCCCAAAAAAAGGGACGACAAAACAGAACAAAAAAAGTAAATTCTATGAGAGATTGGTCTTATTAGCAGCAGATAAAATGATTATTAACTGCAGTCATTAAAGGTTCAGTTTGAATCAAGTAATAACTGCAGTCCAGTGTGCCAGAGCCCCATGAAGACTGTTACAGCAGAACCTGCTGAACTTTTGTCATTTCAAACTTTTTTTTCGCCTGGAAAGAAGAAAAAAGAGTAATAAATATATAAATACATATTAGGTGTACTAGATGACTTCGTAAGGTTTGTTTCAGCCTGTTCAACTACCAGCAAGTCAATCAATATACTGGCAGCCAAACTTTCAATGAATGCCTTTTAAAGCATTTTTCCCAAGAGGATTATCCCCAACCAAGATGCAGAGGTCAAATATAATTTGTTCAGAAGGTTACTGTACTACCATGAAATTAAAACATCTCACATAGCCCCAGTCAGTACCAGGCAGTTCTTAGTTTTAAATTCTCTGAATCTAGGCCAGACCATTAGAATTATCTGATTTGACCGCCTGTGTAGTTCATGAATACAGGTGCAGTTTTTCTCCTGGTCACCATCTAATAAAATCCATTAACACTGCTCAGTGACAATGTGTTTTCTAGAGAGATGCTCAGGTCTTATTTGGAGAAGACAAGGCATGAGAGGGAGTTCATTGTTTCTGCAGGCAGATTACTCCAAATAGCTGATTCTTCTCCCTTCCCCCTCCCAGTTAAATAATGTGCCAAGTTTTCATTCAACTCCAAGCTACTGCTTCTTGTTCTGCCTTTCTCTGCTGAATTAAAGACTTCTTTAGCAACTGCTATTTTTTCCTTGGGAAGGTAATTTTAAAGTAATCAAGTTACCTCTTTCTTCCCAGTTGCCTTCATGATTAGTTAAACAGATTGATTTCTTTAACTCTCTCATGGTGAGGCGATTTCTGCAGACCCAGAATAACCATGTGGTTCTGTTCTGCAAAATATTGTGGCTTTGTATCCTTTCTCAGGTGTGGATTCAGAACTGGATGCAACAAGCTGGCATCAGTAAATGTCATCTGGAGAGGTAGTGATGTCATCTCTTAGGTTATTATTTCTCTTTCAACATACCCTATGACCTCAGCACCCCTGTTTAGCTTGTCTTCATAACCAGAATGAACAGCCTTTTGCTAAATTCTGTCTTAAGTTAGGACATCTGTGGTGAGGACCAGTCTTTCCGTAGGTATGACACAATGCATTTCTCTTAGGCAGAAACTTTTACTGTCATATTTCACTTGAATTTATCAATTGATTGCTTTGATTATAAATCATTGCTCCAGCACTGCTTGTGTCACGCATTTATCAGTATACCTGTTACTAAATCAGTGATGAAAGTGGAGATCCAAAATCAGCCTCATCCTAGAACAGTGGCAGCACTAAAAATACAGTCATTCAGGCTTTTCCCCTAGATTGAAATTTTGAGATCTGTCAGTCAGTTTTTAATTCATTCCTGCTCTATATATTGTTCAGTGCTCATTTGTTTTAAATCAAAATATGGAGCCCTAACAATTCAGTAAAACTAATGACAGTAATCCAAACATACAACATTTCTAATGAGCTCTCTAATGAGTTCTCTAATGAACTATGTTTAATTATTGCTGCTAAGCAGTAACTGGATAGTGATTGCTGTTTTCAGAAACCATACTAACTTAGAAGTTTTGTTAAGTTTTTAAAAGATTTCTGTGTCCTCAGTGGGGACATGACTCCTTTCTCAGGATGGGAAAGTTTGTTGCACCAATACCTATATTTTTGGAGGGTCCCACACCCTACCCTCCATGACCATGCCTGGCTCTTAGTTGTGTCAAATACCAAATCACAAATCTTCACCACCATGTTCTAACAGAGCATTCGGGATGGCAGTGAAAGGTTAAGTAGGTGGGAACAGTAATAGTTTTTCTGCTGACTTGACTTATGTTATGTCTTAGCATCAAACTTAAACAGTAGGTTATGCTACAGAATGGCATCAAGTTTGTTTGACAAGACCTATTTTCTTAAGTGTTTTACTTTTATGATATTTCTTCCACATTTCTTTAATCAGGCTATTTTATATGTTATCTTTTCTTTTTTTTTTTTTTTAATCAGTATCAATTTAGTGAGTTTATAGCCTTCTGAGGGCAAACAGAAAGGTTGAAACAGGTTCATGTGGCTCATCAATAGTAGGATCCAAGGAAGAGAGCTATCAGGACAGTGCCTGTACCTGAAAAGATGCTACAGTATTCAAGTTACTTTATGGAAGGCTACCACATCTCCATCAGGGATGAAGGATCTACCTTAAAAAAGGAATAGTAAAACAAATGATAGTAATGTATTAGCACTAGAAAGCTCTCAAACAAATGCTATTCAGGATTAAAAAATCATTGTATTTGAAGACCTTACAGTAGTAGAATGAGAAAATGATAAGAATATTTGTGGGAAATAATTCAGAAGAAATTGAGCAAACTGACTTCTGGATGCATGAGTTCATAAAATGATTGTAAAGCTTGAGGAATGATGATAGTTCAGTTTACACAGTAAAGAACAGAAGAGGGAAAAGGGATGTTTCAGATTTCTCACAGTACTTTATTCCCTTCAGTTTTTAGCAAACCTTACCACCTTTTAGCCCTGAATATAATGCAAGCTATACCAGCTGCTAGAGAGAGAGGCTGCACAAGGCAATCCATACTATAGGAAGTTGAGGAGAACAACAGGAACTGAAACTCCCTCAGCAGAAGGGAAGACAAAGTCCCCTGCAGATTTCTCTTCATGGTAAGAGGTGTCTGCAGAAATAATTAGTTCATGTTGTGAGAATGAAGTTGATGTTGATCAACAATCATTACTCAAGCTGTTGAAAGACCCAAAAGTGAAACACGACACTGGAGAGGGTGAAACTGGTAATGATCTCTAGGAAATGATGAGAAAGAGTATTTTGATTGCCAAGACAGCCAGCCCCAAGGATACTGGCAGGTGAACATTTAAGGCTCACTGTGCAGACAAAAGGGAGATGCAAGCTGAGCATGCTTCCCAGCAAAGAAGGATGGAGAAGGCAGCTGTACATGATTCAAGAGCAAATGCTGACACTGTGGCAAGTGTCCCTCCTATACATACTGGAGCTCTGTTCCCTGCCTGCTGCTGTCCCACAGCAGATACCCATCCTCTGTTCCTTGTGCCATTCTCTGCTGATAGACCATCAACTTCAGATAAGAGGCTGGCTTACAATTAGAGACCATCATGGGAACGCAGAATTACTGTTGTATGAAAGACGCAAAGAGTGACTGTGTCTCATTCCATCTCACTCTAGAAATGAAGGACAGCCTTCTTTCAATTACTGCCCATAGTGGTTTAAGTACTCACTGAAGGCCTGTGACTTCTTTAAATGTAGCAGACTTTCCTAAGTGCCTTACCATCTGTTCAGTGCTTTTGACAACGTGTTTATGTTGTCAGTCACATGGGGAAAAAAATCAAAGCGCTTCATCTTTTTTGTTAATGGAATATGTTGAGATGACATTAATCATACAGACAGGAAACCCTCTACTCATAAGTGAATGCATGCGTTAAATACCAGGGCTGTTAATGGACCCTGTTTCTGATCACTGCTGTCATAAGTGATAACAGGCCTGAGGCCAATTAAACCAATTTTCACATTTTTCTCAAAGTGAGGGAGCGCTGGGAAGGGATCCTGGCACCAGCAACAGTGCTGAGGTGAGGGGCTTAGCGCCGCGGTAATGTGATCTCTCTCTGCTCAGACACTCCTGCGCTCCTCTCCACCTCACACTACCCAAGCTCCTGCCTGAAGCTCGCACACGGGGCTTGGCTTCTCCGCAGCAAGGTTAGGACAGAGCAGCCAGCAGTTACCAGTTATCAGTACCTCAGTTACCAATGATGGCATCAAGGAACTCTCCAGTTTTAATGTCCCACCTCAACTTTTCCATTTTCAGTGGGAAACCTGAAGCAGAAGCAGAGGTCCATCTGCTTTGGGGTACGCTTGCAGTTGGTTGAGTTATCAGGGAAGCATTGCCTCACGAGATGCCTGCCATGTTCTGAGTCTCTGTCTGACTTGAGGTACCCCAGCGCATGTGCAACAAATCCAGACTTGGTACTGTTTTGCACAAGAAGTTCCACCTGGCTGGCCAAAATTTGCTTTTTCCTCATGAGCAATATTACCTGGGAGAAACAAAAGAAGATGCACCCAAAGAAGCTTAAAACCACGGTCACCCTGAATTTGTAAGGTCCTTGCAGGTAGCTGGTAGTATCACAAGGCAGGCTATTTTTGAATCAGCAGGAATTTGGTATTAGTGTATTTGTATGCTAGTGTGGACTATGTTTGCACTTTGAAAGCATAAAGCCTTGGTCACATAACACACAACACCACTCCTCAAAATCTCTGTATATCCTCACTCAGTCCTGTACAAGGCCCCGTCTTACAGATCTCAAAATTAAAGCGACTTAAGATGATCTGTCTAATAGAGAGCTCTATGGATCCAAGCACTTCTTTACTGTCTCCTCTGCTGCCCTTTTCCTGAGTTAAAGATTGTATCTGCCAGGCGGATGCTGAGTTGGGATGGTAGCATTTTGCTGGTATGAGGAATGCTGAATTTTTCAGCAAGTTGTGAAAGCCAAAGTCCTCGCCAACTTTCCTTTAAGCTTTTTAGACCCAGTGTTTGCGTTTGCTTTCTGTTTCAAGTGAGGAAACTAGTGGCAGGCTAGCTAGGGTCTCGGTCCCTTTGAAAGTCTTGCGGCAAAGCAAGATACCAGGCAAACACAGGAAAATGGTGCGAATCACTTTCTGATATCCAGCTCCCTGACCTGCATGTGTATTTCCAAGCTGTAATATATAACTGTAATATAAATAAAATTTAAAAAAATCAAGTCAGTCAGAGAGATTCAAATCCTCCTTTTCATTATATTGGGAGATTAGGTTAAAAAAAAAACCCCTGTGATTTTTACGTGAGACATGTTTTAAGCTTGTTTTTCTTGCCTTCCAGGTTCTGAACCCGAGTTTGTTGTTTGAACTAGTATAAACTGTTTCTTTTGTGAAGGTTTTGCCCCCAGAGATCTTCAAAATCTATTGCAGATTTGAAGAGCCTATTTAACCTTTTCTGACATTTAAAAGAAAACAGAAAGCAAGCCCTGCCAGCTGAAAAGTGAGTTAAAGAAACCAGTCCAGTTTGTGTCCAACTGGATGAAGAAAGGATAGTCAAATTCCTTCCATTTTACACATAGTTAGTCATGAAATTGTACAAGAGAAATAAAAAAAAGACAATAAAATAGCCATATTGTAACAGCTGAAGCAAACCTTGGGTAACTGTCAGCAGTGAAATGTCCAGAGAGCATTTGTACCATTCCATTTCATTAAGCTGAAGGGTGGGATTGCAGACTGTAAAAGATTATAGCAGAGCTCTTCAGAGATTTACAGCTCACAGTGCAGCGAAGCACCAGGGAAGTCTCCCTTTCTTGTGTACGCAACAGGGAGCCTGGGTTTTGTCTCTCCGATGATGGTGATGTGTAGGAGAAGAAGGTTGCCAGAAGCACCAATGAAAACTGAAGTGTGCTCCATGAACCCTTTTTTTCTTCTGTGTGGCCTACAAAATGCATTTGCATAGCTGTTTTTATTCACTACCCGAGCTCTTGACTTTGTGGGCTGGATTAGGACGGGAAGCCTTACGGGTGGTGTTTAGGGCAGTATCTGATGCTTTGTGGGTATAATGCATAACAGGAACAAGTGCAATGAATGCCACAGGAGAGGGGACACTTCTCTCATTTCAAACCGTGTAACCAGCAGAGCTACTCTGTTTTGTACCCACTGAGAATCTGGCCCCAAGACCATCACTGAGCTGCAACAGGAAGCTTAAATCCTGGCTAAAATAGGAATATATGTCTACTGCAACTGCAGCCTGTTGCTCTGTAACAGAGCAAGTACACTTGGAACCTAAGTTCTTCTTTCTCAGAAATTTCTTTGGTTTCAATCTCCTCTCTCTTTATACAAGAGCGTCCTCCCCTCACATCAGTGGAACTCCTGCTAATGTTCTGCGGAGTAACAGAACGTTTAGGATAGCAGTTATCTGTCAGTAGAAAAGACATAGGACTGGTGGGGACAGGGTGAGAAAGAGAAGTCATTCTAGATGACTAACAGCCCTACATACTTTTACTGGTGATGTTTGGCTATAGCAGCTAACTTCCTCTGGCTCCTTTTTTCCTGCCTATGTTGATTCACGAAAGATGCTGGATTGTGCCTGTCCTTGCCAGAGCAGAGGAGGTATCTACCAACAGCAGAGGTGGACAAGAAATGTACACTGGTGCAAGTTTCCAACAAGAATGGCAATTTCCACCAAACTGGTTTTCCAAAGTGAAGAATTTTCAAAATCATGAGAATGATGCAAAATGAAGTGCTGCAATCCAAATGAAATGCAACCCACGTTCAGAAAAACTTGGTTTTCCTTTATATAATTAATTTTTGTCTTGATTCACCGTGGCATTCAGCTTAATTTCTTATTTGAGCATTGCCTTGTGGGAGTTTTAATGCACAACTCTGTTCTCTCTGCTATGGGCCCATAGTCCTTTGGAGGACTGCAGCTCCCAAGAAATAACATGCAGTTGGCTTGGCTTGAATTATGTGCTGTGTTGGATACTCATGTGACTCTAGTGCTGTATGAGAAATGCAATTTGGACAGAAAAGTTTAGCCCATAGGGAAATCTGGGGGTTCTGGCCTTTTAACTACAAAGCCAAAAGAGAGACCCTCACAAAATGTGAAGTTCAGTATTAACTGAATTGCAGGCAAATCAAGCAGGCAAATCAAATCCAGCAAACAAAAGGAAACATTTTAATATAGGTAATTCTCCATTCTCATTTCTATTCAAGAACAATGAAAGTATTGGCAATTCTTAATAGAAATTATAAGAAATTTCATTTTTTGTGCAAATTTGTTATGTTGGAAGTACTTGCTTCAGCTTAGAATAATAAGTTTTGACACGCTGGAAGTTCCCAAAGAGCAGGAATTCCAACTTTCTCACTGCTCCAAGTCCATGTTCATTAATTTTCATGGTTTTTTGTGTGCAGGCTCTCCTCTGTGGGTTATAAAGGCTTGAGCAGTAAAGCCAAAACCTTTACTGAGGATTTGTACGTGGGTAATTGAAGGATTTAATTCTTAAAAGTGGAATTGTGCTCAGTTTGGTTTTATAACCAAAAAATTTTCGATATAAATTGCATAGGTCAAAGGAAGTGTTCTTAATTGTGCTGAAGTGATCCCACAAAAAGCAATGTAAATGGATGAAAGAACCACCAAAGTCTGTAACGGAGTAGAGTTTGGACTCCTCTAAAACCTTTTTTTAGTTTTATGCTGCAAGTGATTAGTGGCACAGGCTTCTCATGCAAAATTGTCAGTTCAGACTGGTTCCATGGTTAGATTTTGAATACGTAAAGAAAAACATTTTGTGTGTGCAGCGTTGTGGGACTTTTGCTCTCTTTTGCAGGCATGTGCTTTTTTTTGCCTCAACAGATCTGTTTCCATATTGCAGAAGTGACCCCTTTGATGACCAAGAAGACTCCAGAGAGTTCAAACAACCTCAAGGACTGATTCCCATTCTGATTAATATGAGTCTGAAGTCCCCAAACTAAACTGTTCCACCTTCAGATTTGGTTTTATGTGAAATAACCTGATTTCATATCAGCCCTCTGAAGGCCTTCAGAGATACAGCAATGGACACAAATTTAGTAACTGTGGATGATTTACCCTTGGGTACTTCCTTTTCTGCAAGGGAAGTTAAAGGTCTTTTGAAGCTGTAAGAGCTGATCTGCCTTCAAACTCCAATCAACGATTTAAATAATGCCAACAGAATTAAATGATTGAGAAATTAGTAAGATAGGATAATAAAGTTCACCACTTCTCTCCCAGGCCTCTTATTTTACTAGCCCGGGTCTTGGATATTATAACAATCATAGTTTAGAAGATGCTGAGGACAAAGTGGTGAATCCATTGAACTGGCAGGCTCAGAACACTGTCCCTCAATCCTTTATCTTACGTACCTTCATCTAGGACTTAAAAGGACTGCCCAAGGGTTCCCCTTCACAGCTGCCATTGGGATACAGTGAGTAGTGACTGCACTGAGGAAAAAAAAAGAAAAACATCCAGATCAGAAGACATGAGGATTCTTCTGGACGAACAGTGTGAAGACCAAATCTTGAGGAATACTTGCCATTTTGCAAAAGGCAATAACCAAGCCTATAACGTATGTCTAAAATGGCATGCAGTTCTCTGCACAGGGGTGAAACTCTTCTAGACCAAGAAAGAGGAGGCCAAAGTTTATTCTTAGTTCATGATGCAAATAGAGAATGCAATTCAGTGATTTTCATGAGCTCCCTAGATAGAATTTGGCTCAAGTTGATCCTTCATGTCTTAGTGGGGACAAAGCCAATGAGCAGCCTACAGGAAACACAGGGGGAGAGCCACCCAACAGAGGTGGACAGAAAATAAACTTTCCTTCCCTTTCCTATTAAAAAATATATTTTTTATACAAAAATAATTAATTCCTGTCAAACTGGGGAGTGTTTTGGTGCTTTTATGAGAAGTAGGACAGATTCAAGGCAGGTGTCCACTTTTCATTAAAGAAGTGTATTTGGCTGAAAGCTCTAAATAAATATATTTTCCCTTTTTTTGCAACAGATCATTTTAAAGTCAGCTTCATAGAGTTACAGAGAACAATGACAGGACCTTTAACATATGAGAAAAGCATTGTAATTTTGATCTCCCTGCAAAACTTGTTCAGTCTTGATGGCTATAGCCATCACTGCACCTTGCAAATAAGTACCTGAGATTGCATTTTCACATAACTATTCCCAGCGTGTGCCTTGCTCTGCTACCAGTTGATTGTCTGATAAGGGTCCTGGTTCTTCAGTGTGAGCAGATTAGAGATCAGCATTGATTTTCCATGTTGTGGGACAGATTTGGCCCACAACCATCCGGAGACCAGGCAAATAATTCTCATAAAAAAGCTCTGCTCCTGCTGGCACCTAAATTTTGTAAAAGACTCAGTGGGACAGTGAGAGCTGGTGGGTGAAGAGATCTTTGTTGAATCCAATTTTTTTCCCTGCAAGAGAAGAAGAGAAAATTGGGGTGTTGAGTGTTTGGTGGAAAGCAAAACAAAAACATAACCCTGCCTCTACCAGGCCTGGATCCAACCCTGTGACAGCCTGTTTTTTCCACTGGCTTTCAAAATTTATGTAAAGAATAAGGCAAAGAATGTAACTGTTCTTTTGCAGTTTCTGCTCTGAATATGCTCCTAATAAGTTCCCCTTTTTAACCCATGTAATTGTCCATCCTACCCTGGCACTCCCTGGGCCTTTGAGACTCCAGAGATCCCAAGCACCTGAAGACAAAAAGCCAGTGTTAAATGGCATTTCACATTCCAGGAAGCTCCCAAAGAGCCACCAATTTCCCCTCACCCCGGGAGGCTTTGCAGAATCCAAAGAACAGCCCCCACTTTTCTGGGGAACCAGATCAAACCACAGCACCAAACAAGCATGGAATTGCCAAATATTTTCTTTTTATCTTGGGAAAAAAAAAACAAAACCAAACACATTTCCAGTTCTTAGTGAATTTCACGTCTGTGATGCCAAGGGGAAGGGATACTTTCCTTCCATTAATAGCAAGGTAGCGAGACATGAAAATTAGTGGAGCATTTCAAATCCCAACAGGAAGGGTGGGATGGAGTCCCTCTGTGGGAAGAAACCAATTGTCACAACCAGGATGCGGACAAGGCAAAGCAATTAGGTAAGTGGCTAGCTCAGATTCAATTTATGCTTTGGATCACCTCAACATTTTTTTTCCCATTCATATGTGCCAGCAATATGCTAATATTTATTTTAATTCCTCTACCCACTCCATGGTGGCCTATCTCTTTCTACTTGTCCCTCAGTGAAACAGGATTTAAAATTCATTTGAAGTCCATTCAAAGGGGGAAAAGAGGACTAAAAAGGTGGACTTGGACCAGATTCTGGATCTCAGTCTTCATCTGCGACTGGTTCCATCACTGGCTAATAGGTTAAGCCAGGATCCTGAATTCTGGGAAGTTGATGCAGTCCTCAGCTTGTTACAGAGCATGCTGCAGACACCTGCCCCTTCTTCAGTTGCAGCTGATCCTCCACTGATCATCTTGTCATACACACCCTTTGACCACTGCTGCACAGATGCTACCTTTTAGATGTCATCTCAGCCTCCACACACAAGGTCAACCCCAGAGATGCCACATTTTGGTGGCACCCTGGGGAGAGGGTGGGCAGCTGAAAGGAAGGAGGCTGCTGACAGGGAGGCTGCTAATGCTGAGGTCAGTTTCTAACCCCCGAGACCAAAAAGATGCCATTGAGATTTCAGTGGGGTCAGATTTCACCCCCAAAATTGTTCCATCTTCCTACCAATGCAAACATTGTGTTTCTGAGTCCTTATCTAGATGATTCGGGGTGCACGAAAGCAATGCTTTCCTTCATCCTGTCACCGAGAGGAGCAAGAAACCCTGCTATTAGAAAAAGGAAAAAGAATTATTTCAGGAAAATGGCTTCATTTAGCAAAACTGTATCTGTGTCTGATGGCTTCTGGAGCAGATGGGGGCTGAACAGTGTTTGTCAGGAGCAGAGACACTGTGGCGTGGAGCAGAGCACAAGTCCATGCCCCTGTTTACAAAAGTGCCCCAAGTGCTCACAATAAGCATTGCCAATCATTGTTTTCTCCAGTGAGATGTATCAGTCCCTTACTAGGAAAGTCACCCAGTCCCTCTTTTTTCTCACGGACTGTAGCACTGAGACGCAGCAGCAGAGGGGCAAGCAATGTAGTTTCAATTAAGGCCCACTAAAAACAGCTCTTACTATGTTATAAATTCTATATTTATCCTGAAACACCAGCCCCATCCTGAGCCTTTCTCCCTCTCCTTTAATTGTTTGCAGAAAAGTTTCCATTGTGTTTTCTTTTCTATTTTTTAGGACCAATATTGCAATATAAATAGTCTTTTTTTATTTTCTTCTCTCTCTCTCTCTCTTTTTGTTAATAGTTTGGTTTCTCTACTTGGCTGAATGTACATGACTCTGAGGTTTTGTGATATAATTGCATGATTGCTTCCAAATTTTCCAACCAATGGGGCATCTAATCAGTTGAAAAATTTCATTATCCACTGATATATGCTGGAGGGAAGGAAAAAAAATGGTTTCTCCATGTATCATTTCCTTCCCTCTCCTCCCCCATATTTAACCTTCTCCCTCTACACGCAGAGCAGGGACAAAGTCAACCCAGCTGCAAAAGAAGTGACTGCGAATCTATTAGTTCGGGGGGTTTGTGGTTGTGCCATGCTCCTTCACATGGAGATAACCCACTCAAATTGGACTCAGGGGCAGTCCAGCTGAAAATCCAAGTGTGGTCTGATGTGTGATATGAAGACAGGTATTACCTTTATTCCCTAGAGAGCTGGTCTGTGGCCTGAAATGTCTGATTTCAACAGATTTGGTTATTTTATTCAGTCTTGCAGTTGCAGCCCAAGAAAAAGAAAGAGGCATTTTTAACTCTTCCTCACCCAATTTTTCCTCTTGTACTTGGTTACTAATCTCTTTAGCCCTGACTTAATTTTAATTACCACACAAGTACACTACAGGGGTGCCATCATACCATCATTTTTCTGCTGAGATGTCTGACTTCAAGGCTCTGCTACATTGAGCAAATCAGTTAAGACCATAGGTTAAGAATAAAAGAGGGGGAGGGAGGAATGAACATCATCCTCCTCCCTCATCCAAAAAAACTTCCAGCTTTCTTGAGGGATTTAAGTACACTTGGTGAAACAGGAAAGCAAAAACTCTTGTCTCCGCTTCCTTTTGTCCTTGAGGGAGTGAAGCCTGGCTTTGGTCCTCTTAGGGTCATTGCATCCCTCTCCACCTCCCAGGTTGTCCCCAGGGTCTTGCATGCTGGAAGAGGCAGACGCAGAAACCCACCATCCTTTCTTCCTCTGCCCTCATCCTCTGGCTGTTGCCATGCACAAAACATAAAAACTCCTTCCCCCTCAAATGACTATTTAAGGATCAAAATCTGAGCTCAAGGTTTCACCTCATTTGAGCAGACTACCTAAAAAAAATCATCACTACCAATTCTAAAAGCTCATTTATAACTACCAACATTTGTACTATGTTTTGAACAGCTTGAATTATTTCAAGGTGCAGAACTTAGAGTTTAAAAAAAAAATTCCAAACAAAATTTTAGGCTTTTTAGCCTTCTCAATTTGTCTTTTAATTGAAAGCATCTCATGAAAATCAGAAATTCTCTTACAATGAAGTTTGGTCCTTGCTTTCCATTTTCACATAAAATAATCCCCTTCCAAATATTGAAGGGAAGGGAAGGGAAGGGAAGGGAAGGGAAGGGAAGGGAAGGGAAGGGAAGGGAAGGGAAGGGAAGGGAGAAAACCTTTAGCTGCTCTGAACAATTCAGAAAATATTAATCAACTTTTCCTGGTTAAAGTTAAAACTACTCTCAAAATCTTACTTTAAGTCATCAGTATGTTTTATATATGGTTTCTCATTTGTGAGGCATGAGCTTAAGCTACAATATCAAGAAGTCATTTACAACAGGTCTTTCTAAACAGGACTTTGTTATTCAAATATTTGTTGCAGGCTGCTGTCTGGAATGCCCTGGATCTCATTAGAAGTGTGGTATTTTCCTCTTCCTCTAAAATTAAATTTAGTTTCCAATTAAAAGCTGGCCCCTCTGACAGACACTTTGTTTCACTTTCAGGTCCAGATTTCTTACCATGTTGACCCTACCAAATGCCTCCAGTGACTTGTAAAAATAATAAGGATTATGCACAGCTGCACAGATCAAAAATCCCCCCAGCATTCAATTGCTATCATGAGTCTTTTATCAATCTGCTCTAGAGTAGAGAGGGAAACAATTTTCCTACCCCATGAAACTGAGATTTCATAAATGTTCCCTTTCCATGTTATGATAAAAAAAAGGACCTTTCAAAGTTTTTGATTCCTTTTGTAAAAACAGACTCCCACACCACAGGGGAACACTAACTGGGCGGTTAAGAGGTGCCCCTGGGGTATGGAATAGCAGCAAGGGCAGGGTTTCCACCTGCAGTACCAGGCTACGTGAAATGAGAGAATAACTTCAGGAGACCCGTGTTCACATGTTGGTCCACCTCAGACTTCCTGCTGTGTTATCTTCGGCCAGTCTCTTCAGCCTGCTGTTACTGAAACCCTGCTCTCTACCTCTCCCGGTCTCCCATTTTCCAGATAATCTTTGCAAGTCAAGAATGAGAACATAAGGCAAAAATGTGGGCAGCCGTCACCTAGGATAAACCTCATTTCCAGAGCATGAGGTTGCTCTGGTTACCAACACCAAATCCATTCTAAGAACAACTCCTGGCTCCTTAGTAAACTAGAAAACTTCCTTAATTCATATGTAATTGAATGGTGCCAGCTAATTATTAGAAACATAATAGCCTGTTACATAATCACAACAGCCTCAATAAATGTGGTTTGAGTTATTACATAGTACTTTATTAATAGACAATAAATACAATCTTAAATCTAAACTAAATCCTCATTTGGTAGGTGCTTCATTTTGAAAGGGTATCAGAATGTGTCACTGAAGTCAAATGTCAGCATATTTAAAGTCATGTGACAAAAATCCTGGTCCAGATGTTGTTTCAGATCTTGTTCAAGGGACAAGTGGAAGAATGTCCTTGGAGAATAGCTTCATACAGTACAGTCTCATCTGTTGCTCACACGTTTTGTCTGAACATCTAATCCCCACCAGCACATAAGCATTCTGGAGGTCACTTTTGGGCAATAGGCTTGGGAGGATCTCAGGAAACAGCCAGATGGTGTGACAACACAGTGGTATTTCTAGCTGGATGACCACTCACTTTCTCCTATAAGATCCTTTGAATGTAGGAAACAAAAGCAGATGCACTTAAAGCCAAGAAGGAGGGAAGTTATTTAAAAATAAGTGTCTTGATTGACAGCAACAAGAGGGAAATTGCTAGTTTCCTAAAACCAGGCGCTCACAAGCACTCCTAAGGATGCCTCACTTCAGGGACCGTAGGGGTACAGTGCCTTGGTATAGGCAGCCAAATAGCATTGCCCAGGGAAAGGGCTTTCCTGTCACTGTGGCTGTCAAGGCAGCTCCAGCCATTGCTTTCTGGTGATAACTCCTTCCACAATAATGTATGAGCTTTCGCAACCCAGGGTTCAATTATTGCCATCTGGTCTACCTGGGTCAAAACCAAAAAAGGCAGGGAAACCCTGCAGTCTGCACAAAGAAATTAGCGAATAAACCAAAGGCTTATGTGAAAATGTAACTGATCTTTCCACATAGACCTGATGGCTAGATTTCCATGTGCTTTAGAAATTTCCTGCAGGTTTCAGTTATGCTGACAGGCAAGGAAGAGAGGACAGAATATTCTGCAAATATTTACTCCCACTGAATTAACTCCCTTTGAAGCAGTTCTTCATCATTTGACTTTGTATGCTGGTAGCCTGGCAGTAGAGAACAGTAGCAAAACTGCAAGTTTGTCCTAATGCTGCTTTCAGGAATGCATCTGTGAAACCAGGAGTAGTTATACAATCAAAAAATTTCTTTAAAGGCTATAAGGGACTGTTCTGATTAGTCAAACCTCCAGAGAAGCCATGTAAGCTAGACCCCTGAATAAAGCTAGCACAGATAGGAAATGGTTCCTTGGCTACATAAAGAGGAAAAAGAAAGGAGGCACCATGTGCAGATGAACGAAGAGAGACTCTAGGTGGTTTTACAACATCAGCCAAGTATCTACTGGCTCACTGTGAGAGTGTGGGATACAGGAACAAGGCTAAAAGCTGGAGCTGGTGAAGTGGGGATCAAGGCTTCCAAGCTACCCTTAGTAACTAGAAAGAGGAAGAGAGACCACATAAGTGAACCAGCACAGAGAGCAAAGCCTCCTGGAAGAGAATTTTAACAACTGATTTAGAAACAAAGTCTGATTTCGACAGTCAGTTTTACTAAATGAGAGCAAATTGCCCCCAGGTCAGTTCTGAAGGTAAGGAGAAACCAGAAACCACATGGACACTTTGCTTTGGTGTTCAGGGAGAGGAGACAATGAGGACCTGACTAATGGGAAAGAGCACAAAAATGAAAACTTGCACAGATGAAGTGAAAGCAGTATAAGAGTAATGTGTGTAAATGCAGGGTTATACCCTAAGCTCAATTCTCAGATAGTGAAAGAACTAGCATAATCAAAGTCAAGTAGCAAGGCTTTTAAAATAACATTGGCTGCTCTGCAGGTTCATAAATCAAGAAGGAAAGGAGGGAGGGCAGAGGTGAACTGCTCAGCTGCAGACCCTTTTCTCAAAGCAGCCACAGTAGGTGAGGTGCTAGGGTGTGTGGGCATAGCGCAGGTGGAAAACTTGAGCAAGATGCGCTCAACAACATTGGGTTTCAACTAACCTACCCAGTGAGATACCTGTATTTCAAGCGTTTTTTTTCCACCAAAGAAGGAATGATTGTATGGTCAGAGTGATACATGCCTAAGAGAGTGTCCATCTGCTCTACTACCTACTGAATGCCAAGGCAAATTTAACCCAAATTTGGCTGGAGGCTAGTGTCCGAGTAGAATCAGTGTCTTCCAGTAGAAATAACGGAAGTAGAAAGCCTTTCTGAATACCAGACATGCAACATTTATTTTTACTAATACATAGAGGATGCCATTGTTTGCAGCAAAAGAAAAATTTCTCCAGTCCTAGGTTTGTAGGCAGATCATATGCCAGAGACCATCAGCCAGTGGTGCTGGTATTAAACCCTAAAACTTCCGTCCAAAGCCTGCTGTTTAGGAAGGAAGAACTTCAGTCTGTAATACTGGTGTCCTGATCACTTGGACCATGAGCACATCCTTTGGTAACTTGTTCAAGCGGTAGATTACATGCAGGTTTTCAAGAGAGAATTTCTCACACACTTTGAGCTCTTAATGGTCTGGTAGAGATTTTAATAGAATGCAGGCTCGTTTGTATTTCTGCATGCAACTGAAATGTCCCTGGCATTGTTGCAATGCATTAGAATCAGTGTTGTAGCCCTTTTCCCTCAATCCACCATGATCTTTGTCTACTGGAGAAAAGACTTTACCTCCATCCTCTGCTCCCTAAAATGTTTGCATAATACCTAGGATGTTGTTGGCATGAATGGAACATGTTAAGAATAAAAGAGGAAACACACCTTCAAATGCAGTAGACAGGGATGCAACAAACACTTCAGCCAATGCACAAGGCATTTCCACTGGGGATCACAAGAGGACAGATACAAAGGAGTGTGGAAAGAAATCCATATCTGTAACTAGGGCCTGATCCAAGGTCTTGCTGGAGCCGATGGAAAAATCCAATGGGCTTCAAATAAGGCCCTTATTCCAAAAAGGGGAAAGAGTTTAGAAAAAAAAGAATACAACATTAAAAAGCCAAGGGGAAAGAAGAGATAAATAACATTTACCCAAAACAAACCAGATGTTTCACCTCAAATCCACTTTCTGTTTCCATGAGAATAAAGACAAAGAAAATAATGGCTGTTAGCCTTTTCTTTGGGTCGGACGGCAGAGACCCAATGGGTGACAGGCTCTAAGGCATGTGACCCTCACACGCTTCCTGTGTCATAAATGAGTCACGGCAGTAGCATACTCATAAATATATTGGAAAGAATAATGTTAGTCTAAATGGTTTGATTCAGGCAGAGGCAATAAAAGGCAAAAAACATCTTCAGCTTGCCTCAAATGCCTGTTTCCTTCATTTTTCTTTTTTATATATACATGTATTAAAGGAAAGCTCTTAATTCCATTTTCTGTCTCGAAATGAGCAATGTGTTTGGGAATGGACGAGCAGCGTGGGTTTGCTGACTTGAGCCATCGGAGTTACAGTCTCTATGGAGCTTTTAAAGTTGCTGAGGAAGCAAAGCCAAAGCAATTTTCCAAGCAGGGATGACAGGACTGCGTAGAGCTCTGGGTTGCTCAGGCAAATGGCTTTCATAGGACTTGCTGGAGGTCACTGAGCCACAGCCGAGGTCAGAAGAGAGCACTTGGGTGTTCTTATCCTAACACCATCCTTTGGTGCCTCCTGGGAACTGAGGGATGAATATAGACCTTTGTCTTTCCTGCACTTGCAGGCAACAGCTAAGTTGTCTCTATTTAAATGTGCTCAGTACCCCTGAAGAAGTTGAGGGTTCTTGAGCTCTTGACTCTTCATACAAATCAATGGTAGGATTTGGGGTGAAATTGGTGCTGCTCCCATAAAGAATGGGAGAACATTTGCACATGGTTCCCTAAAAAGCCCTATCAAGTCATGTTTTGTAAGCGTAGGCAATGCAGATAGCATTTAACGTTTTTTTTCTTGCAGAAAAGCCTCTGCTTGTATCATTGCTTTTAAAGCTGTCACACTGAAATGGTTCAACCTGAAGTTTTCCATGATACAGCATCTGCTTCAGAATGATTTTCTTTGAAGTTTCAACTAGAACAGTTCCACTCCCAAGAAAAAGTGAAAAAAGGCATCTTTTTGCCCAAGTGAAAAAAGAAATAAACAACTTAACAACAGTTCCATTGAAAAACTGTAATGCCTTTGTTTAGAATAGGAACGTAAAATTTGACAGAAGGATCGCCCTGCTCTCAAAGATGGCACTTGTACCATCAATGTGAAAAACAAAAATCTACATAAATATGGTCAAGTTGTAAACTTCAAAAAAACCACAGGCTTAATAGAAAATTTGTCAGTGTTTGGCAGCTAAATTCTTCAGCAGCTCAACATGCAATGAGCGTGCTCTGGTCCCCTTACTGCTCTTATGCATGCAGCACGCTACTGCTTTGCGTACCAACAGCTGAACGGGGCTTTCTGGCACAGGCTGCTGGAGAACATTGTGACACTGTATTGCAGGTAGACAGCGTCTTCTGTGCTCCCAGTCCTTCTCCTGTCAGTATCTGCCCAGACCAGAAGAGGAGCAGGCTCCACACATTAGAGAAAGACAGATAAGAGAGTGTGTCTTATTTCATTAAGTAAAGGCTGTGATAATGTATAACAAGAAAAAGGAGAAGGAAAAAAGGAGGAGGGGGAAAGAGAGGAAACAGAGAGGAAAAGGCGGGGGGGGGGGCAAAAGTTGAACAAAGCGCAACCAGGACACCTTTACGTCTGGCTTTCCTTAACTGATGAATGTTTCAATTTTGCAGCTTTACTGTTAAACGTTGTGGCGTTCCCCCCCCCCCCTCCCCGTTTTGGCTGTTATATAGCCCTGAAACACTGGCAGCTGAAATTTAGATTGAAACTACAAGCAGCAAAATCTTTGTGTCCATAACAGGTCCCTCCACCCCCACAACACAAAGAACTTATTTCTGTTTGTTTTCAAAAGGGAGAGGGGAGTATTCAGGGTGTCCCTTTGCCAGCAGTTTAATAGAGAATTTGTCTCTTTCCCCACCCTTTTCTGGGTAAGATGGGTGAAACTTCTTTTGCAAGAACAGCCTCTGGCTGGCCTCCTGGTAGCCTAGTTTGTTTGACTTTGCTCTTGGGTGACTGCCTGCCTGCAAGCAAGCAAAAGCATGGAAGCTGAAAGCAAGCAGCAAGCTGATGCAATGGACAGGGCCCTTCGGGATCAACTTTATGAGAGCGAAGCAAAATCAAACAGAATTGGAACAAGCTCTGCCAAACACAAGCTAATGGACAGGATTCCCTTCTCCCTGCAGCTGATTAGAAATAAACTCAAGACAAGAAATAAACTCAAAACTCAAGGTGTCTAAAGCAGGATCAGTGTCTGGATGAGAGAGTGGCAGATGCTGCCCTAAACACTGGAGGAGAAGGTGGGCATGGAGGGCAAGCACATAGCTGAAGGTAATGTGGGCAAACCCACACATCATCTACAGAGCTCAAAACACAGTACAACAGGGAATAACTTGCAGATGATGCTCAAGAAAAGGTTCTTCCGAGGAAACCCTCTTCTGTCTCTCCAAAGCATGTTTGATATATAGCAGCCTTTTAAAAAGCATTTCTACTAATCACCCGCTTATCTTGCTGTTTTGGTGTCATGGGGCTTATTATGTTAAGAGCCTTAATGTGACAACTTCCCATGCTGCAAACACGCAAAAAATGGGTATCTGTTAGAAGACCTGAGACTGATGATGTTGGATCCCGAACAGTGCCATCCCAAGAGTCCCCTTCCTCCTTTGGGATACACACACAAGAGAAAGCCAAACTGATCAGGACAATCTGTATGGTGTTCAGAGGTAAGCTACCATAACAACTACATACAAGTCCAAGCCTTCCTTCAGGACCAGAGTTACTCCTCCTCTGCAAAAGAAACCTTGCAAGAGACCACAAACCTGATCTCTTGAAGTTTTTGAACTGGGAATTTAGTCCCAAAGCTTTAGCTCATGCAGTGGAGGCACTTTGTGGGCAAAGCCAGACATGTTTCTTTCCCTCTGTGGCACAGCAGGATCCTTTGAGCCCAAGTGACAGCCAGCAGTAGCGTGTGGAAAGCATGTGCCATGGCAGATGGTGCCTCTGCCTGGTCTCACTTTAGTTATTCACTTACAGTGCAGGCAGCCACACCATTTGCAGTCTGACCCCACAGATGTTCCTCCAGAGACATAGGTAGTCCTATTTGGTGCAAGGAATAGAGCCATTCCCTTGGGTTTGGAGCTGGTTGAGCCACAAACTCCACACCACAAGGTGAAATAACAGGAGAATGTCTTGACAGCAGTGATGGACAGCAGTTCCTGTCCCCTTTCACAGCTTCTGTCCCTGTAGACCATTAACACAGCCCATTCCAAACTCCAACACTTTCACCTTATTTTAATTTATTTCTTTAGAGGAGAGTTGCTTTTCACAGGAAATTCCTGGTTGCCTGAAGACCCTCTTTATAAAACCCACAGTAAGCCACATTCCACAGATCTCCCTAGAATTTGAACGTCTTTGTTTTGCCCTTGAAAGCCTGCTCTGAGCTCCAAAAGGGAAGGGGTAATGATTGGGGCATTTCTGTCTTGCAGAAGCTGAGGTGAGACATACTTATTTTTAATACAGGATGTAAGGGATTCTTTTGACAATATCCATTCATTCTACCAATGACAGGATTAAAAAAAAAAAAATCTTTATTACCCCTCCAGTGGCTGCTGCACAAATAATTTTTGCAGATGTATTTGGGTCTGGTTCAAATTGCAGCAGCACTACAAATGTTGACAGAGTTGCTCTGATTTTGGGATATCCCTTTCCACCAAAAGGGGATGAATCCACCATTTTCTCCCAAGTTGTCCACAATCTCTTCTTAAAGTGCATACTTGTCACACCCAAGTGTACAGTTCTGACTAGTCCTCTTCAAGAAAGATGAAGCAGGTGCAGGAGATAGCCTACTAGAAGTGGAATTAAGCTTTCATTTAGTAGTAGACTGAAGTCATTCATCAGGAGGGGAAAAAGAGGTATTTCAGCCAGCATTGGCTCAGAGAAAGATATAGAGATAAAGTGGCTCACAAGAGAGTGTCAGGTGGAACACATGGAGAAAATTTAAAAATAACTGAGAGGAATAAGGTCCTTGTAAAGTTTTCTAACAGAAAAGATGCAAGAAATTGTTACAATTGGAAGAAGAATTAGATCTTCCTAGACAGGACTGTATGATGTTCTCTGTAGAGAACTACATGTGATGACCTGACATTTTTCCTGGTCCTAAGTTTGACATTCAGCTGTCCTTCACTGATACCTATTACAGGTCCAGATCAGGGAATTACTCTCCTTCCAGACAATGCTGTTGCAATCCTCCTCAAAGAGTCACATTGATCCCTCAGTTACACTGAGGAAAGATATGGATATGTATTTCCAGCATGCTGTCAGTCTACCAGCCAGCAGACTGCACCTAGGTCTACTGATAAGGGTCTTTAGAGACATCCAAGCAATTCAGCAAGGGAAATTGAAGTCTCCACCACTTTGGAGTCTTTTCACCTAGATTTGGACTCCATGGAGGACATTTAGCCAGAGATTTTCTTTATACCATTCATGCAGCACCAATAGAAAGTTCCTTTTTAGCCTTATAAATGTGAAATCAGTCAAAGTGTCTAGAGCACCAAATAAAATATGAAAAGTGTTGATGGAGGCTATTGTAATACAGGTTAAGAACCTTCTCTTCTTGTGATGGAAAAACTGAGGCTCAAAGTCAGTAAAAGTTCCATCAGGGACAGATCTATTGTATTAGTGGTGAGTTTGCACTCCTGGCAGGTAAGATATCCTCTAGTATAAGACAGAATGGTGCTTCTCTTGCAGCTTGTTTAGCTTTGAAGAGCACATCCCATTACTTAAAAATCAGAAAAGTAGTCAGTGTCATCTTCCTTACCTGAGAGTCTGTTTAAACCCTTACCATGGACCAGCATTGTGTTGCTGCTTCAGCACCTCAAAAAGCAGTTCTGCAAACAAACAAAAAAATCAACTGGCAGAAAAGTGAGAAAGACTTTTTCAAAGAAACATCAATTTAGGAAAAAAATGAGAAGCACAAGTGTTAGCTCTAGAAACCTGATTTTAATAGTTGTTTTTATTGCTAATATAAGCACAGAATAGAACTGTAAGTGCTTCATGCCCCATCCAATATAGAATTAACATTCAAGCTATACTGGTTAAGTACACAGAGACAGATTCTCCAAATAGTCTCAATATCAAAAGTCTATTACTATCATTTAGTGTACTGAATAAAGTGAAGAGTTTTGAAAAGGTTCTTGTAGGGGCCTGTAGACACAAGAGGATCCTCACTCCAGAGCATTAAAGAAAAACCATTTCAGCCAATCAAATCTATTTACATGTATATTTATAAACTGGCATGATTTTTGAGCTACTAAAATTAGATTGAGATCTTAGCCTCCAACTTCCAAGTGAAATCAATTCACTTGTCACTAAGATGGTACAACATGATCCAAAATACACAGGGACAAACATTTTAGTCTTAGTCCCAGTGTTCAAAGGAAGTGGCAATTCAGTGATCACAGTCAGCTATCCCCTTCCACCGCTAATTTCAGCCAATTTCAATATCACTTGACAGAAATATCAGGACTGCTCCTTTTTACTCATGTCTGTGAAAACCAGCATGTGATCACAGAAAGACACCTGGCTTGCTGTCATGGAGGGAAATAAACTCAATAACATCAAGGTACACGGAAGAGTGGATTTTGGGGTTTTTGAGTTCTACAATTCAGAGTGAGTTGTTTTCTTAATGAACACTGAAAACCAGAAGCACAGCACAAGCCCTTTAAAAAGGAGCAGAGGTGGAGGAGCTACTGCATGAATGTAGCAACACAGGATCATCTTGCTTCAAAAACATTTTACTGTTTTGAAACAGTACACAAAGTCATAAAAAATAGCAATGGGGTTTGCCAAAAAAGCATCCAGAGGAGAAGAGGCAAGGAAAGAACAGAGAAGGAACAGTGGAAATAAATCTTTCCAAACAAAGTGACAAGTCCAAAAATAATGAGAACTAAAGTTCAAAGGAGAAATCTAAACTGAAGTAGAAAGAAAGAACAACCATACACAGGCAGTGGGAGGATGGGGGGGTGCATGTATGCTGGTGGGGGGGTATGCAGCAAACATCTTGTGCTGCCTCCTCAGCTAGCATTAAGGGTTCAAATCGGGACATCAGCACTTGACAGACATTATTTAGAAATTCATGTTTATATATCCTGCTACAATGTCTGGCCCTCAAAGTTTTCAGATCCCATCAAACACTAACCATTAGGATTGTTTTCTCCCTACACACTGAATTGAATTTCCAATTTTTTTTTAGCCTGCACAGTGACAGTATCCCACACTTACATTTTGACACCTTCCAAATTGGTGACAACTGGGTGGTCTGGCTGATATGTTGTATTTTCCCTTCTTTAGCCACACTTCCCAATGGCTTCCCTCTCACCTTTTATTCTCTCCACAGTCAGGATAGAAAGAAACACAAAGCAGCACAAACTGAACACACAGCACACAGAGGATGTGGTTAAAGGCAGAACTTTTAACTATAGCTTCTGAAGCAGACCACAAGGGTCACAGGCAGTGAATTAACTCCTTAGGAAGGCACAACATTCCTTTGTTTTTCAACAGAAAAATACAACACAGGTGACCATGATACAAGTGTGTTCACTACAGGATTTAATACACTTACAACAAGCTCATTCAGCAGCAATTCAGAGCCTACAGTTCTCTGCAGAGACAGAAAAATAAGGGTGCTGAGTTACAGTGCATTGCTTTACATGCCTCTCGGTTCAAACACCAGATATTTCTTTTGGGGAGGTCAAGGACAGGCAAACAGCTTTCACACACACCAGGCTGGGCTACCTTAGTTGTCAAGGTCAACCCATCCTTCCCCACCCACTGCAGCCAAAAGCTCCTTTGCTGGCTCCTCATGGATTTTTAATCTTTGCTGCTCCTTCACATTGTGTGCTCTGCACCCCCCTTCAACTCAAAGTACAGGGACACTAAACAGGCATAAGATGAACAGGTACAAAAAAGCTTTTTTTATGATAAAACATCTGAAAGAAGAAAGAAAAGCTAGTCTGAGAAAGTATTCTCACTAGTAAGTGAGCAGCCTCTTATTGATAACCAGATTCTTGCATGACCCACTCTGGAGTCATACAGCAGAGTCTCTATTAGCAATACAATAGTAACAGACAAAATTTGTCTACCTAGGCTTTTGGACATCTAGAACAGATCTGATTTTCTTCTGTTTTCTTACAGAAAGCCTTCCTTTTGCTACAGCAGACCATTAACAGCAGCTCTATAGAAAGGAAAAATATTCTTATTTTGCTCTATTTTCTTCCCAAAGGAAGTGCTTCCCCTCCCCCCCAAAGTACTACCAACCTTCCTCTTTAGCAAAGCATCTCATAAGATACAACCCAGCCTAAGGTGAGGGTTTATATAAGAGCAGATGCTGGAGATAATGTTAATGAGCCACAGATGTTGCCAGGTCCAGCTTTGATTTAAAAGGGATGAGGTAGGGGGTAGGGAGCTTCTGGGGCTTGAAAAGAAAATGGAGGCTCGTGCTACTAGACAGAGGGCTGTACTAAAAGCTTTTTTTTTTCTCCTCCTAAAATCTGCTCTTTTACTATCAAGCCTGATTTCCTATTGAATAAGTTTGATCTTGTATATATAGGCTCTTGTCTGTAAAGTTGCTCAGGCACAGAACAGCTAGTCTAATCCTCTAGAGCATAAATTTAAAGAAGAGCTGAGGGTAAACAGGGTATCTAAATCTGATCTTAGGTTCTTCACTATGGCTTGAAAAGGTTAAATGTACAAGAGCCTCAGGCTAGATATTGGCACAGCTGATGGAACAGCTATCTTACTTGCAGGGGTGAGATAGCTCAAATGCTTGGAAATCCAGGCATGAAATGCAATTTACTAAGGCCAGAACTTTTTCTTTTCTGTTAAGTTATCCCATACCAAAGGGTTGTTTTAAAGCAATCCTCTATATGACATGCTGGTTTTCCCTATGAAACAGGAGACTAAGCAATCTGAGTTTCTGAATCAGTGGTAGAGGGACAACAGAAGTGTCTTTATTTCTGCTTTGTAGTGGCAGAAGAAAGAGCCATATGTTAGTTGACTTTTTTGTATTGATTGCTCACAGTCCTTGTTATAAAGGCTGGCAGTTTTATTATTGCGTCTCCTCAAAATAAAAACGCTTTACATAAGAGGGAAGAAAAAAAGACTTCTGACTTGAGTATTATTTGTATTAAAGTAGTGCCCAGAGGCACTGACAAAATCCAGGACACTCATGCTGGATGAGGTAGGAATGCAGGATAAGAGACAGCTCTGTTGTAATGTTAATATTTGCTTATGCTATAATGAGGCAAGAGTCACGAGGGGGATTTTGTGTGAGGGGCTGAAATGTAGGTAGACTAAATGATGTGCCTGAGGTTACACGAGAAGTTTGAGGCAGAATCAGGAGATTAACCTGTCCCTCTTAAGTCCAACTTTGTGTGCTTCACCAAAAGACTATTCTTTTTTTCCCTTTAAAGGGCTCTAATTGTGCCCAACCACTGCCTCAGCTCCCTAAAGCTGGTAGCTGCAAGTAATTCAATAACACAAATGTTCTGACAAAGTCATTTTTAGCTTGTTAATTATTCCCAAACACATTCTTTCCCCTTCAAGTGGAGCTAGATGACATCAAAGCTGTTTGAGGGATGGAGGAACACTTGAAGTATTAGCAAGAACAATGGAACAGACTATCCATTTTATTCCAATTCATTTAAAGGGGAAAAGGCTGGATGTTGGCCAAGTTTCACCTTGAGAGCTGATAATAGAAAATTATTGGAAGTCCAGCTCTTACATTTGTTGTGCTTGTACAAGACAGTGTTGCGGGGGTCCCAAATTACCCATCTCTGCTATGTTATACTAATAGCCTAGAAAGGGACGTGTGGGGCTAAAACACATTGCTTGGAGATTGTGGGGAGCTCTCAAACTCAGTGGGCTCCAAAATAAGGATCTACCACAGTTCTACAGTCTGGTGTAAAATTGGGAATAATGCAATTACAGAGACAAATATGGAAAGAAGAATCCCCTTTGGAAATGAAGCTGTGTCGCCTGAATCTGTTATTATAAACACAGAAGGTAATAGGGGAATGGTGGGACAGAGAAGCAGTTTCTACAGCATCCAGCTGGGATGAACATTCAGTTCCAGTGGAGGCCTACTCTGAAGTGGTGGACTTGCCTCTTTGGGTTTGACCTACTGAAGCCTACTAAGAAAACTCATGGACTGCATAAAGTCCTGTGGGACTGACTCTGCTAGCAGAATTGCAGAGTTAGGATTGAAAAGGGTCCTGTCTTTATTTCAGCCACATTAGCTCTCTAATACTGGATCGAGCCATGCCATAATTACAGGGCAAAAGCCTCTAATGAGGGTTTAGACACACACTCACTTAGCAGACAAGCAGTATGGTCATGTATGTCACTGCCTTCTACTTCACCTTTCTGCCAGTGCTAATTTGGTGGAAGGGGGCATAAAAGCACTCCCTGGAGAAGCAGGGATTTCTCTCCTCTTCTGTGTGGCTTTTTTATGTAGACATATGAGTAACACCTGGCTGAATCATGTAAGGCCTGAATGCAAGTCAAATGAAGTCACCTTATCACTGGAGCCAGGGAAAAAAAAATAGCTCTAGGGAGAAGTGGTAGAAGGAAAATTGAAGGAAGCGAGATATGATAGATCATGCTTTTATTTGTGGTAAGGCATTTTGCAGTCTCATGTGGAGAAGGAGGCAATCACTGTTAGGAAAACGATCATGGTTTTTCTACACCCCATAAGATGCAAAAGAAATTAGTTTGATTTGGTGGGTGATCCACTGTATGCTCCAATAAGCCAGAGCACCAGAGCACCACATCTTGTGCTAAATCTTGTCAATAAGCTTCTGAGTGCCTGCTTACAAATAGCAAACACACTCTGGCACAGTGGTCAAAGACTGTGCATATAAAGTCCTGGTGTAAAGCTTGTTTACCTGGCCAAGGAGTAACACAACAGTGTGGAGATTCCTGTTTAAAGAGACAAGAAGTTAATCTACCATGCAAGGCATGCAAATCCTTTCCAAATGCAGTGACTGTCTGTGTTACTTGGGCTCCCAAGGGTAGAAAAGTCTCATATCAGAACCTTTCATCTGGTCTGAGACTTGGGGGCATGAGTATCTCTGGGCTGTTCCTGTGCTCTGCCTAAATAAGGGTATGTCAGGCATTGCCAGCCAGTGCTGGCTGTATGCTGAGAAGCATAGAGCAGAATATTATTGTTAGGTGACTGAACTTCATAGAGTTAGGCTTCTAAATTTTAGGGGCTAGAACTTAGCTGGAGAGTGGAGCCATTTGTATTATCATTCTAACCAAACAACTCAGTTTTTATGCAATGTTTTTTAATAGGGGAAATCTATAAATAGGTTTTTTCTTAATGTTATTGACAAGAAACATGCATGGAGAATATTACAAGTACAGGCATCAACAACATTGAAATGAAAATAAGACTGTCTGAAGTACAGTCTAAATTACTAAAAGCATTTTGATTCTTTTCAGATCAAAATGGCAAGAAAATGTCAACAGCAAAACAGTTGAATTTCATAGTCTAGTGGCATCATCTTACACTAATTTTTGAATTTTTGGTTACTGGCTCAGCTGTCACAGTAACATGATCAAAATCACAGCTCTGCTTCTTTTTCAGTTTCAGGAGATGCTGTTCAGATTGCAAGCTCTTCAGCTGCTGCTTCAGTAGAGATGGACTTTTAAAATGAATTTAATTTTCTGAATGAACATTCTTAAATTTGTTGCCAATAAATAATGCAGTCTCAAAATGATCAGCATATTTATTAAATGTACTCCAATACTATATAACAATACCAAATGAGATCTTCTAAACATAACTACCCAGTAACAGTGGGTGAGTGCCTATGGATATGCAGACTGCTGCAGAATTCTCGCTGTGCCCTTTGTTAAACAGAACTTCACTTGAATTGTTCAGCAAAGATAAAAAATCAGGGTGTTTTACAATTGGTGTTTCATTCCATCCTTCTTGTAGGTTGTCATTGCAATGGAGGTCAAATCCAGGTCAGCTGTAGGACCTAAAACCTTAGTGTAATCACTTCAGGTGGAAAAATGGGTATAAGGCCTGTCTCTATTCTAGAAACCCACCAAACATGAAAGAGGAGTTTTTTGAGCTTTCTGTAACTCAAAATGAGTTTCATGGTTTGAGACCTTCTACTTCCAAAACAAACTGGAACTAGGAGAATGGTAACAAACCAAGTCAGACCTCTGCAGAAATGTCCCCAGTGGAGTGGAGAAAATAACACAGCTGTACAGAAAACAGAACTTAAAAGTCTAGAGTTTTAGTAGGGTACAAACTGGGGAACATGAATTGGAAGCAGTGCTAAATTCAGGAAACAAAAATGAAAAAAATGGCCTAATTTGCTCTCATCAACTCTGGTGTGAACCTGGAATCATTCCATGAAAGCTCTGGTGTTAAAGAGCCTCTATAGCTTTCACTTAGCTCTCAGGATGATGCATCTCAGGGCTACCTCCTTGCATACCAGAGCAGCTCCCTAACACTGGCACAAGTTAGGAGGGCTCAGACTAGGAATGCCTTGGCAAACTAAGTGGAAGTCGTGGCCTTGGTTGGCTTTTCATATTGAAGGTGTAAGTTTTGTTTACTGACCACTAAAGCTGCATACCCATCCCAGCAAAAAGGAGACAGGAGAAGAGGACCGTGCTGCTAAAGGACCACTAACTGAATTTGGATGATGCACAAAGGAGCTTTTAGGTATGAACATGGGATGTTTGGAGGTGGATCTGAGCAAGCAGAGGACAGAAGAGAAGCTGCTGCAGTGCCCTGAATTGGTGATGTGACTCCTGGCAGTGGGGATAAAAGCATAAGGAAATTGCTGGGAAAGTGATTTTCAGTGGCTGGTTCTGGATCCAGCTGTGACTTGTTTCACCTGAACCTGGTTTTGAACCTGTTTTGTATCTCCTATACATCTGCCTGTATCTGAGAGAAAGCAACAGCACTGCAATAAACCTGAAAGAGGATTAATCTCCTCTTGTCCCTAGTAGGGTTTTCTCATCCAACAGTTCCTTTGTCCTTAGAGTCAGAAAAGAATAATATTATCTTGCACCTTCTTCCTTCCCGTGGTGATAGGATTTTGTTCCAGTAGGCACTCTCCTGCAGAGGGCCACCAGAATATTGTTTCTTCAAGAATAAGTTATTTAAGAAGATCAAAACATCCAGGAGGAATTATCTTGGCTGCCCTTTAAAAATCTTCCTTTCTCTTCTTCTTCCTTTCTTATTTTTTCTCATTCCTCTCCTGTAAAATGAAGCTTTTTTGGCAGAAACAGTGGCAGATCCAAAATGTATGAGCTGAGGACAGGATATTGGATCCTCGGCGGGAGAGAGATGGAACCCAGTGCCCGTGTCCATGTCTCTCTACCACGTTCAGCAGGGAAGTGACCACAGCGGAGCCTGAAATTAAACACGTTGTTGTTGCTGTGAGTTTTTATTGTTGTTGTTACAATTGTTGTCCCAGGGCAGCAGAGCTGTATAGAAGAGGTGGAACAGAAAATGCTCCAGATGGAAGGAAATTAAAAAAAAATATTTTGTGGATTAATTTAAGGCTAGGAATGGTCCACTAGGCAGGGTATCAAACCACAGTGAGCTGGAGAGCTTAAGGCAATTTGCTGAAGTATAGTTTATAGTTCCTGTGGCTTTTCCCAGTTGAGATTTTGCCCAAAAGATAAGAACTTTCTTAATGTATCTTCAGGTAAATTGAGGACATCTCAGAATCACGAAGAGGGGGAAGCAGGAAGCAATGTAAAATGGTGATATGCCGTATTTCAGGCATGGCCCTGGAGCTTTTGTGGATTCAGCATCCAGTCAAGGTTCACCCAGACTAACTGGTCTTCTGTGCCTGAGAAGATTTTAGTCTGAGACTCTACTAGCAAACAAGTTCTCTCCAGCACAGCTGGTCTCTAGCATGTTGTTCAGGATGAGATAGAGACTTTAGATATACTCATGGTGGCTCACTGTAGGAATAGGTGGATATAATGACTTCCAGATCCAGATATGGAAATGCTGGAAATAGATTGTCCCCACGAAGGAATCTGCCCTGAGGGGTGCTGGAACAGCAAATTGTTTAGCTATGTTGCTGTAACACACCAGAAGGTCACTGCCTGTAGGTCGTGAGTGGATAGCATGGGATCATAGCTGCCCTCTCCATCCTTTATTGCTAAATAGATTGGAAAGGGAGTCTGGCTGCCCAGGTGGTTTTTCTCTGAAAGATAGCAAACTTTCTGGCTCCTACCTTTTGTCCTGGGACAAATTCCATTTTGTCAGATTTTTATTGTGATGGACACAGTGTGTCAGTGTGTAACAGGTAAACGCTGAACAGCTAGGATTTCTTTGTAGCCCTATCATTGTCTGGCGAGGCAACCATAGGTCAATTGTTTGATCTCCCTCGACCTCAGTTTCACTGTCTGTACAATGGCAATAATGATATCAGCTGCTTTTATAAACAGCTGGGAGATAAGGACTGATAAGGACTGTCTGATAATAATCCTTCAATTATTATTATGAATTACTCCCCTGCTTTATTAGCTTTTAAACTATGTTAAGCCGCGTCACTTTTTTCTTTCTTGGTTTGGTGGGGCTGTGTATGAAGGGAATGTGTTGGGATTAATCCAAACCACACACGGCTTTATGCTATCTTATCAAAGTGAAATTGCTTTGTAAGAAGTTTTACGTTCAGCAAGGCATATTTGATTTTGAGCTCCTGGAATTAAGGCAAATGACGGGAACGTGGCAGAGTGAGAGGAAATGTCTCCTTTCTCTGTGCCATGACTCAGCAGTCCAGTGGGTTGAGGAGTCCCACCCTCCACTCATCCTGCGTCTCCTCCTGTCCTGCACTAGTGCAGAATTTCCAGTGGCTGTCTGTAAGAGGACTCTCTTCCTGCCCAGCTTTGTGTCCTGCCCCATCCCTGGAAATTTCCAGAAAATATTATTAGAATGAATTTTACTTAAAATAGCTAATAGTTCTTGCAACACCTGGATTTGGCTTTTCAAGATATAAACTACTCCTCAACTGTACCAATTTTTTTAAAGGTCCAGCTTTGTTCCCCACTGCTTACATAATGGACCCATCCTGAATTGCATCCAGCTGAAAGTCTGCCTTTGAAAGGCTTGAGGCACATCAGCATTCAGAGTTCTCAAGGTACAGAAATTTGGCAGCATCTGTGCATGCCTTCACACTCCAGTGTCCTCCCTTGAAGGGTGAAGGCCTGCCAGTTATTGAGTGTTATTATACAATTAACCCTGTTGGGAGAAATGTCCACGCTGTCATGGATTGTAACTGTAAAGTTTGTAACAAATCATCACAATGCAATCAACCCTACCAGTGCTGAAAACCTTTCCCTTTTCCTCTGGGGCATTTAAAATGTCATTTGCTATGAGCTTTTTTCCCTTTATATGTTTTATTATTAATAATAATACAATAATGATGAAAAGATCCTCGAAGAAGGCTCAGGAAAGGAATTTTATAAACATTACCGTGGAATAAAATAAGCGCATTCCACTTTATCAGGACATTTTCCATTATAAATGGCCAGCTTTCTCACCGCCCTGCCAACAGCTTTGCCTGCCATCTGTTCGCTGATGTCATACTATAAAGTTCACTCACAAAACTGCTTGTTGGGAAGCCCAGGGTTGTGCTAGAAAAGTTTTGTTTAGGAATAAATATGCTGGCATCTCTCAAGTTTTTGGTTTTTTTTAAAAGAATTACTTTTTTGTTTGTTTCAAAGCTCAGATTGCTGTCTTCCCTATACAAAGATAATGACCAACATTTTCTGAAATTACTGGAGATTTTGGCTCTTTCTATTATGGAGGGATTAATGTGGGACATCTTGAGAGAGAGAACCCAGGAACCGGGTTTTCGAAAAGTGCTGTACATTTGTCTTCTGGAAAATATACTCAATTCAGGCAGGCTAAGTTGGGCATCTGAAATTCTTAACCAATGCCTCAGAAAATACATGTCAAACAGATCCCGTTAGGAAGTGAAAGGGGAGGGGAGAGAGATGTGTCCCACAGGGAAATTTTTTTTTTTTTTTTTAAAGAAAGAGAGATATAAAAGAAAGAAAAGAAAGAAAAACAGGCAAGCAGGCAAGCAGATGTCCCCTCATGTCTCCAGTTTTCAGAAAAACCCACAGAAATTCCAGGTGGGAAATGAAAATATTATGTATTTAACACTTCCTCTCTCCCAGGAAAAAGACAATTGTCCTTGGAAATGACAACAAAAACATAATAGAAATTTGATGTCAGGGTGCTGCTACGGCCAAGCTCAGCCTTGGCTGGACTGCACTTTCCATCATGCATCATCACCGTTTTCTAGTCTTTCTAAACTCAGAGAAGCCCACACCTTTCCTTTGCCACCCTAGTCGCAGCAGCACCAAGAAGCGTTGACTGTGTCCTCCTCTGTCACCTCAACCCTGGCCAGACTGCTGCTCCCCAAATGCTTCCAGTGAACCTGCCCTGCCCTTCCTGGGAGGTGGAGACTACATGATCTGAAAACCAGGCAGGCTAGACTGTGGAAGGAATTGGGATGTAGCCTGGGCCAGGACTGGTTAGGATGCAATGCAGGCAAAGGAACAAGCACCTGGGCTTTGAGGTGGTGGCAGGTTTTGGGTGGCAGTGCAGGAGCAGGTGTCCAAGGTGGGGAAGGGGCTGGAAGGGGTAGGGGGGATGCAGATGCCACAGCCACACTGGCTGATGTGGGGAGCTTTTGTCATCCCCATGTGAGGCGAAGCCAGCCTGGCTCCTGTCCCGTGTGTGTCTGTAGAGGGTCTCTGTCGCAAATGACTGACTTAGATTGCTCAAAAAAAATAACCGTCAAAGGTATTAGCAAAAGTGGTTTTAATGTGATTTATAAAAGTGCGACTTAGCAAAGTTCGATGGCAAGGTTCACTCTATTAATTACTGCATGGTAGAAACATACACAGGAAAATTGGGTTACACTCGAGTTAAAGTGAGTCACAGAGAGACCAAGGATACAAAGGGTATGGAGGACCCTCCTGTTGAGTCATGAGGTTCAGAGTAGACCCCCTTGCTTTCTAAACTCCTCATGGAGCTTAGGTGTGGCTAGGTCCAATCTTAGTCTCAGACTTGGACAACGGTTTATGTTTGAGGGATTATATATGCAAGATTTATCAATTCAGCATGCAATCAAAGTTACCAAGACAGAATCAACGTTACCATACGACCAAGTTATGCGCAATATCGGTTGCTTACCAAAGATCTGCCATTGGTAAAAGGTCTCTCTGCCTCGAGGAGCAACCTTGAGAGGTGTCCCAGCTCCAGGGGAGATGACCGCCATGCAGCCATGCTGCCTAGCAGGGAGAGCTCAAAGAAGGCTCACTTTGGCTGTCATATGACAGCCAAATAGATATAGATAAAGTGGTTGGCTTGATAGTGGTTATAGATAAAGTGGTTGGCTTGTAGTCAAATTACATGTGATAGGAACGATATGCTGGGACTCCTTGTACCCACAACTTTCTTTGTTCCTTGATAAATGAGTCTTGGAAAAGCCATCCACTATTCATGCATTAACTGCATAATCAGTGTTCCAAGCTCATATGCATCGATGCTTGCTGTGTCACTCTGCTCCTTTGTGGGTTTTCAGAGAACAGATTGGGACCAGAGGAGTTCTTGGCCTGGTCACAGCTCAGGCCTTTACCTCCTCGAGGGTCGAGTGCATCCATCACAGTCTCCCATGGGATTTCCTTGCCAGGGAAGCCATCTCGCTGCTAACATGACAAGGTGAGATGTGGACTCCCTGCCTGCGCCATGGAGATTTGGAAGAAGCATGGAGATTAGCCCAGGAGGGCGTGTGTTGACAGGCTTAGAGTACCGTTCCTTGGTGTAGACCCACGTAAAACACTGTGGGCACAGCCAGAAGCTCCTTCTGAGCTTTTCCCCCAGAACTTGCTTCCAGGTCATCCACGGTACCTCAGCCTTGATGCTGTGGCCTTGAGTGGCTACCTGTAGCCAGAGCTTCTGTTTCACGACCAGGCTTGCACTCTATTTTTGTACACAGTAAACACTGAGGCTAGCACACGAATAAAATGGTAGGACTCTGGGAAGAAAAAGGGCATTGGAGACCCTGTTTCATAAGAGAAGGCAGGGAACTTTGCTTGCTTTTTGTAGGAAAACAAGGGTCAAGAAAGGATGGCTTAACTTTCTGTGGCTATGCTGAGGTTGGAGAGAGTAAGATGCCAGAAAGGGGGAAGAGCTATTTAAGCTGAAGTAAAAATGTTTCAATCCAGAAGACACAAAGATAAATGTGATCAGGAATATACTAAAACTGGAAAGAAGGAGAGGGTTTCTGATCATTTGAGAAGTAAACTTCTGGCCTCCCCAAAAGAGGAATAGGGATAAAGAATCCAGCTTGCCCTCCTGCGGAGCTTTCCCCCGTGTAAGAAGAGGATAACACGTTTGTTCGCAGGAGACGTGTGGTCCCAGGAGGGCTGAGGGGGATGTAACGTCCCCAAGCTTTCTGCTCTTCTGCCCCACAAAGGCAAAGTGTTTGGCCCTGACTTCTGAGCCATCTCCTTGCTGAATCCAGCATCGTTGCCTATCTAAATTGGAACACCACATTTGTAATTAAGTCTCAGGCAAGATCTTTATTCAGTAAGTGGCCCTAAAAAAGTCCTTTTTTTTGTCCTTGGCCAGATCCCAGATCACTGAAGAAAGCAGCACAGAAGCTAAAAATGAGTCAATTTAATAGAAAATGGGAAATGTTCCTGGGTCAAGTGTGCATCTGTGCCTCTTTATATATCCTAGTCTAAATATAGGTGCTCTGAGGGCTTGCTACGGATAACTGGAGAAAGGAAGGTGAAAAGAAAGAAGCCACTTAATTTCCTCTTGCCCTTCCTCCAGCCCTCATAGCGTTTTCAAACCCCTGAGCTGTGCCAGTTTAACCTCCTGAAGGCTCTGGGCAGTGAAGCCACAAAACTGGGAGGATTGGAGGAAATCCTACCTGCAAAGTCGAGTGGCAAAGAAAGGCTTTTCGTTTTAATCGCTGTGCTTAATCCTGCCTTTCCTAAACACTGTCGAAGGCTGGAGTTGATAATTTGTTTTCTTAAATTACCATAAATTGGAATTTATGGGCCAGGTGATTCTCTTTGAAAAGAGTCCTTGTGTGCTGGAGAGAGGAGGGTGGGGCCTACCTGTCAGCAGGGAGCTTTTGGACTACTCCAAAAGCAATTCTTTGTTGTTCTCTCTTCCCATCAATGTTCCTCCATAGAAAAATAAATAAATAAAAGTGTTCGACCTTCTTTTAACAGCTGCCGACAAAGGTTCCTTTCTTAATTCTTTTTTTTTTTCTTTTTATTGGTCCTCCTGATTCCTTGGCACAACAAAGGAGGAACAAGAGAACTCTAGAGACTGTGGGATCCTCTTGCAGATGCCTTGCTTTCAGTACTTTTTTTTTAATGTAGGCCAGTTTGGGGACAAGTAGGTGTTTTTTTTTCCCTAAGGAAGATTTCAGGGGATAGGTCAAGGGTGTCTTGGGACTTGCAGCTTACCCCTCTTTATCGTGAACCAAGCATATTCTCTTTGCTGAGGAGGAGAAGGATGTTGTTTTTTGTTCCCAACATCAACACAGATTTCCCTGGGCTAAGTACTCTGAGCTTCTCTACATTGCATACTGTACACTTTTTAGTGAGGTTTATGCTAACATGTTTTACCTTGAGCTGCCTGGGGCTAAGAAAGGGAATAAATTGCTTTCTGGGTCTCCTATGGATTGGATAAGAAGTAATGGGATTAAATTGCACTGAGAAGGAGTCAGGTTAGACATCAGGAAACACTTTTTCACAGTCAGAATAGTTAAATGCTGGAATACATCGCCTAGGGAAGGGGTGGAATCTGTGTTATTAGAAATTTTTAAGAAGAAGTTAGAAAAGTATTTGGCAGAAATGGTTTAATAGAGCTGAATCCTGCCTTAGGACAGGGGACTGGACTAGATTGGTGTTCCTCAGCTCTTGCTTCCCCTCTCCCAATTAATCCAAGGATGACTTCACCTTTCTGATCCAGGAGGAACCACAGTTCACCTAGTGCAGTGTTTCTACAATAGATTGCACTTCCAGCCTACTGCAAACTAAACCGTGTTACTGTCGTCATTCCTCTCCCCCTCCCCGACTTCCTTGCTTGCTCCCACATGTGGAAATGAGTGTATATGCTGGAAAATTAAGTTGTTGCAAATTTTTCTGGCTACTGCCTGATGCCTACCAGACCATGGGCCACATACTGAAGAACACTGGCTGTAGTGACCTCCTGAGGTCCATTCCAGTCCTAATTTCTCTGATCCTAGCAGCGCTCATGCGGTTCATCACCATGGCTCTATTGACGCATGATAATTTGAGCCTTGGTAATAATTATGCTTCTGAGCCCTGGGAGAGAAAGGACTGTTCATTGGTGAGATCGACAGTCTGGAAACAAGACAAGTAACTTCAAATCCTAGCCCCTTGGTAAACCTGCTGTTAGGAAGTCCCTTAGGTCCAAACCTCAAGGTGTATCCTCAACTGAAATCACACAGCCTGCCTTTCCAACCTCCGGACATGTGTACTGTTTCTGCCTGGGGACAAGGGAGATATCTGAAATATCACATGCCAGTGGCAATGAATTGCAGAGGCATGCATTCAAAATTGAAAAAGGCATAGATAAAATCAGTATACTTATCACTTGTGCTTACTTATGCACATATCTAGCCAGGTTCTTCAAGGTTTTAAAGGTGTGATGTAGTACTTCTCCTGATTAGCATGAACATCCAAGTGAATACAAATCAGAATATTATGTACCATTAAAACTTCTATAGTTTCCCCATCGAGAGACCCGTCAAACATGTTTAAGAAATGTTTGGCCTTCTTTGCCTTCTTGGCTCTTAATTCTTGGAAGAGGGGTTTATTTCATCTGAATTTTTAGAAAGGAAATCTGAGGCACACAAAAGACATCAACCTGTCTTGTGCTCTGAAACATTTCCCAGCTATGTGGCTCAGATGGAAAGGAAGCAAAAGGTAAGGCTGAAGTCAGGCTGTGGAAAAGTCTAGCAGCAGCATGATACTGCTATGTATTTCACACCTATAGAGAAACAAGTACACTTTCATGATCTGACTCCAGAGGAACCTGAGAGACCTTGCCATTTGCTGCAGAGCTGGCTCAACAGTTGTCATCATCCAAGAGTTATGCTCGATATTGGATATATATCTGGTATAGCTCACACAGTCCTTTGATAGATACTGGTTTTTTTTTCCTGCCAATCTCTCCATCATTCACCCTGCAGGAATCTGATGTATCCAAATAAATATTGCATGAATCATGGTTCTCTGTCGAAAGCCCTGGTGGCTCCAGTTCACCTGCCCACACCTGGTCTGCTTGTCCTCTGCCCTTGTGTTGTGCCCCTTGGTCATTAGCTGTAATGGTTTCTGAATGCTCCCTGTGAGACAGGAACGATACAGCACAACAGATCTCACTCTGGGAGTCTGAATCGAATACACAAAATCAAACCAGATCCTCATGTACTGGAAATGGGTTAGTTCCTCTGAGTGACGCAGAGCTCTGCTTCTTTGTACTAAGCAGAGAACTGCTTTTCTCCTGCCCTGGGTCAGGGACACTTAAGATACAGGATTTGCATTGTCTGGGATATGTTTGTGAACGTCTGCTCCTTTCTTCATACGTCAAATCCTTCAGCTTTAATGCCACAGTTCCTGGCTCAGAGATTTGTGCTCCTTCCTTGTGTTCAACACCACTGGACACAATTTCCAGTAATCTCTGGAAGAGTCGTATGCCTGCTGTTCTCCTGACCCAAATCCAAGGTGACAAGAGGTGTAATTCCCCCTGCATGTTCCCAGCAGCTAGAGGCCTTTGAGGTCTTTGCATCCAGGAAAGGATGTAGAGTAGGGTACGTCATTTCTCCCTTGCCTCTGGGCTGTGCTTTCCCTTCGCTCTGCAGGGGAAACCTGGATGTTTCCCAAGGACAGGAGAAATCAGACATGGGCGAATGTCTGCAGACTAGAGAGCGAACAGTGCCCTAACAGGGAAGTCAGATAACATATTCATGAGAGAGCTGACTAAGTGGCTGATGGAGGCACTGCAGCTTCATGTCTGAAGTAGATTCAGGATTATAATTTTAATAAACAATTTTTCCTAATGGAGCCGGGTTGCTGGGCAATGCAAAGGCTAATGGAATACCCCATCATTTCTGGAGCACAGGAAAGGGATTTGTTGACCTTCATAGAGGAAGGATGATTTTATAGGGCAGGCATTTGGATGGGACCCCTGGGACTCTCTTCTAGTTTTGCCACAGATGCAGGCAAGTCACTTAAGCCAAGACTTTCAGAAGCAATTAATGAAGGAGGAGGGAGAGTAGCTCAAAATGGCAATGTCCCCACCCATTTAAAGTGGGAGCTGGCTTGCTTTGGGGACAGCTGACAGAAAGGGTTTGCAGAGAAGCCCAAAAGCAACAAGGTATGAAGAGACTTTCTAAATAAAAGAGGAAGCTTGACACCTTTGCTAGGGAAGCATGATGGACTGGGATGACCAAAGGCCTGAAATCACCTCTTCAGCCTTTTTAAGACAGAAGTTCCTTTGATGAACTTCCAGCAAGGTTTATTTTTTAATACTTATTATCGGATGTTTGTTTTTCCATAACAGCTAAGTAATGACAGGCTGCCAACCTCCTCTGTTAGATACCAGGAAATATGTATGGTGAAGAAGTCATGGCTCATGATATAATCTCTTTTGCAAACTTGAACACTGTTTGTGCAAGTGGCTTTTCTGATGCCTAATACAGTGTTATACTTACATATCTTAACATTGACTAAGTATCTCTTCTCTAATGGGTCACCTGTTTGCATTCAGTTTAAAGTGTTTTGAGACCTCTGCTTATCAGTTTTAGCTGTTCAATGTCTCTAATAATTGACCAAAGGGGACACAGTTCAATCATGTAAGTCTTGTCTCCTTAGCAAAATGAGATACATATTTAGGTATGTATTTGACTGCTTTTCGTCATTAGGATCTGAAACGAGGCAAGAGATCCACCAAGACCTACAGAGGGATAAAGTCAGTGCCTAAGAAAGGTCAAACTCAGGGCTTCTGTTCTTATGTGGTGGAGCCTGAAAGTACGAGCTGGGTACTCATACAGTGGTATGAGCCACTGAAATAAAGGGAGAAGACTGCTTTACAAGACAGGCCCTTTCTCATCCCTCTGCATCACCTGTCCTGAAATGAGCAGTCTGAAGACCGCTGCATGGTTAAGAGGTTACCTCCACAGCCCAGCCTCTGGTCTCCTCCCTGAGTGTGCAGTGGGAACAGGCACCTTGGATTTCACCCTGCAGTGATGGGGGACACACGGGGGTCTTGGTGCCTCCTCTGAGCCCTGATGCGTTCGTATAGGACTTGCCTTTCCAAGGGTGAAGGCACATACACGCCTGCTGCCTCCTCAGCCCGCCTTTTGTGTAGGATTTCCTGGTGGGTAGGATACCCTTTGCTGGGAAGAGGCAGGCTGAGAGAAGTGACTGTCTTTCAAACTTAATTTGCATGACATTGAGGGCCTGAATACCCAGAGAGTTTCCAAATGTGACTGCAGCAGGGTTTTGTTGGTTGATTTGTTACTTGGTTTTGCTTCTTATTTGTCTTGCCTCTTGAGCACTTTGGCTCATGTGTATCTGGTTTATTCCCTCTTTATGTTTATACAAAGAACAGTTTTACTGGGGAACAGGGCGTCTTCATTACATGCTGCCTTCAGGTCTCCTCTGTCAGCCTGGGGCTATCCATGTTCTCTCTTATGAAAGGGACAGAGGGCTTGGGTCATGACATATCTTTGTCCCCATCAGCACTGCAGCTGCGTTGAGCTTCATATGCTGATCAGCTCTGAACCATGAGAAATACCTCAGGGCCACATCCTCAGGCACTCTAAGCAGATACAGCCCCACTGGTTTCCAGATCAGAGGCCACATGAGTGAGTCCTCAAGTCAATACATCTGCTTATAGCTTCTGTAAGTAAGCAACTGATTAAATCCTCTGGAGCCTGCCAATGTCTGTGCAGAAATATACTGCTAAAGGAGGGGAGGACCGGGAGGGGAAGGAGCTGTCTGAATCTTTGGGGAAAGAGAATATGTTGTAAATAAAGCTACATACCATTAATTAACTTAGCATAATCACCCTGTAATTACATTGATAATCATTTATCTTGGGCTCAGACCAAAAAACCTTAATGGGGAAAATCCATCATATCCAATTTTTGTCCAGATGCTTAATTCCACCACTAAACTAATCCTAACGGTTCTGTCAGCTTCATTATGGTTCCATTAGAGATAGAAAACTAGAAAGTGCTCTGAGCGCCTTTGCCTCCCTCTCGTGCTTGTACTAACCCATGGGGAAGAAGGATGGAGGGGAGCTGGGAAACCCAGGCTACCATATTTCTAATGGACTTGAGGAGTAGTAGTGCAAAAACTGTTTGGCAATACTTTCAAAGGAGATCGCAAGTAAGGGACTGATTGGTCACTGATAGCACTGAGTGAGGAAATCTAGGGGTTGATGTTAACCCCAGGTGAAGGGCTGGCATGAGGCAAACACATTGTTTCAGTCCTTCTAAAGTCTTTGCAAAGATTCAGATCTGACAGCATGGAAAATAGGAATGGAATTAGGCTGCCTGGGAAAATGTCATTTTTGTCGGTGCTAAACTTGGTCTGAAATGCCATGACCCTAAAGTAGCACTTCAGGCATGTCTTGATTTGACCACTTTGCCATTACAAGGACGTTATAGAACAGGATAAAAAATTGTCTGTAGGCTACACGAGGAATGGATAACAAGATATTTGACCATTCTTCTATTTCCTTACCTTGAAGCTGCTACAAGTATCTGTATAAATTTAAAATGTATGTAACTGTTGCAGGCACTGAATGATTGAATAATTGGTTAAGTGAACAAACTGTTAACTCAAAATAAAAGAAAGTCTTGAAGAAAGCATATTAACTCTCATGGTTTAAACTATCAACCTTAAAGATCTTGTCTTGTTATGTGACCAGGTCATTTTGTAAAAGATCTTCCCAGTCTTTCCAGATCTTTTTCTTAGCTTGCAAAAAATGTAGTGCAAGTCAGCTCCATGTAGGATGGTCTCTATTTTGCAATGCTGTTTTTTAAGAGGGAGACACTGCAGAATGAAGTCCTCCTTTGAAGGTGGAGCTTTTGTTCCAGAGAGGAATTTGAATGTTGGCAGCTTCTGTTTCATTTAGGACCTGCACCCTGTTGCTTATTATTTCCTGGTAAGCACTGGTAAAGAGGTCATATACACTGATGAATGCATTCAGGTCTCTGCAGTTAATTATGGCTCTAACAACGAACCAGCCTTCAAGGTCCTGAAACGCATTACTGCTTTCTTGAAAAACAACACCTACTTCACCTTCAAATGCATTCATGCTGTGGTCCTAAAATGAATTCTGCTCATCTTCTCCCTCATCCCTTGCTTTTATTTTATTTTAGGAAATCCAAGCTAAGCAAAGCACTGTTTTTTTTTTCCCCCAAACAGGGTTGCACTGAGATTCAGTTTATTGTCTCCTATGTAAAATCACAGATCTAGCTGCCTGAATCCACAGACAGCTTCTTTGTGTGTTTTAAGAAAAGGGCTTCCACAATTGAGAAGGGACATACGGTCCTATGTGCTGCATTTCAAGGTGGTCCTGAAGAACTGGGCTGAACCCCAGAATGTGAGTCTGTCTTCACCGTGCAGCCAGGGCAATGAATGGGAGAGCTTTGCTTATGTGCCCGTGGAGGCAAGACTGATGAGCACTCTGTGTGAGCTGGAGAAACACCAGGCATTGCTGTCGGTCCCTGCAAAGCATGAACCTAGGGAAGGACAGACATGCAGGAGGATGGAAGGTTACACTGGGAAGTGATCTACAGACTAAGGATTGATTGAGCCAGAAGCTGCCTTTGAATTTTTCTTCTAATAATTTGTCAACAGAGGTCAGCATTAGCTTCCTCTTCATACCTATTTTCTCCGAGAGGCTTCATCAGTCCTTCAGGGTAACAAGGCTGAAAAGGCTGGGAAAAAGCCTCGTGTTTGGCCAGGTTGTTTTATGTACCAGAGACCTTGCTGCTGTTGTGGTTGTCTGGTCTTGGGGCTGCTGTTGTGGGAAGGAGGCAGATGGTTCTGCAGGCAGGTCAGGTCATTAGCTGCTGCTGCTCAGGTCGCCTTCTGGAAGAACCCAAGGCAGAAAGATGAAAAAATTAGGTGTGCATAGGGTGTGAAGATCCTCATGAGTATACTACTTATCATAAGTGACCCCTCTCTCACCTGTTCACAGCTAAGCCTCGTTAGTTGGCTCTGGACTGCATTTAACTCTGCCATTCCCTGATGCTTAACAGCATTTTCCTAGAGATTTTCTGGTCTCTCCAGGAAGTTGATCACCAGGTATGAAATCCTCTCCGTCTCTCCTCTGCTCATGCACACACACAGGATGGAGGTGATCAATGGAGACCTTATTGGTTATTTATTTAACAAGGGAAACAAACCTAAACACAAAGAAGGATGGTTAAAAAAAGAATTTTTAAACAAAGTCCAAGAACAGCAGCTGATCCTTCTCTTTGGTAAACAAGGCCTTACTGTAATCTTTTTAACTCTCGCCACAAGCCAGATTTATCTTTGGACATTCTGCCCAGAAATCATTGCACTTCTCTGCAGCAGAATAAACATTCAAGGGACCCAGCCACATGGACACACACAGAGGAGGAGATAGGGGGACTTGGAGATCAAGCCAATGCAAAAATATTTCATTACGATGGCAAGTCCTGGGCTAGAGGAAAAAGAAAAAAAGAAGCAATGAAATCAAATCCCTGCCTTGATTGTGTGTGGGTGGATAATTCACTTCCTTCACACACTTCTTATCCACCGATTCTGCACACAGCATGCGAGTACTCCAACTCCTGTGCCTCCCCGTCATTTACTGCTTAAATCACTGCAAATATATACAGAAAAAAAGCTTTGAGATGAAGATGGCACAGGGGAAGAAATACAACTTCCCCAGCAGAGCTGTGGCAGTGTGACAAGCTCTTGGACCCCATCCACTGAGCCGAAGTGACTGAAACAGCAATGGTTTGGTGCAGACTGAGATCTGCTGCAGTGACTGCAGGAGGCAGAGGGGACACCTCTGCGTGCAGAACATGTGCTTTGCTGCATGCTGCAGGTCCTGGGGCCTCTCCACCATGCCACTGAGCACCCTGGTCGGACAAGGAAGCACCCAGTACTGTTTATTTTTATGTTTAGTTTTTATTTTTATTTTTATGTTTAGTTTTTATTTTTATTTTTATTTTTATTTTTATTTTTACTTTTATTTTTATTTTTATTTTTACTTTTATTTTTATTTTTATTTCTTTTCAAGGGCAAACTTCTGGGCAAATGCCCAGGCAATCAAAGCTGGGCATTGACTTGGAGCAATGACCAATTAAAATTCCTTTGTGTTACTGTGATGCTGAGATCTCCTCTATACCACTAGCAGAAGGAAGCTAGTTTTTCAAAAGGTTTATATTAGGTACTATAATATATTTCTTAATAAATCCTAAAATAACAAACATTAATACAGAGCCTGATGGTGGAGAGCAGAGTTATATACTGACGGTTGCACTCGATTGATCTGAACAATCACAATATTTCCAGATTTTGGCTGATTCAGAAATAGTCTATTTTACCTATCCTATCAGGACAGGTAGGCAGGAGCCTATAGCCAAAAAGTGGTTCAGGTACCTGGCACTGTGAAACAGTAGGTATGCAGAGGGCTTACGCAGTCTTACATGTAGGAAGGGTATAGGGCTGAACAGGACTGATTAGGAAGACAGGTGGCAACATGGGACTGAATAGGAAAGAGACAAGTGAAGGAAGTACAATTGGACTAGGTGTAAGTTCTTGTTCTCTGCAGCCTGGCCACAGGCCTAGGCAAAGGGGTTCCGAGGGCCAGCCATCCACTGCCAGCCTGTCATTAATTACCGATAAAATTCACTTGCTGTTGCACTTGTGCCTGGTGCCAGCCTCTGGCCAAGAGTGACATCATTTTGTCTGTGAACAACATCAAAGAAAGGGAGGAGAGGCCTAGGAAACCCACATAAATCTGAATGGAAGCACACAAAGATGTGTCATCAACTCTGGAGATGGCACGGTGAGGAGCAAAGTTTTATTGCCACTTGTTTTGGGAGGACCTGTGCAGCTTGCTCATGGCTCTGCATGAATAATGTGGTTGTCCTGGGTCCCTGACAGTGGAAACAGAATAATTATATTGCAATGTCACATATTTCCTCTCTCTTCAATGGGTGAGCTAAAAAGCAAGAGGAAGTTCTCCAGCTCCGACAACCATATTTTTGTCATTCTTTCATTGGGGAGCTGCTGTTTGTAGCAGAGCTCCCAGATTCATAACAGGCCATCGATGGGGGCTTCCTCTGGTTTTCATTTTCTTCCTTACAGATGCAAAACTTGGGGCATCTTCACAGGCAAGCTAGAGAAATGAGTCTGCGGTAGGAAGGACGGTGTCTGTGAAATGGTTTCTTAAAACAGAGTCCAAAGTCTCAGGACATTATCCTTGGGTGACCTGGGAAGGACTGAGCTCCTACATAGTGATGAGCACGTGACATGACTGTTAGGAAAATTGCAGCTGCAGGATAATGGCCTGAAAATTTTTACTGGGGTAGCTTCTTTTCTGTTAGCATTCTTCTTTACTTTTAACTCAAAAGTCTCCCTAGCATTTTTTTACTTTTAACTCTTTAATTTGGTTTTATAGTTTCATGCAACAAACCAGATATTTTTTAACTCTCCAGATCTCTCCAGTGCCTCCAAAGGATGCATGTTGACTCATAGACATTTTTTTCCTCTTTTAAGTTAAATTTTTTTTTTCAACACATAAAGCTATAAACAAGCGATGAAGAAATCCATCTTTCAAAAATAGCTGGAGACGGTCAGGCCACGTGTTCTGCTACTCATGCAGAAAAGAGGAGCATCTGGTTTGAAGAGAAGGCTTCAATGGCTCCAGCAGCAATTTATAGTCATGGAGCTGTCAGCTTGCACCTGCCCTGCAGGCAGCAAAGGAGAAGGGGAAAAGGATTTCTTTTTTTTTAAATTCAGAGTTATTCAGTAGAACTCATTCCGGTGGCCCCCCAGAGTCTGAAAATGCCCAAATTAAAAATTGTGGTGACTACACTGAGGTACCGTAGCTAATGTGTACTTTCCTGCCATTGCCTTGGACTGATATAGAGGGTGGCTGGCTTGTAGGCCAGGAACATGATTTACCAGCAATGAGAAAGAGTAATTTGGCTGTGGTGCCTCAGTCCCACTAGCCTCACAAAACATGGCTCAGGTCTGCAGGAGAGTGGAACCAACCTCTCTCCTTTCCTCCCCCTCCCTCCTTCTGCACCTCTCTCTCTGTGTCTGTCCCCATACCTGCACCCTCCACTTGATGTCTGAACCCAAGCCTCAGGGTCTGTGCCAGCAGGGAGTGGATGTGAAGATGGAATTCACCCTCCAATAGCTTTCACTTGGATAGGTTTCCTGGTAAAGAGGAAAAGGAGCCCAAAGTGTCAACCTATAGGAGAAAAACCTTATCAGTGCAGCAGTGACTGGTGGCAGGTTTTTGCTTCTGTGAAGAACTCAGCTGAAGAGCTTTAAAAAATGCCATTGGATGCAATGATGGGACAGAAAGACCAAACTGGGGTCTGGAGCATGAGTAATGCTTTAGTTGGGTCCAGGCTCAGAATCAATGTTGAGCTGAACTTTGCAGGTAAAGTTGTCAAGAATGTGTTTCCCACCCTGTCAGAATTCCAGAGAGGATATAAATGAATTATCCTGGGTTGATGCAAATGATTAAAACCTCAGATGATTTGTAGAATGCAACTTCTGCAATTTCTTGACTTCTGAAATATCAAAATAACTATGTAGGAATCTTCTATTTTGGTACAGTCCAAATGCAATACTACGTATTCTATATAAAGAAATACAAATGGCTTAAAAAGTAGTGTTAGCACTATTTAAATGCTTTAGCTTGTAAAAAAGTAATTCAAATAAATTACAAGCTCCATGAAATGCTCCAAGGAAGTCCAAATTAAAGGCTAATTTCAGAATGATTTACTCTCTCTGAAAACATATTCCAGCAAAGCATGTCTATTTTGACAAAATGGCATTTCCTAATGAAAAAAATACTCATATTCCTTGCTATTCCATCTTTTCTGCTTGTTGACCAGTTCATTTTTCATCTAAAATTGCAAATTCCTCTTTAAGGGAATTTTTCTTCCCTCCAGTCCATTGGAGACAAGTAAGTTGCAATTAACTTTCTGCAGTAAAATGTAAAAGCGAGTCTCTTTAATCATGCATCTCACACAAAATGTGACTTGTCAGAAGAGATTTTAAGCAAGAGATATTGCCCATGAAACAAAATGTAGTCATGTGCCAGGAACACAGAGATAGATTCCCAAATGAAAAAAAAGCAGTGAAAGACTGAGCCAGTCTTGCAGAAGCATCGTTTTGCTTCGGCCTGGGAAGTAAAACACCCAACATACCATTTCCTCTCTTAACTAAGAGGGGCAAGGATTAATCAGCCCTTGAAAAAGTAATAATTTAAGCAAGTGGAATGCCAGCAATGCTCACTTTCAGGCGAAAGTTTATAGTGCTTATATCCTGTCTGCTTTACTTTAATAAAATGTAAAATACTTTCAAATAAACTATATTTAATGGACTAGAGATACATATCCTCTGGCACTTTTCCCCCCGTGTTCACATCCTGGTTGCTGCATAATTCCGTATTTTTCATGTTGTGCAATTTCAGTGTTTGCTCTATCCTACTTGGCTCTTGGGGGCTGGATTTCATGTTCAATCAGGGCAGTAACATTGCTCCTCTGGAAAAGAACGGTGGTGAGATTGGAAAGGTCCAAACTGTATCCCACAAGCTTGTTTTGCTATTGCTCTGTCTTTTTTCAAAGTTCACGTTGTTCTTCATCAGAGAGCACTAAAGCCCACATATAGGTAAGCCAACACAAAAGCAACGTGTTCATGATTGTGTTCTTTGTCAAAGACTGTAACAGAAAATATAACTGGTTGACCCTGCAGTAACTGACTGGTGGTCACTGTCCAGCCCTCAAGATTATTTATTTACAGATCTTATTTATTACGGTTGTGCTCAAAAGATACCAAGGTGCCTTTCTGGGGAAGGACTTGAACAAGACAAGCATTCCACAGAAACAGGAAGCAGCAGCAGTGAAGGTAAATATTATCAAGGGCTGCCTATGTTGGTGACAACAATTTCATGTTAGAAAGCCTCTGGGTCACCAGGGTAGGAAGGGAAGAGCCCCAGACTTAGAGCTGCTTTCAGTGACTTTGGAGGAAAGGAGCATGGGCTGTAGGTTGGAGAAGGCCTCAGTAAGTCTCTCAGGTGCTATCAGCTACCCACGTGAAGCCTCTGCAACGGGCTCTGCTTTATTCCAGAATCAATTTAGTTTTAAAACCATAGAAACCTGATGTCTGTATTCAGCAGTTGGAACCTAAGAATGGAAACATTTTGCAATTGGGCTTTGCTGGCTTTTTCTTCTTCTTCTTCTTCTTCTCTTTTGCACAACTTGGTTAAAATACTGCTCTAAACCACTGCTGACAGCTCTAAAGAAAAAAAGAAAGACTTTGAATGTCAAGAGGTCCAGGCTCATCATTTGAGTACTGAGAAAAGCAGATGCTTCAATGCTCTTGATAGACACACATTGCTGATGCACTAGCTCTGTGCCTGGCTCTTTGTGAATTTGTCCCCTGAGAATGTGATGCCCATCCAGATCCACAGTTTCTTAATGGGGTGTTGCCTGCAACAACAGGCATCCTGAAGAATTTGTCTCCTGCACAGCACCAGAGGAGATGGGTAGCATGTCCACATTGCTAGAGTTTGGTAGCTGCTGATGACAACAGGGAAAGGATTGAGTTCTTTGCTAGTATCTCCACATTCACCTTCATGGAAACTATGTAGGATCCCACTGGGGTGTACAGCCAAGCCAAAATATCCTGGGGGCAAAAAGGATGATTAGAAAGCTAGCCTGTCCTTCTACCCTTTATTCAGTTGGCTGTGTTATGGGAAACTTTGTATTTGAAAGAAATGGGGAGGCAAGAATCCCTTCCGGTATCCTGAAGGCCTTATCATCTTTGTAAGGAGAAAAAACAGAACAGTTTTGAAAGACAACAGTGGTGTTTATTTCGTTCTCTTCAGAGAACTGTTAAATGTCCACGTACAGTGAGGCTGGTCCCTGGCTTTCATCTGGGTATTTTGATGAATTAGCAAAGTCACTGGCAGACGCTGGCTGTGAGGGGTACGCCAAGACTCTTCTCTGCCCTGACCTCTTTATTGCTGTGCTGTGCTCCCAGGGTGCTCTGCACCCTAAATCTGATGGCTTTTTTGCACAACTCTCCTCTCATGTCTGCACCTCTGACATCTATATCCTATGTTGCGTTTTAATAGCATTCATGGCTTCAGGTAAAGGGCATCCCACCCTACTTTACAGTCATCCCAGACCTAAATCATCCAGGGACTTCTAGTCCAGATATAGCGGTTGTAGGTTGCACTAAAAGAGATTAAGGGAAGAGAGGCCAAAGATATATGTGGTTTTGGTTTTGGTTTTCTTTTCCCTTTGACACTCTGAAGAAGAGGACAACTGCTTGTTGGATGTCTTCAGATAAATGACTTAGGGCTGTCCTTGGAGTGGGCTGAGAAAAGGCATAAGGAAGAAGCTGAAGTCCTGGGAAAGTCTTTTGCAAATGTGTAGGAAATGATTTTTGGTTCATGAAGGGCCACATAACTGGTTAGAGAGGAAACTGAGGTAAATTCCACATCCGATGATGAAAGGACAATCTGCTGGTGTTCAACAAGAACATGGCTACCTCTTCTGTCTCACCTCTATTAGAAGAGCAAGACTGCATGCAGCATGTGGGCATGCCAGTCTTTTATCATAGACATGCCTGTGCTGTGAAAATGGAAATCCTTGGGCCTTCATTTTGGTGATTTTTCTAGCATAAGACTGATATTTTCTCTGTTGAGAGAGATTTAGGCCAGGTAATGTCCAGCTCTGTCCTTGCCAGCTATCTGTGTCTCTGTTGCTGCAGATGGGCACATAGGGTACATGTCTCTTGCCCTTTAGAAATATGTTGCCCAGAGAAGCCAAAATATAACTAACAAGAAAAAAATGCTCTGCACAATAAAACAGAATGCCATAAAAGTGTCAGCGCTTCCAAACCTTTCCCTGGTGGGTCACAGCAGAAATATCCATCGCTCCTCTGGGATGCGTCTCCTGCCATCTGCTTCTCATTCACTTTCCCCCTTGTGTCACCCCTTGGAAGGATTCTGGAAAGGAGGGCTTGGCACCCATTGCCAAGAGATTTGCATCCTTCATTTTGATT